>NC_081828.1:206265977-206580977 GCF_030867095.1 Alligator mississippiensis
TATAAACCAACTCTTCGGAGTAGAAACTGTCTGTTCATTATTGGTTCTTACAGAGATCAGGTCTATATTGAAATTTGTCAGCACGGATATATTGGCCGGGAGATGGGAATAGGAAAAGGCTCCTTTTTGCTAGTGCAAGCTGCATCCCTCATTAGCAGGTTTTTCTGGTAGTGTCATACCAAGGACCTATACCAGCAGAGCCTTTGAAATGCAAGCTTGCCCAAAGGTGCCTGGATTGCTGCTTGCTACTATAATACTTCTAATAGTGCAACCTAAATTATTTGATAAATTCTAAGCCCTGAATGAACATCTTCATTCTTCCCAGCTCCAAAATGGATTAAAAAAATTAGAAATTCTCCAATTAATCCTTTAAAGACTTTGAATTGTTGAGAAGTTCGTAATCCATCACATGCTTCTCTGATAGGCCTCAAAAGACATACAATGCCCACGAAAGGTAATTAGGTCCAATTTGAGATGCAGCTTGTGAAGAATATGAAATAAACCTACAGCAATCAAAGGGAGAAGTCAGACAGCAAAGAAAATAAGCAGCAGCGTAACTTATTTGACAAGCAGAAATAGCAAAGCTAATAAGGTGCAGCTGTGAGAGGCTCAGGAAGAAATGTTTGATTTTGAATCATTTATAAGAAGCCATTCAATTGCCTATCGGAGTATTAGCATATTTAAACAGTTTTAATCTGGTTTCATCACTCTGATTAAAATTGCTGACAAGGATGGAAAATAGTGATGAACAGAATTAAGCAGAGCAAAAAGTGCAATATAAATGGGCTTACAAAGGCATTAAGAATGACAGCATATTTAACACAAGAGCAAAACAGATCTCAAGTGAAGATTAAGAACTGCGGAGGCTAAATTGCAACAAATGAGTATGTTTATGACCTTCCTTAACTTGCATTTGTGTGTGTGTGTCTTGTTTTGCATGCGCATTTTGAATTAGGCCATGTTTTAACCAGTTTCCAAATGGAGTGGAATGTACCACACTGTTTCTAATCCAAAATTCAAGAGACTAGGATAGACAATTAGACCAGAAGTAACAAATCTGGACAGCCAAGACCAAATGTGGGGATAGGCTTAGTTGTCAGTGTCACCTATATGGCCAAACCCTAGCATCCAAAGAGACATGAATGCAACACCCCAAAAAAATCACAAGTAGATTTAAAAAAACCCAAACAAACAGGAGGTTGGTTTTGGTTTTTTAATATCTTTTTTTCAGCCCCATGGATTCACATTGTCAAGCTCCTTTCCTTCAATTTTAAGGACTAGAAATGAAATTATTTGGATAATGGCCAGCTGAGTCTCTCATATAAATCACATGACTCCCAATGAGTGGAGCTCTAATTGAAAGATCTTGGGATTCATGAAATCGTAAGAGTTGGCCATATAGCCTGCTACTTTGTCAAACAGCTCAAGCAAAGGCTAATTCCAGTTAAACCTTTAAGCATTACTGCAACAGTTGTAATGCCCAGGTCAGACAGCTGGCTGAAAAACCTTCATGTGATGCAGAGGAATATACAACTCAGTAACTGTGCAAATTAAAGGAGGACTCCTGTCATCAGGAAAATCCTCCGAATTCTTGAATTTCTTCTAAAGCCATCCTAGCTGAACTTCCACAGCTTCATGTTAGTAAGCAACTTCGGACTCCAAAGCTTTTTGGACAACAGTACTTCCCTTCCAAGAGTATTTACCCAAGAAAGACACTTGTTTAGTCAATGTCCCTTTGCAGCAACAGCTGGTAAGAGCAACAGCCACTAACCAGCAACATTCCCTCTGGGAACATTTTCCTTATTGTATATTCAGACACTCTGGGTGTATCTACATGTGTGCTTTACTGAGGGGTTAGCTCCACAGTAAAGTGTCACACATGCACCAGTATTAGGGCACAGTAAAACTAATTAATTCCACTGTAAAATAGTAACGTTGGGGACAGCACTATCCTAGAACGGAGTATTTTACTGCACTGAAACCCATGTGTAGACAATAACCAGGGGCATAAATTGTGCCTGGTCAGCCCAGCCAGCTGGGGGCCTGCTCTGCCTTGGCTCAAGTTGCGGCTGCCCTGGACACACGTGTAGACGCTGCACCCAGGAGCAGTTCACTCCAGCTCCAAGGGCTCCAGACTTTATCATGTTGCATTAATTGCACATGCATATGCATCCTCTGTAACAGCCACAGCCACTTAGAAGCGATATAGTACCACCTTGGTGTTACAAATAAGGGCTGCTAGTAGACTAGTAGCATATAGCAGTAGCAGTCAGGGCTTCACTGTGCTAGTGTAGGATGCATAAAAACTGTAATCAGGTGTAACCTGCAATGCAGCTGTAGGTGCTGTAGATGCATGCAATAAGAGAAAATGTCTCCTTGTAGACCTAACCACCCATCTAGTTATAACCCAGTCACTATAGTATCTGAGCCCCTCACAATCTTGAATGCATTTATCCTCCCAGCAGCCCCACGAGTCTCTTTTCAAAGTCCCATAGCATCTCTACCTGCATCTTTAAACATTTAAAACCTAGGGTTTTTATAGCCATTTAAGTGACTTGCCCAAAGACATACACGCAGGGAATCAGAGAGAGCAGGAAAGTGAATCCCTACGTTCCCAGCTACCGTCCTCTCCCAGGGCACCCTGCTTCAGCCTGGCTGAGAACCAAGATATAATGGAGCTGTGCTGGTTGATGCCAACATTCACATTTGGTAAACTTTCAGCAGCCCATATGGTCTGGCCAGCCTCATGGGCTTTTAAACTCTGCCCACTCCATTTGAAAAAATGTGATTTTGTTTGCCGGTATGTTTGGGGACCAGTTTTTCTTTATATTACATGCCATATTAGCTCATGAACAGGGATACTGATACACACAGAGAGAGCTAATTAGGAGGGATTGTCAGGGAGGTACTATTATCCCCATTTTACAGAACACCCCAACAATACCATCCATTATAGTCCGGTGGAGACAGTCTCTCTCCCTTTCCTGCTGGAGTCATTCCACTTTGCAGAGAGGAATTCAGGGGATTGGAATAGCTGCACCGCAAGGCTGTGAGCACTTACCCGAGAGGGGAAAGTCCTAGAGGTTTCTGCCCCTCTATCAAGGTGTATTTATATAGTTACAGCTATCCTATAACCGTTTAAATAGAAGAATCCATCCTGGCAGCAGGGACCAGACACTTCCCACTACACGCCCTAACCACTAGGCTGCAGTCTAACTCATTCTTGCTCCCTCTCTCTGGCTCAACCAGCTATTGATTTTTTTTCTGCACAATGCTACAGCTTCCGACCGAGTGTATGTGTCCTGACCTAGAGCAGCCCAGTGCTCCAGGGACCTTTCTCAGGCTGCGGGAAGGCCAGAACCAGGTCTCCCATGCAGAACTGAAGCCCGGTTTTTTAAACTCTAATCTCTACAGATCCAAACACATGGAGAAGGCTTACGTGGCACAATGTAGTGCTGAGCAGAGATACCCAAGCTAGCTCAGGCACTAGAGCTGCATAGCTGCATTAGTTTAGTGGTCCTCCTCATGGTCTAGTCAGCCTTACTTTAAAAGTAATAATAAGGTACTTGCACAGAGCTAGCTCAGGTATGTCAGCAAGGCATCACATTGTGCTATGCAGAGGTATGCCATGTGATAAAAAGGCAACCCAGGCTCAGACTTCTTGCCCCAAATATCTGCACCTCAATTCCTTCTATGTAATATGGGGGAAATAATGCTTCCCTGTCCCACAGACGTGCTGCTGTGCGGATAAATCCCTGGGGACATGGGGAGGTACTCAGTCCCCACTGCTAGGAAGCTCATGACAGAAGGGAAAGTTTGACGACTCAGTGGGAGGAGATACTAGAAAAGGAAACCAGAATAAGGCATAATGAGTGTGAGAAAAAAAATAACATTTGTGGGAAAATAATTCCTCTACAGCCCTACGGTTCTTTATGGTTTTGTATCTCTTTCACTGAAACTTTGGCAGTTAAAGAAGAAGAGAAGGGAGGGAAGGAAGGAGGGAAGGAGAGAGAAAATGCAGCACACCACTGAGAACAGAAAAGACAATTGCAGAAAGTGAGTATTTTCAAGAAAATTGCCAACACAAATTCTGATGTCTTACTCCTCTGGAGGCCTCTGGGAAAAAAAATGATGCCTCTGAGCTTTTTTGAAAAGCTGGAATACTGCAATAAAATATAATGCAATACAAGGCTATATAAAATTTATGGTGCACCTTTTATGAGAACATCCCAAAGGGCTTCATATAATAGCTATAAAACAGTAAAACACATTGTGGCACAGATTTAATTTTTAAAATGGCTGAATATATATATTAATGATTTATCATCATTATACTTCATTGGAGGTCTAGGAATACTAATAAAACAGTTATATCTGTAGCTATTTCAGGTGGAAACAATAGAGTTTAATCTCTGAATAGAATTCACATTTTAATACATTTAATTGGCTGATCAGAATAATATCGAAAGGGAAAAATAGCTGTTGTTTTGGCCAGAAAAGTCTTAAATTATAATCCATAATAATTCTTTCATTTTCCCATCCTCTCCAAGATAAGACTGTGGCTATATCTGCCTCATACAAGTAAAGGTGGACCTGCACAACCAAAAAGAAAACTAGCATCTCTCTCATGCTATCACTCCTTGACCACAGATGGGAAGAGAGTGCCAACATGTAAAAAGTTCCACATAAGCAAAGTACCACGCGTGGTCCAGAATACACAGTACCCAGCACTTTCCCAGCTCCCTTTGAACACAGGATAGCAGCTAGACCACAGAGACTACCCAATGGGCATGACATTTATGAATCAAGGGGCACATTTACACATGCAATTAATGCAACTTAATATACTCCAGCTCAATCTGAGCCAGAGTAAGATAATTCTGATGTCATGGTTTACACATGCATTTAAGCACAATAATTTACTGCAGTGCCAGATACTTGTATCTGATGGGATTATCTGGCAGTGCATTAAATTAGTCCACTACGCCCTAAATGCCACCCACACGCATGTAGATGGTGACAATTTGCTGTGCAGCGAATGAGTCTGCTGTGCAGTAAAATATCTTGTGTAGATGCACCCAGAGTGATTTCAAACAAGCCCCCAGGCCGACTCATTCCTGTTTACCAGTGGACATTTTCCAATGGACTCAACCTTTTTTTTTATTTTTTTGTTGTTGCTGGTAAGTAAGCAATCCTTAAAGACCCATAGCTTCTGGGAGCCAAGCTCATGTCCTACAGTTCTTGTTTTCCTAAAGAAATTCTAAGGTGGAAAGCATCACTCCTCCTGGACTGAACTGCACGGGGGAAAACCAACAACCTCACACACCCAGTTGACTAGCGCACATCAGGCTACTGGGACTGCTGCTGTGAGAGGGGAACAGATCACCACAATGTTTCACTGTGTTTTATGTCCCACTTGAACAGGCCTGCAAAACTAATACATCGTCATCTTCCCTCTAATAGAGACCCCCCTGACCATTACTGTATCTAAGCACCACTCATTCATGCATTATTGTATACCACAAGGCCCTCTGAGGTAGGGAAGCACAGGTCCAGTCTTAGAGCTAGGAGCACTAAGGCTACAGCAACCATGTCTACCCTGTGCAGTGCAGCCCGGTGTGGAAATACCAAAGCCAGTTGTCCATTAGCCTGCTCCAAAGGAGACCGGGTGCTTTTAACATGTAAGCTAATTCATTCAACAAAAAAATAGCCCCTTAGTGCAGCCATACTGTTTTTAGTACGCAGATTAACTCATGTACGCCTAGCTTATATGACTCCTCCCAGCACTGCAGTGCAAAAGGTACATAGGTCCTAAACAGCTCACCCATATTGGCCAAGCCCCAATGTCTTATCCATTAGGCCACCCTACATTGCTACTCATCCTTGTCCACCTCTTGGGTAGCAACAACTACTTTGTAAGGGAGCAAGGAGAGTTTTCAGGTTGGGTTTGTGTCACCAGTTCTGACCGGGGCAAGGTGCTGGCTGCAGAGCCTCTGGCCTGGCATTCTTATAAGCTCAAGAGAAAGACAGACTGTTACCCCCACTCGCACACTCCAAGCACCTTGGCATATTAAGCAGGCTCCAGCTGTGTCGGCCAGAGAATTTGAAGTTCCCCTGGGTTATCAGCTACAGAGGCTATTTTCTGCTGAATCTGTCTTTAAGCCCTTTTAAATTAGAACTAGCATCAGAAAGTCAGTAACAAGATTCAACTGCAACTCCTGCAAATGAGCTGTTTGAAGAAAGATAAGCCAAGCACGATGTACACACAATTAATAGGCTGCATGAGTTATGAACTGACCTCAAGGGATAAAAAGAAAAAGGATGGGTCTGTGTTTTCAGCTCTTTGATATAAAAAGAGGGCAAAGCTGGGGGAAAAAGGAAAAGAAAAAAAAAAATCAAAGCCAAAGGACCAAATTGGGAATATCATGTCAGATGGGATGGTAACAATTAAATGCCTTAGCAATTATGAAGACTCAGCATTTAGATTTATCTGCATCCATACACCTAACCTTAACCCTAAAATCACCAGCCTTGTCAAAATACCAACCAGACACATGCCTAGAACACCTCCATAGGTCTCAGTGTACAAAGTGCTTAGATATCAAAAGGTAAAGTAGGGCAGGGACTAGACCTTAAGTTATTATTGCTGGCTACACTGCAGAAAGTTTAGGCTAAGAACTTAACTATGGGCCTGTTCTGCTGGCATATAGTAATCCTGATCATTTCCAAATTGGTGTGCTGGCCACCGAGATAGCCTCCTGCAGACACAAAGCTTGCTCTGGGGGTGACACTATAATTCTGGGGTTGTGAGTAGTTGTGATCGTGCTGGACAAGGTCAACCCTACATCATCTGGGCCCACCCTAGGTGAAGATGATAAAAAAGGCAAAAATCTTGAATTTGACCTGGCATTTAATAGAGACCCTTTGATGAGACCAGAGCATTAGTGTCTGCAGTAGTATTTGTAGCTTGTAATTCTTTGTATTTGGGTATTTAAACATTCAAAACTGAATAACATAAGTAAATGGATCACTGTGGATAAGATCAAGGTCAGAGTAGGCCATAGCCATGAATGAGAAAAGGTTTTTGTGGCAGCCATGGCTACTTGCACTCCAAATCGAAGGAGTATGAGAATACCCAGAATCCTAATGACGAGGGCTCTGTAAAATTTTGCCGGGTGTTTCGTTTCAACTCATTTCAAGCTCGAAACATTGAAATCGAAATGAAACGAAAGGCTTCAAAACAGCCTCAAAATGAAACGAGGGCAGTCAGAACGTTTTGAAAGTTTCAAAACGTTTCAAGTTTCGAAGCTGGGTTTGCTTACTGCTAAAGAGAAACTAAGGAGAGGGAGTGGGAAGAGTGGGGAAGGACTGCTCTGATCTTGACATGTGTAGCTGGCCAGTGACTGTCATCCTTCCCTGAGGTCCCTCCCAATCCTGGGGGAGAGGCGGAAAAAAAAGCTGCACCTTAACACACACGCACACAGTCACACATGTCATGAGTTTTGCTTGTCAGCAGCTTGAGGCGCAGTCTCCCAGAACCCCCTGCACCTATCTCTTTGAAACTTAGCAAACTCTGGCTCTTCATCTTCCCTCCAGCTGGAAGCCCTGTGCTGTTCAAGAGAGAGCCCAGGCTAGCAAGTCTCAGTGCTGCAGAGATGACGCATTCACACATACTTGCACCCTCACAATACTTCTGCTTTGACAGCTACTGCAAAATTAGACATGTGGCTTTGCAGTCCGTGTTATGGGAGACCTGCAACACAGCCAGGGGTCCACACTTCCTAAAGAGCACTGTGGCACTGGATAGAGCTAGAGCCCTTCCATGTCAAACAGAGAGAAAAGATTCTGGCCTCGCACTTCCCTGTGCAGTTGTAAAAAGTATAGATACCTCGAGATGCACACTACCAAAAAACAGTATCCCTGTCCTACCGCACACTCCACATATGCACTTGAAACACATTGCATGCTTCAGTACTCAGACATCACTGTGCACACAGGAAGCCAAGCCACTTATAGCTACAATTCAACACATGGTTTTATGAGACAAAATAGAGGCATTCCAGCAAGGACTTGGGCAACCTGACATGGATTGTATCATTCATCTCATCAGACACCAAATTCCCATAGGCACTGTAGTATAACACTATCCATAGTTAAAGGGAGAGGTGAGTTGTATATGCTTTAACCTGACAAAGGATAATTCTGGTCAGGGCAAGACCATCTCCTGCCTCTATATCAAACTTGTCAGATAATGATCGAAAAGCTGCAAGTGAACAAAACCTCAGCATTTTACAAAAACAGACAAGTAATCAGAGCCCTGCGGTATTAAAATGATAAGCTCAAAAGATACCGTGCAGGAGAAAGCTCCTTATGGCTTAATCCTCAACTCTCAAGCAAGCCAACCATAAAATCCTTTAATAAAAGCTAATAACCAGGGATAATGTTCAACATAATGACTGTAAGGAATATCCAGTACCTATTTCTGATAATCCTCAGAATTTAGAAAATGGATTTTTAATCACAAATTTAAAAAGTATTCTCACAAGTTGATTTATGCATAATTTTTCAGCAGCAAAATATTTTTAACAGAGAAAACATTATACATTCATGGTGCACAAGGCTGTTTTTAATAGAAATGGTTAGCTTCGAGACCAGTGATTGTCAGCCATTTTAGACTCAAGGCATCCCTCCATAACTTCTGCATTTAGTGGCACCCCATTTTCAAAGAGTAATGTCAACTGGTTTTTGTCTGTGAAAAAATAAGAAACCAACTCTTCGATTGCAAAGAACTCAGAAAGACCAGAAGATGGTTCAGAATGTTTTTCACACAATAGATTCCTATTTGAAGGCTCTGGGATTATCTTGCAAATCGTGTAGGTGTTTTAACGTGTAGTAGTGCTAATATTGCACAGCACCCCGAAACACCTTTAAAAGGATTTCACACTACTCCAATTGAGAATCACTGTTCTAAGATTCACCATGTAAGCTATTCTTGTACTGGAGTCTTCTGACCATAGAGGGGGGTGCAGATGGTAAGGAGCATCAACATGTATAACAGAACATATTTTTCTCCAATTCAAAATAAACTAGAAGGTTTACTAATATGTTAGGGGCCTTGGACTATATTATTCAGTTGAAGATTGGAGCAAAAACAAATATAACTTCATTGGAATATGTTAAAAACAGTCTGTAGGGCTGTGAAATAGGAGTGCCATTACTAGGAGCAATGAACAGACAGCACAATTGCAGAACAAAGGATAGCTTGATTGGTAGAACATCAAAAAGAAGACGGGGCCTTTAACACCTGTGGGGCAAAGCATTAATAAGGGATTACATAGATTATAATGAGCCATGAAGTCACAATTGGTTCCCCCACTGCTACCCGACTAGAAAAGCTGCCACCATGGCCAATTTGGGTGGTACAGGAATCAAAGGGGTGGGAGGTGCAACGCTCTTTCCTGTCATTGTTTTGTCAGAAGTTTCTTGTTGCGAAAGGGAATTGAGGAATGCTTTAGACTCAAGTATAGGAACTAAAGTAAAGAAGGATTTATTTCTAAGGAATTTGTCCCCATAAACACTTTGCAGAAAGAAGAGTACATAGAGATGAAATGCTCTTCCCTCACATATAATTTTAGTGCCAGAACATACCTTGACTACACCATTTTTGCATTAAAGTGCATTGTTGCACAACGATTTTAAATTAAATGTTGCCTGTATACCAAATAAAATAACTGAGATGTCAACAGATGGTGACTGTTGTGGTCCTGTCAGATAACTTATAAGCTAAGTTAGGCTGGAACAGAGGGCTAATCAATACTTAGATAGGAAGGCTGTATTGAAATACTGAGCACTGCAGAAAATGGGGCTGATGAATCCGTAGGTGGCGCTTTCTCCATGAATCAGCACTGAGCCAGTGCCATGGCAGGGTACATCTCTCATAAAAGAGTTAAAACTGATATCTTTACTGCTTTGGTAAGTAATGGTTTTATGTTAGCTTAATACAAGTATTAATATACACAGGTTTAATACAATTTAATACAATTCACACAGTATGATATAGACAGCTCTAGCCATAGACAGCCAAATTGCATGTTAAGCAATTATGTTCTGCCTGCCTAGATTTCTCTGAAGTTGAAATTCAGTACAGAGTTGGGCAGAAACATTGTAACATAACACTGAAGCAAAACAGAACTTGCCTAATTTTGCATTGCTCTTTGATATTTGCAACGAATGACATGGCCATTGTGATAAAAAAAAAAATAGCTCCTTTTTTCCCCTCAATTCACAAAACTATTTTCGAAGCAGCTGTTGCAAATGTAGTTGTTAACCATAAACATTCACCCAGATAGTGCAGATAAACTTTTTTCACTCTGTGGATTGCCTGCAAGTTTCATGTCAGCTATTTTTCTAATTATTATTTGTACTCATCATTCAGAGCAGTCACCTAAGTTGCCTGATATTTTTTCTTATCCCTGATTAGATGAATGGGAAAACAACCAGTAATTAATAGCACTCTTGGTCAGGCATGCATGTCTACAATGACTAGTGAATAACACTAGTATGCCATTAATATGAAGAAAAACATATTCCTCAAACATTGGCAGAAAGCCTCACTTACTCAAAAAGACACATGAAAAACTAGAACTCTTGGTTCCAAAATGATGCCTTTTATTAGACCAACTGTAAAATGGCAAGAAAATTGTCCTTTTCTGCAAGCTTTCGGGATCAAAGCCCCTTCATCAGGCTCTGGGAAAAGTGTAGATGGTACAAGATGGTAAAAAAATCCCCATAGATAGGAAATAAACTTCATTTTTGCACAATCTGTGGGGACTTTTTTACCATCTTGTGCCATCTACACTTTTCCCAGAGCCTGATGAAGGGACTTGGATCTCGAAAGCTTGCAGAAAAAGGACAACTTTCTTCCCATTTTTCAGTTGGTCTAATAAAAGGTATCATTTTGGAACCAAGAGTTCTAGATTTTTGTATGTCTTTTTGTCTCGGACCAACATGGCTACCAAGTACATCACTTACACAAACACTCAAGAACAGAGAATAGAGTGGATCAATGACATGATCAATCTGACCAAACGTATGTTTGTGCACACGTGACATGTCTGTGCGACAGCGGACAAGTCCGAGACCAAGATCTTAAGCATTTAGACACCTTTGTGGAGAAGAAGCTTATTCTCTCCATGTCTTCATTCTCCTGCAGTAAAATCAGGATAATAGTATTGCCTCACTTTACAAGCATTTTGTAAAGATTAATGCATTAAAGATTGCGAGGGGCTCAGATGCTTCAAGCAATAGAATCTACGGTCATTCTCATTTGGTGATATTCTAGGCACCTGCTTTGATTACCAACAAAAGAATAAAGCAGCTTTGCAAGCCTCTTGGGCATCTGGGCTATGTTTCCAATGCATCTTAGCAAGTTCTCTTTTCATATACATCCTATGAAGACTGTGTTGTTCTGGAAAATGCTTGCCTGGGTTCCTGAGGCCTTTCTAGATTGCTAATGTTTTGTCTAACAGGAAAATATGCTCATTACTACATTTTCCAAGAAGCGCAGACACAATGCTTCCCATCTGCCCTATATGTTCTTGTCTTTTGCATTGTCCCCACGAGGCCCTGGCAAGGATACAGAGCAATTCATAGTCAGTAGACTATATCCAGTGAACAGCAGGACTATCTGGTGTCTGTTTTTCTGTTGATACATCTTTTATTAAGAATGGAAACTCCCCAAAATCAATGTTGCCCATCCAGAACATACCACATTGTACTAGAAATGCACGGCACTGAGAGCCACAAGACCTTGTAAGAGACACAACATTAAAATGGCTGCCACAAAGCCTGGACAACTTTAAGTAAATCCCTCTTCTCCATCAGCTCTGAGAATCCAGGCATCCTCAACGTTTTTTCCTCATATGATCCAGACTGTGATTTAAGCTGTGCATGAAAGCTACAGGGGCAAATAAGCCTGAAGATGAGCATAAGATTGTTCCTCTTCATAGCAGCAGGAAAAGCAGCACTAGGTGTGTATTCCCTGGAAATAGGGGCAAGGAAAAAGAAAAAAGTACATAAAGGTTGAGGCTCATTATATCCATAAAGGATTTTATGCAATGGACACAGCAGAGGATTTGGGCACAAACCGGAGTCAGTACTCTTAATATGAAAAATTAAAGAAACTCTCTCAGTGAAGACCAGATTGGCCAGAGGTGTAGCAATTAAAAACAAATGAAAGATATAAATGCTTCCAGGAGAGGAGGGATCTGGCACTAGAGAAAGCAATGCATCTGTGGAAGCAGCTAAAGAAACAGCACACACAAATAAGAGCTCCAAGAAAGGCACAGAGGATATGTCAGAGCACCACAATTCGACTGGAGAGAGGTTGGCCAAATATAATTAACCAAAGACAGAGTTGCACAAGACGGGAAACAATGCCAGCCATGTGGCAACCAGCTACAGAGTAACTGGGAAAATGTTGCTACTGAAATCCCGAAGGACCAAGATAGAGTAATGGAAATTGTGAGAGCCAATAAACTTAAACTGAGTAAGGCCAAATGTCAGGTTCAAACATGGGAAATCATTGTGTGCCACAAAGACCGGCCTCAAAAAGAATCTTGCCTAGTTTAAAAAAAACAGGCAAGGTTTCAAACAACAGCAAATATGCCAAGACCTGAAAGGGATTCGAGGGAGTATTGAAGGGTATCAAGTTTGCTATAGAGTTGCTATTGCTGTCTTTATGAGCTCATTTTAATAAGGTAACCAAACATGTCAGAAGTAGGGAAGGATCCAGACAAGACCACACAAATGGCTCACAATTCCACAGAACTGAGTCAGAATCACCTCCTTCAACCTAATGTGGAGTTGGAGTGGTGTTGTGGCCTTGATGGTCCAGGAAATATGCAAAAGCAAAGGGTCTTTTGTTGGTCTGGGGGGAGGGTGTGATTTTTTTTTTTTTAATTAGACCAACTCTATAGTTGGGAGAAATGCTAGTTTAGCTTTTGGGTACAAAGTTCCCTTCCTTAAGTCTCCTGAAGAACTTGGCAGAGAGAAGTAAAGTAAGAGCAGATATGCAAGACAAAAATAATACATAAATAGATCCTGTTATTGATTATGAGAGAGAACTGCCTGTCACCAACAGGAACTTGCAACAACTTTCCACCGCTGCTGTATCACAATAATCTGAGACAGACTGAGATAAGTTAAAAGTTGTGGTGAAGCAACCTGGAAATGTAATTCAAGTCAAGCCTATTTTTTTTTTGTTATAATTTGTTAGTTTGAATTTCATAGTCATTTGTTACTTACACAATTTCTGTATGTTTTATAAGATGTCCCAATCAGGCCTACATGATCACATTTTGGTGACATAGCTATGTCAACACAATCATACCTCTAGCTAGGCAAAACCCTTTGGTCTGGACACAGCTATGCTGACAGAGGATGTACAGTCCAGTAGCCCAGTGTCAAGTCTCCACTAGAGATTGCAGCTGACGCAACCAAAACAGATATAGCTTCATTATGTAAAGAGGCCCCTTTGTGTTTCCTGTAAGGTTGTGCAAGCTAAATAAAAGTACAACGAAGGAGCATAGAGCAAGGCAGAGTCACAGGCCACAGCTAATGAATGGTGGGAAGGACCTGCTTTTTGTCTCGACCTTTTAATGAGGAGGCTATTCTGAAACTGGTCAAGTAAATACTAGTGAGATGTTCCTTTCCTATAGTTTTGTATACTGCACAGGCACTGTGCTTGCTAACCAAAATATTTAAAATTTATGAACAAGAATGATTCTAGACACACTTATTAATAACATTTACATTTTGTTGCCTGCAACTCCTGTCACATTTTTAGTGCTCTGCCACAAGAAGGGGTTAAATTTACATCATTTCTTATTACTATTGCAATCAGAGTCCTGCAACAAGATTCATATTAGCCATTTTCAGGTCTTGTTGCATCATTTGTCAAGAAAATGAGGTATACGAATTTCAGGGTCTAATAGATTCTGTGAATTATAGTAGTGTGCTGTGCTTATACTTCAGCTATTCTGATAGCGTGTAGTTCTCTGTCATACTTTTCTTTGTACAGAAGTCCTCAAATGCCGACTTACAATAGCCTTAATTCACTTATTCTAGAAAGACTCCTTCCCTCCAGCCCTGACCAAGCTCTGACACATCAAGAGCAAACAAGAGGGGGTAAAAAATCTGCTCCTAGCTCATAACTCAGCAGTAAATGTGCTACCATTTCTCCCAGGGGAGGGAGGAGTCAAGGTTCCACTTATCCCCCACCCTGACCAACCTGTGCTTAATTGCCAACACAGGGAGGTGGAGGAATTCTTGGGTGTACAACTACGGCCCGTTCTTTGTGCCTGAAGGAGATGTAGGGATACAAAGTTGTATATTCACACATTCCTCTTTATTTGGGTATGGGTATTACTCCATGAAATGACCCTGCATGGTTGCATACAGCTGGCCACTTGGGGCATGTCCCCATGAGCGCACACATGCAGTTTGCAGCACTGCAAACCTGGCTACAGCACTGCACGTGCACGTGCTCACCACGCTGCTAATTTGCAGCACGGGAGGGGTTTTTTTTTTACATTGGGAGATCCCAGTGTCAAAAACAACTACATCAGAAAAAAATGGAGCCAGCGCACATGGCGGCAGCATGCACTGCCTCAAACCAGAGCCTGGCTAGCCAGAGCCACACTCCAGCTGCCAGCCAGGTTCTGCGCACCCGGATCGCCACCACTGCAGCCTCGGGAGGCCCCCAGACCTCCAGGTAAGGCTGCTGGGCCCAGCCCAGGTGCTGTCCCCAGCTTCCCCTACTGCACCCAGGGCAACTTGCTGTGCATGCAGGTGGGTTTCCCCAAGGACAACTAGCAGTGACACAAATACACACCCTTGGGTTTTATTTTGTGGTATCACCACATTGTTGACTTCTACCAAATCTGTGATCTACTACCATAACATGACCCTCAGATCCTTTTGAACAGCACTACTGCCTCGCAAAATATCTCCCCTTATGCATCTATGCATTTGTTTCTCCCCTGCTGGGTGTATCTCCTTACATTTGTCTTTGCTGACTTTCATTTGGCATCAATAGTCCAGTTCTCCAATTCATCAAGATCCTTTTAAATTCAACTCCTATCCTTAATTGTTTGCACACCCCCTCAGATCAGGGTCATTTTCAAACCTGATGAGCAAGCTCTCCATTCCTGCATCCAAGTCATTAATAAAAAATGTTAAACAGCACCAGGCACAGAAGAAACCCCTGTGGAACCCCATTTGAAACTTCCTGCCATTCCAGCATTGATCCATTTATAATTAGTTGCTCCTTGCTTGCAGTTAGTCAGCCAATTATGTATCCACCTAACAGTAATTCTACCTGGCCTACATTTCTCAGATTTACTTGCGAGAATGTCATGTGGGACGGTATCAAAGCTTTACCAAAGTCTACATACATTATGTCCACTGCATTCCATTCATCCATCATACCAGCTATCCCATCAAAGAGGGGCATCAAGCTGGGTTGACATAATTTGTCCTGAACAAATCCATGTCATCTGCTAGTTATCCTCCCTTCTTCCTCCAGATGTTTACAAAATGCCCCTTCAATTATTTGCTCTCAAAACTTGCCAGGTAAAACTATCAGGCTGATCAGTCTGTAATTCTGCAGGTCCTCCCTTTTCAAGGCAAGCACTTTTCTAAGCCCATGTCTACCTTTCCGGGACCTCACCCGTCATCCATGACTTGCAAAAATAATTGCCAATAATTCTAAAATGTCTTCAGCTTGTTTCTTAAGCACCCTATGATAACTTTCATCAGGCCTTGCCAACTCAAAATTGATTCAAATCTATCCAAAGCTCTTTGAAATGCTTTTTACTTAAGATATGCATCCCTTCTCCCTTTTTGTCTATATTACTTTTGTTAGCTGCCTGTTCTGTTGGTTTTGTCTTGCTTTGGTTTTTTTTCTGTGAAGACCAAGGCCGAGTAGCCCTTGAGCAACTCTGTATTCTTTGCACCTTTGCTTAATATTTTGCCTTGGCTAATGAGTGGTAGGCCCACAGTTTCCCTAGTCTCTTTTCTTCTACTTCTTAGGGCCCTTTACTGTCGTCTTCAACATCCCTGCCAGTTGTACCTCATTTTCTGCTTTTGCCCATGCAAGTTCTTGCTCTTCCTTGGTATACATCCCTAATGACTTTCCCTGCTTTTTTCTATTGACTGCACATTTCTCTTTCAATTCTGAGGTACTTAAGAAGCTCTGTGTACAGACACTCCAGTTTCCAGCAGTTATTCTTATCTTTCTACCCTGTCAAAATAGCTTCTTTTTAAGCTCCCAATAGTACATCATTCATGAACTGCTAGCCCTCCAGTCCTCTTGAGCTTGTAATCTGTCTAACCATGGGACTTTCGTATTATTTCTCCAAGTTATTACCTATTTATTTGGTTGGTATCTGCCCTTTTTAAGTTCAGTATCCTTGTTTTGCTAGTCTAATACCTTCCCTTTCTTAGGATCCTGGGGTGTCTTTACACATACTGCAGGGTGAGTGCTGCTCTAATTAAAGGGCTCACAATGTCTCGTGTATCTGGCACCTTGTGCTTCAAAATGGTGGCGGGGTCACTAACTAAAGCTCATTCAATGAGTCTTAGTTAAAGCACTGCTGCCACCATTTTGAAGCACGGGGACACTGAATACACGTGACACCAAGGTGGCTGGAGCATGCTAATTAGCACTCTCCAACAGAATCAATTAATCAAGTTTGCTTTGATGTGTGCTAATTTACACATGTCAGAGCAGGCATCAGGCACATGTATAAGTGCCCATGAATTCTATCATGATTATGATCACTTCTTAATGATCCCCTTTACATTCACAACCATTGATCAGTACAAGATCCATAGTTTCATAGTAGCTAGGGTCAGGAGGGACCTGAACAGATCATCTAGCCTGACCCCCTGCCACAGGCTGGAATGAATGCTGGGTTCACAAGACCCCAGACAGGTGATCATCCAACCTCCTCTTGACTTTGCCCAAGGTAGGGGCGAGGACCACTTCCCTGGGAAGTTGGCTCCAGATTTTGGCCACCCTAACTGTAAAATATTGCCTTCTGATCTCTAACCTAAACCTGTTCTCCATCAGCTTATGACCATTGTTCCTCATCACCCCAGGTGGTGCTGGGGAGAAAAGGGTTCTGCCTGTTTGCTGTTGATCTCCCCTGATGAACTTGTAGGCAGCCACCAGGTCCCCCCTCAGCCTCCTCTTGCTGAGGCTGAACAGGTTCAGGTCCTTCAGTCTCTCCTCGTAGGGCCTGTCCTGCTGCCCTCTCACCAAGCCGGTGGCCCTCCTCTGAACCCTCTCCAGGCTGGCCACATCCCTTTTGAAGTGCGGTGCCCAGAACTGGACGCAGTACTCCAACTGTGGCCTGACCAAAGTTGCATAGAGGGGAAGGATCACCTCTCTGGACCGGCTTGAGATGCACCTTTGGATGCATGACAAGGTATGGCTAGCCTTGCTGGCTGTGGTCTGGCATTGGTGGCTCATGTTCATCTTGGAGCCAATAATGACTCCAAAATCCCTTTCCACCTCTGTGCTTTCAAGAGGGGAACTCCCCAGCCTGTATGTATGCTGTGGATTCCTTCTCCCAAGGTGCAGCACCCTGCATTTATCTATGATGAACCCCATCCTATTCTCGTCTGCCCACTTTTGTAGTCTGTCTAAATCTAGTTGCAGCCTCTCTCTCCCTTCAAGTGTGTCCACCTCGCCCCACATCTTAGTGTCATCAGCAAACTTGGACAGCGTGCTTTCCACCCCTCATCCAAGTCACTGATGAAGATGCTAAACAGTGCGGGCCCAAGGACTGAGCCCTGGGGTACCCCACTGCTCACATCTCACCAGGTTGAGTACAACCCGTCCACCACTACTCTCTGGGTGTGCCCCATCAGCCAATTTTTTACCCATCCACCTGTGCAGGTATCAATGCCACAGTCGCCTAATTTATTGATGAGGATGGGGTGAGAGAGTGTCAAAGGCCTTCTTAAAGTCTAGAAAGACTCCGTCCATGGCAACACCATCATCCAAGGATTTAGTTACCTGGTCATAAAAGGCAATCAGGTTGGTCAGGCAGGACCTGCCTTTGATGAACCCATTCTGATCGCCCTTGAGCATGATCTCCCCAGCAGGCCCCCCACAGATGTGCTCCTTGATGATTCTCTCCAAGATCTTCCCAAGCACCGAGGTGAGGCTTACAGGTCTATAGTTATTTGGGTCCTCCTTCCTCCCCTTCTTGAAAATTGGGACCACATTAGCCAGTTTCCAATCCAAAATCCTCAGTTTCCTCAACTTTCTAGAAGATAAATTATTCTCTACATATGCTACTTGACAGCTTAAATTTTGCTATATTATTCTTCTTAGCAGATATTAGGGAAGTTACAATTCTCCAGTAGTATCATTTTATAAATTAGAGATGTTCTTGTTTCTTCCATGAAGTGCCTCAGCTCCTCTTCCTGACTTGGCAGTTGATAGTAGACTCCCACTATAATGTCAGCAGTGTACTTTCCTCCTTTATCTTCACCCATACACACTCAGATCTGCTGCTTTCTTCCTTCTTGCTCTCCTCAGCAAGTTAACCGATGATGCTGATAAAGATTGAGAATAGGATGTGCTGTCATTGACCCCCAGGATAAATTAACGTAAGGTTCTTGTTCCCTCCCCCATGCAGCTGGGTGGGAAATGGCTTTCCTACAAATTGAATTGTGGGATTTTGGAAATTTTTCAGGTCTTGAGGTAGAAGTCAAAATCCTGGAAATGCTTATTAATTGGGCATTAATTAGGGGGGGGAAATCTGATAAATAATTGGTTTGGCTAAACTGAAGCATTTCAGATCGAAATGGAAACAAAATGTTTTAAATGATCAATCTCATTTGCATTCATGTACTGTAATTAGCTTAAATTTCTAAATTAAACCCAATGTAAGAACTTTCATTTTGAAAATGTTGCTATAAAGTTTTGTTTTTCTTCGAATAGAGAGATCCACCAAAACTGACCTTTTCCTAAGAATCATTTCACCTTCGATAAAGTGATAATTTTCAACAACTACCATGACCAGCCCTACTCTTCACCACTTACTAATACATATTTAATGTAAAAAAACACTTTGAGTTGTATTCTCGTCTATTCCGGGTAGAAGCTGGCACTAGAATTGTGTGCAAGAAAATTGAATGTCCGCTAAATGTACCCTCATTTTCTTCAAAACATTTATAGTCCTGGTGTCTGTGGCTTAAAAACACAATTTAACCATCATTTTTTAACTTATTCCACTTTCATTTTAAGATCTTATTCCCAAGATAAACAAATAAGCAAAATGTAGCAATTCTCTTGCAACCACTTCCATGTAGGTTTAAGAGATCAGGTCTCAACACTGTGACCAATAGGTTCATCTCTTATGGGAAAACCTATCCTGGCTCTCAATAACTGTAAAGATAGAAGCGCAGAGCTCCAAGTACTGTGCATACAACTCAGGGAATGCTCCCTGGCTTAGTGATACCAGTCTATACTTCTAGATATTTATATGGCTCCCGTCATCATTGTATGACCACCTTAGTCACCCAAAGTGGATTTTATCCTTGCAGCGCTACCCTGAAGTATGGAAATATCCCTGTTTCTCAGGGTAGGAAAACTATGGTACATTGGCAAATCATTTTCTCCAAGGTTACATCTGTGCAGCTGAGTTAGGAATTGAGCCCACAGCCCCTAAGTCCCACCACAGTACTTTCCTACTAACAACACAGGTTCATCCTCCTTTTACGTATCTGCTTTCCCTTGTCTCAGGCTACCAGCAGTAGGATTCACTAGGCAGAAAAGTCTAAAGCAGGGGCAGGCAATTATTTTGGCTGGAGGGCCACTTACCAAGTTTTGACAAGCTGTTGAGGGCCACATGGGTAACCTCATCCCTTGACAGCTGCCCCACCCCCTGGCTGCCATCTCGTGACTGAAGTCCCACCCCCAGGACCTGACCTTTGCCACCAGAAGTCCCTCCCCTTGCTCCGGAAGTACTGCTTTCAGCAAGTGGTTTTGACATCTCGGAACCAGAAATATACCAAATTATATTCTAAAAAGAGAACATCTACAACATTAATTAATTTGATTTCAAAAAATATTTATGTCCTGACTTACATGCGGTTGTGTAGTGTACACAGAGGTGATTACACAATAGCTTAAAATGAAGTCTGACTCTTGTATATTGTGGAGGGGTAAGGAGTATGGGGGTGTAGGTATAGGTTTGTGGGGGGCGTGTGGGTATGTCTATGGGGGTCTTGCAGGGATGTGGATAGGTTCGAGGGGTGAAGGATCATGTGGGGGGGTGGATATATGGCATGTGGGTGGGTATGGGGTTTGTGGAGTGAGGGTGGCTAAGGTGTGTGAGGGGGTGTGAGTGTGGAGGTCTGTGTGTATGGCAGTGCAAGGGGGAGTGTGGGTGCATGTGTACAGTGGGCTGAGCATGTAGGACTCACCCTATGAACATACACACACATGCACGCAGTCCCTCCCTTGCTGCTCTGTCTGCCTCTCTCTCCCCTTCCCTCACTGCACAGACACATGCACGCATGCACACACACGCACACCCCTCTCGCTCCTGGCCCTGGGATAGTGGTGTGGGCCCCATGTTCATGCATTCCAGGGATGCAGCTGAGAACACAAAGGCAGGTGGGGGGCAGTGGCAGCACATAGGTATGGGAGTGCAGTGACAGCTGGGTGGGAGTGCAAGGCTGCACCGGTGTCCCAGACTAGTGCCAGTGGGACCCAGGACAGGGTAGTAGGAACACAGGGCCCCTGCCCCCAGTCCAGCACAGATGGTGCCCCATGCTCCTGCCACCTCGCTCTGGACCCTGCCAGCTCTGACCCTAGACACCGGCACAGGCTCCATGCTCGTGCCCAGCTGTCACTGTGCTCCCATATGCCCTCTCACTGCCCCCTGCCTGCTGCCACTTTCCCGCTCGCTGCCACAGTGCTCCAGCACCATGTGGTTCTCGGACGCATGACCACAACCGCAGGACTCAAAAGGAACCAGCCCAGCCCCAAGGACTGGGGCAATTGCCCATGGTCCTCCCCTGCCTCCCTCCCCCTGTTCTTACCTGAGTTTCCCTCTCCAGCAGAGGGAGGTGGGAACAGCCCCATGGTCCCAAGCCAGAAGCCAAAAATAGGCAGAGCCTTCCAGTTAGAGGTGGGGCCAGGGGGGGAGGAGGCTGGGCAGGGCAGGCCTTGCTGCTGGGCTGCTGGGTCCTGCTGCCAGCTTCCACTGGGTCATACTGCCCTTTACTCCTGTCATCTTTGACAGGCAGCCAGTAGCGGATACATATTAATTTTCTAAATGTTTTAGGGGCCCTGTGACCTTCATATAGTGGCCTGGCAGGCGGATCCAGTCCGCAGGCTGTATTTTGCCCACCCCTGGTCTAAAGGGTTGTTCTCAGAAGTCACTCCTCAGCTCCAGAGCTCTCCCCATCTTGAGACCTGGCAGAACCCACACCTAGACATGTTTTGGAACTATTACAAGACTCCTATTTATTCAGGCATTTAGTACACAAAGCTAGGCTGGGATACTGGTTATTCAGGAGAGAAGGGAGGGAGTGTCTTCGGTTTTTATTTTGACATGTTAGCTCCCTTTTAAGTTGGTTTGTTCTCTTATTGTTTTCCTGTTTTGTAAGGTATTCCACCCTCTTATTCTAAGCTTTGGTGGGAAAGGCAGCATATAAAAAATAAATAAATACATAAATAAAAATAAAAAATCAAATCAATCAATTGTCAACAGCATTGTAAAGTTAACTGATGGCAGAACTTGGACCTCATGTATTTCAACCTACTGACAAAACTAACATTTCCACCACAGAATACTTGTGTTCCTTTGATCAATGGCAGATAAAAACCATATACAGGGAAAGGCAAACTTCATGCTAACAAACTTCTTGAGACTGAGGGAGAATTTCACCTACAATGTGCATCAACAGCCCACGTAAAAGGTAAATAAAAAAAGGCCACTTTCCCTGCTGCAGCGGTGGAATGGGAAGAATATATTTGGGCCATCAAAACATGCAGACCCAAGGGAACATGACATTTACTTTACCAATACTCCCAGTCAAACCATCAAAAAGGTTTGAAGTGTTGATTGGAAATTATGATGTCAACCCCCATCTCCATGAAGTAAAAGAACCAATTACTTTCTTAGTGTCTGGGAATCGCCAAAGGGTGAGTTCATTACATTGCCGCATGGATCTTGGACTGGCCATAGCACTGAGCCAGGAACTGACTTTCAATGTCTCAAGCTAACCCAATACCTAAAAACCCTGGGACCAATGCAAGAAATAGCCTCCAGGTTTATGCAGCCTTATGCTACCCTACTTGCACTTTTACAATCATGCAATGGTGGTACAAAATGCTACTTAAACCATTCATTTATGCAGCAGTTAGTGCTTAAAATCCATTTTACATCAATAGAATTCAGTAGACATGTTTCTAGGCCATGGAGAATCAGATCCTATGGACATTAGAATAGCTCTGTTCAGACACTGAGGCTGGATGAGATTGTTATGATCATCTACTCCAACCTCATGTAATGCATAGCAAAAAAAATAGAAAACGAAAAAAACCCACTCACTAGTTTGTGCATCTCATAGCATCTATTTAGGTTATAAAACAGTATATACATATACAACGACACATATACACACACAGCAGGATCTTTTTCTCCACCCCCTGCTAAGTTGTTTGTGTTACTGTCTCCATCACTGTTGAATGTACCCCCTCAGGGAGTCCTTCCACTCCTTTAAAGTCAGTGAAGTGCTCCAATACTACCAATTATTGCACTCCACCTTTCCATAGGCAAGAAAAGTGGCATATTGTTGAAGATGAAAAATAAAGTCAGTCACAATGTACATTTTAGCAACAGGGAAGCTTAAGTGAAATTAATGGCTGATGAAACTACAATAAATTGAGAAAAGGGTAATGAGCTCCCTGTAGCTTTGCATTGTGCTACCCACATTTCATTATCTGCTAAAAATCACTTTCTTTAAATATCTAAATTAAAATAATATGTGAACTGAAACTAATGAAAACATCATCTTAATTAACAAGATACTACAAAGCAATTTGAAAATACCTTGAACAGCAACAGCAGCAGCACTGGTTGCAAACAGAAATACTGTTACCAGCTGCAAAAAGAAGTATTTTCTGTAATTCATTTTTTAGATAGCTACTGGTAGGACCGGGGTGTATTTCAAACACATTTTATCTATTTCTTACCCTAAACAGAGTTTAATGCTTCATATTTATCTATTTGATTTATGTGCCACCCTCCCCCAGAAGAGGCTCAGGGTGGCTTTCCAAAAAAAAGCGAAGCAAACAGATACATTATAAAGACAGATAAAATATTACAATAAAATAATAGGTAATAGAACAAACTCCACAGACAATGGCCCAAAACTTAACCCCATCTGAGGAAGGCCTGCCCAGATTAAAAACAAAATCTTCTTACAAATGCTTCCAAATGATATTCGGGCTTGGGCTCTGACAGACCACAAGGGAGGAGGTCTTCCAAAGCTGTGGAGTGGCTACCAAGAACACTCTTGCCACACAAATGGCACTTTTTGGAGCTTAATCTCATCTGAACTTAGGGACCACAAGTGAAAGTAAGGGATAAGGCAGTCCTTTATGTATATAGGGTCCAAACCATCTCAAGCCTTATAAGAAGGTTTCAGACTGGATGGAAGGAAAAATGTCTTCACGGTTCATGTGACCAGACTATGGAATAGACTCCCAGCGAGGGTGGTGCAGGCACCTACCCTGGAGAGCTTCAAAAGGAGACTGGACGCACACCTTGCTGGGGTTATTTGACCCCAGCAGTCTTTCCTGCCCAGAGCAGGGGCCTGGACCACATGATCTCACGAGGTCCCTTCCAGCTCCAAACTTGTGTGAATCTGTAAATGTTCACACCAAAAACAAATGGACAAATTTTATTGGTTTCATCACAAACAGTTAACCCAGGTTGGATGGAAGATGCACATATATTTTGCGTATATTTGGATGGGTTTATGGTTTTGTGACACATGCTCAGTTCCCACAGGCTTTCCAGTGTACAGCATCCATTCAGCAGACACTACTGAAGAGGATGAAACAGACTCCGTAAGAGGAAACTATCCACTAAGGTCCACACTGCCTTCTTCCCTCCCACCTTCCCTCCCAGGATGCTACTAAACAGAGCCTTACTAAGACATGTAGCAGCATTAAAAATGGACCCACCTGAAGGAACAGGAAGGGCTGTCCTGCAAAGGATCCGAGTGCGAAGAGACAGCAGGACACCGCTTGCCTTGAAGGCGAGTGAAGCTGCTTTGGAGGCAGCCCTCTTTGTAGTGGGAGGAGTGATGTAACCCCAGCAGGGTCAGCAAAAGCCCGGGAAGAGGCCTGGCCTGGGATTGGCTGAGAGGCTTGGTTAAAAGAAGGGAGCGGTTTTCCTGGGGGGGAGAAGAAAGGGGAGAGCGCGTGAGAGGCTGGAGACCAGGGAAAGGGTCTCCCCACGGCCGTCCCTCCGAGAGTCCCTGGCAGAGCCCTGCACAAGTAGCAGCAGAGGCTGCACCGAGAGTGCTGCACTGTGTCCGTTCTCCCTCCCTTCCCCTCCGGACCCTGCGGGGCTGGACAAGAGAGGAGCTGCCAGGACTCCGAGCCTGGGAAGATCCTCCTGTGTGGCTGGGTGAGCGCAGCAGGGGAGGGAGACGCAGAGCCAGGGGGAGACTGCTGGAGACTGCTCTGGAGTTCCCCCGCGAGTGAGAAGGCCCTGGGGAAGGGCAGGCTCAGGTGCTGGGGGAGCCCTGGGCCAGAGGGGAAGAGACTGCTCCACCCACCAGAAGCCCCAGAGCAGGCAGGGCCGCATTTGCTGGGTGCTGTGAGGCTGTGCTGGGCTGTTACAGCCTACAGCCCAGACACTGCTCCCTGCTGAGCCAGGGAAGGGGTCTGGACAGGAATCAGCTCTCTTGCAGGGACTACAGGGGGGGGAGCCACTGCCTGCTGCACCGAGACCTCGGGAGCTTGTAGGAGGGATGCCAGCACCAGGGACCACCCAGGGCTCCTGTGCCAGGGACACAGGCGCAGTCCTGAGACACCCAGCCAGGGACAGCGCACGCAGGGTCCTCAGTACACAGTGCACAAGTAACAGACTGTGTAAATAAGTTCTTGATGGTTTATTAGTTGGAGTATCAATGTATTTATTTGTAGGTTCCTTATTTATCATGGATAATTTGTATACCTTCCCCTAGTGTAATGTGTATCCAAGAAACATTAACCCGTAAGCAACCATCACCAGGTCATGCAGCGTAACATTTTTTCTATTGCATGGGTTATATGTTACCTTGTCAATAATCAGTTTTATAACGGTCTACAAAGTTGTTCGATTGTTAGGGGTGGCTCTCCCCTCGGGGACCCTGCAGCAGCTACCCAGGGAGCTGGGTGGGGCCGCTGGCTACTGGGTACCCCAGGATCCCACTATTCAGGTGAGGGCATTGCACCCAGGGTTATGGACACATTACCATTATGTTTTGGGGAAATCTACAGTGGGATTTACATTTGAGGGCCCTGTGCACAGGTTCAATTTCTGATCCCTACCTCTTTACTAGGCAACCATATTGAAACATAACCATAATGCAATGGGTACTAACTGTCTCACAGCTTCATACATTTCCACTGCTTGAAAGGCCCGAATGGCACCCTGGAGGATCATCATCCTAGAATCATAATATCATCTGGAGCTTTGCTGGTACAGAGCAGCTGTACTAGAAACAGTGTCTGGATTCTGTTGAGCAATTACTTATAAAAAAGATTAAATATTATTAGTGCCTTGGAGCTTGTAAAGGGTAATTTGCTTTCGGCTTGTTTGGTTTTTTTTTAATTAGATCAATTATGGACTAGTCCTTGATAAAAGAAAAAATGAGAGTAACAGACTAAAGTCTACAGCCAGATGTATTTGTACATTTCTTGAGGGTTTGGTTTCATTTCTTATTCCAATCAGTTAAAAAAAGAACAAAAACGAACCAGTGTTGTATTGAGATGAAGTCAAAAGGCAGACTTTCAATGTAGGGAAACTTGCAACTTCCTTATTTATGGACTGTGCAAAGGAATTTTCCATCTCTTCCAGAAAAGTAGCTGCTAAATCCCAGGCAGAAATATTCCAGCCTCGCAGCAGCCTCAATAAGCCTAATGCCTTCAATTGTCTCTAGGATCTCTCAGAAAAAGGCAGATGCATTGGAAACTAGAGTTACATGCTCAATTGATTTACTGACCAATAAAAGCTCTCTACGTTATTTTGGAGAAAACCATTGAATTCAACCCAAAAATAAACATTTAGTTGGGAAGTGAAGGAGGAGAGAGTTGCCTGTTTATTTTTTAATTAACACTGTGCTAAATTTGGTCTAAAAAATGATTGTTCCTGAAGATCAATGTTTCTAAACAAATTAACTATTTCATTTTTTTAAAAGGGAAAAATTAAACGTCTTGACCTTTTCCAAATATTTTTGTCTGCTTTTAGCTGAAAATATTTTCTATATTCAACCTCATTGCACAAATTCAGCCATCCTGAAACTGTACCAGGAAAAAAAAAAAAATAAACCCAATGTTGGCACCCTGGTATCAGAGTGCTCATGTCCCTGAGTAAATATGCCTCACCCATCTGCTCCTGCTCCATGTACATCAACTCCAGAAGTGCTGTAGTGAGAACGACCTGTGGGCACCCTTAGCACCATGCTCAAGAACTCAGTTTCAGTAGCTTGCAGCACCTTCAAGGTATCTTCACTGCTTCATCTCTGGGGTTCACACACACACACATACACTGAAAGAAGATGGATGGAGCCTATTTTCTCAGTGGTACAACTGAGCACTCTGCTTTCATAGTCTAGATATCCCTTCTGAAATCCAAATAGAAAGTCCTGTGAGTATTGCTACAAAAGCTGCTCCTTCCTTCCGCTCAAAGTCTAGGCTGAGCAAATATTTTGCTAGGAATGAAGAACTGAGAGCGCTTGGGACACCTTCTAGCTAAAACCATTAATATCTCCTGTAGGAAGAAATATGACTTATCCTACAGGCAATAGCCAGGCCAAGACATAAGAAACTATCATGTGATAAAAATAGCCTTCTTAATCAAACTGATGCTCACCAGCAACTGCCTTCTACTCTACAATCATGCTTATATCCTAAATTCTCCCAATCTGGTTTCAAGGCAGGATATGGAAGAAAGATAATCCAGAAGTCAATAATTTCCTCTTGGCACTGGACAAGAACCACTGAGACACTCTGCAGCAGAGGCCATCTTTCCTCTTTGGCTTGCCAAAAGTCATCACGAGTGCAGATGGTACCAAACCAAGAGTTAGGTACAAAACTCTTTTCAATCCATGTAGCTAATAGGCTGCCAACTTCTAAAATCTCCAAAGGTGACTTTGAGAGTCTTAATTATTCTCTGAACCCCGCAGCTAAAATGTAACAGTCAAAACAAAACTGGAGTTCAGTAGTATAACAAGGGTAGGGTGACTGGGGCAGCTGCCCTGGGCAACAAACTGGTCAGGGGGTGAGAAACACTGCCATCCCAGCTGCTCTCATGCCACCCGTGCAACTGTGTGGTTGTAAGTCACTGGTGCCCCAGATGCCTGGTTGCACTGTTATGCTGGAAATGGTGTAGAAGGGGGTTATACCTTCCTGTCCAGATGCCTGCATAGTACCCATTGGCATGGTATCAATCTGATTGCATATGAATGGGCCTGGTATGAATGGGTCTTGGGATTCTCTTTCTTTGCTTGTGATCTGTCAGCTGTACTTGATCACATGCAGTTGATAACTACCATAAGCCAAGTGCCCTAGGAACATGCAAAGGTAGCCCACAACTCTCCACTGCATCCCTACAGTCCTGGTGCTGTTTTTCTCTGCATTCTCACAAAGCAGCCTTAGGCTTCATTAACCTTCACCAGGCTATGATCACAACAGTCCAGAAATGCAACTCAACCTCTAAGTGATTGTGGTTAACTAAAAAGGGAAAAAAATGATCTTGAAAAGGAAGAGGTGTCAAAGATCATATTAAATCAGCTATTATCTTTCTACAGGAGAAAAAAATCAGGTCATCCTTGTCCCAGAGGTGGAGGTTCAGAGCAAGGTCCAAGTCTGGCTATGTTGATGTGAAAGACTGCTGTGTGGGGACTATACTGTAATTGTAGAAATCTGACCACACACTGACCTGCTACAAATCAAACCCTGAGACAAGGACAACAGAATCCTTCTGGTTGTCATGTTCAGCCCCTAGCTTGAACACCTTAGACACATCATTAGTGACCTCCAACCCCTCCTGGAAAAGGATGAATATCAAGGTAGTCATGGAGAACAAACCTGTCCTTACTTATAGTGTTCCGCATTCTCAGTTTTTATTTAAATGGGCCATTCTCAACTCATGCTGGTTAACAGGGACTTGAACTGAACAAACGGATGTAAATCAGTAAAAAACAAATTACTTTAAAAGAAAAAACCCAGGGAATTTATCAGTGAAAAAAAAAATCAGTAAAAACCAAGAATTCGGAACACTACTTAATAGATCGCCCCCAAACTCAGAAAGCATCTCTCAAGCAAAAGACTAAATCCCATCCTCACTCAGGCACCAAGCCTTGCAATGGACCCAAATGCTTGCTATGCCCCCATATCAATACAGACCACATCATCATTGGATTGAATAATAAGAAATCTAACATCCAAGGTTCAATCACCTGTTCTCTACCAATGTCACATAAGCAATCACCTGCTTATAGTGTCTCTCTGCTGCCTACATCAGACAGATGGGGAAATCCCTATGTGTAAGAGTAAATGAACACCAATCTGACATCAGCTGTAAAAAGCAGCAAAGGCCTGTGGCAGAACACTTTAAACTCCCTGGACACTCCATCACTGACTTCAGCATTGCTGTTCTCAGCAAAATTTTAAAACCAGTTTGAACAGGAAATTGTGGAATGAGAAATCATCCAAAATGGCTTGTGTTAAATGTCTTAAACAGGGGCTATGGAGTCTTATCCTATGACCTAGATTAGCTTTTGTGACCCCTTTGTTCCTATGGACTCTTTGTTCGCCTCTCCCAGCATTTCCCCCTTCCCACCTTTCTCTCCCTACTCCCTTCCCACCTTTTGTATTCAAATCACTCACTCCACTTTATACAGTGTGTGACAGGGTGATAGTCAACCCTGTTCTTTGGTAGGATTCTTCTCCCAAGAAAGGTGGGGAACTGGGTCATGGACTCAGATGCGAGGCACAGCTGTGCCTCTGTACACACCAGGGAAACAGACACGGCGATGAGGGTTCAGGAGCTATAAAAGAGTGGGCATCAGGGCAGTAGATTGCCCTGGGGCACATGAAGAGAAAAGAGAGTTTGGCCAGCGTGTTCACAGATGGATTGGGATTGGGAGCCGAAACTAAGGAGCCTCATGCGCCGGGTGAAGTGGACCACAGTGAGATTCCCCACAATAAAAAGAATATCCAATGGGGATCACTTAGCTAGTAGGTCTGTCGCAGGGCACTTAGATGCCTGCTCCTGAAAGACCAGAAACTGCCTGGGAAGAGCCCAAAGAGCAAGACAGAAGCCCAGGTGCAGGTTGCCATGGCAATCAGCTAATGAGGAAATTAGCCTGCGCTTGCACCTGGTCAGCTGGCCAGAAGGGGCAGGGCCCTGGGCCCATATAAACCCCAGGATGGGGACTAGGAGGCACGTCTCTGCCAGCAGCCAAGGGAGAAGGAGCCCTCCTGAAGCTTGCGAAGGGAAGAGGCCTGACTAAGTTCTGCTCCGGGTAATGTAGAGGGGCCGAGCACACCTTATGTAGCTTGTGTTATGTTATAGCCCAGGGGCTTATGTTTTGTTTGCCGTTTTATAAGACCGGTGGTTTGGGTGAGGCTATTTGGGGAAGGAGGAGGCCTCATTGGGGGCCCACGGCAGCGTGGGGACCCCAGCACCAGAGAGGCCACAGCATCTGGGGTGCACAGACCCCGGCACCAGAGGGTGCGGCATCTGGGGTGCACAGACCCCGGCGCCAAGGGGCACAGAGACATGGGCTGCGGAGAGTCCAACGCCAAGGGGCGCAGAGACACGGGCTGTGGAGAACCCAGCGAGGGCAAGGGGACGAATTATAACAAGGCCTGGGCATGACAAAGCCAGTACCATCTGCGAGGTTTGGGGTGTGGTAAAGGGACGGTTGGAACCACGCATATAGCCCATAAGGCTAGGGTGCCCTTGAAACACCCATCGTGAAACAGGACTTACAAGGGGTCTGGGAACCCACGGGGTTCAGAGTCCATCCAACCATGTCCAAGAGGACTTAAAGGCAGCCTCCCTGTTTATATTTTCCATCAAAGATGTGGCAGGCACAACTGCCCAGCCCCACACACACAGGCACAGACACAGACCCACACACACAGGCACACACAGACACTGACATCAACCCCAGCAGATAAGTGTGTGTGAGGGGGAAGGAGGGGTGTGGCGAGGGAAAGGGCTGGTGGGGGCCAGATCGAGAAGGGGGGGGAGTGTGAATCTGTGTCTGCTCCCAGGAGGAGGGCATCCAGGGGGTGAGGGCAGGGGTACCCCTCTGTGGGCTGCACAGGTGCCAACCAGCTGGGGAGGGTTGCCACCACAACCACACCCTGCGCTGCCTTCCCACAGCTGGCCACGCAGCTCACAGGCATTGCTCTGCAGGCGTGGGGTGGCAGCGGCTGCATGCCACCCAGCTGGCAGAGGGTGGTTTGCATGTAGTGGGCATGCACCCACACCAATGTGCACCCCACACCGATGTTGCCATGCTGCATGCTGCTTGTCTGTGGACCCATGCCCATGGGCAGGGGCTTCATACATGGCAGCTGCCACTACATTGCCACCACTGCCGTACTGCTTTCCTGCAGCTGGCCGCAAAGCTCCACAGGCATGGCTCCACAGGCAAGCAGCAATGGCGACATGGGGTGGTAGCAGCAGCTGCATGCTGCCTAGCCAGCCAGCAGCGGGGGCTCATATGTGACAGCTGCCACCACCCCATGCCACATGCTACTTGTCTGTAGAGCCATGTTCCACAGATGGGGGGGGGAGGCTCGCATGCGGCAGCCACCACCACTGCCACACCCCACCCTGTCTTCCCACAGCTGGCTGCATGGCTCCGTGGGCACAGCTCCACAGACAAATGGCATGTGGAGTGGCAATGGTGGCGTGGGGTGGTGGCAGCTGCCACATGCAAGCCCCCCGATGCCGCCAGCCAGGCAGTATGTGTGTGGCCCATAGGTGGTGGCCACCATACCACCACCACTGCTGCCATGCTCCATGCTGCTTGCCTGCAGAGCTGTGCCCACAGAGCCATGAGGCCAGCTGCAGGAAAGCAGTGCAGGGCACAGTGGTGTGGTGGCAGCCGCTATGTGCCAAGCCCCACATCCGGCTGGCTAGCCAGTGTGTATGGGGCCCACAGAGGGGCACCACTGCCCTCACCCCCCCCCCCGTCCCTGGTCCTGGGAGTGGACATAGGGAGCAAGCTGCGGTTGGGGGCAGGGAGGCACTGCAGTGTGCTGCCTGGGGCTGGAAGCGCCCCTCCCTGCTCCCTCAGCCCCCAGGCAGCTCAGCCCCCAGCCCTGCCCCACAACCCCCAAGTCCCACTTACCTTAGGCTCCAGGAGAGAAGTGAGCCTGATCCCAGCCTTGGCTGACTCAGAGCCTCAGGCCCTGCTCTTTCACCCTCTCTCTCCCCCTCCAGGCAGGGCTGGGGGTTTCCCACCCTTTTTGCAATCAGCTCTTGCAGGCTGGAACTCTGCCAGCCTGCAAGAGGTCTTTGCAAAAGCAGGGAATCCGCGGGTTTCTCTGCTAAAAGGGAAAATCCACGTTTTCTCTGATAAAAACAGGAAATCCGTGGTTTTCTCTGTTTTTCCACGGGGAACAGAAAACCCAGATCCCTGCTAATAATCATGAGCCCAGCCCCTCCAAAATCAGGCTACTGTGTTAAGAAGAGAAAGATTAAGTAGTAAAAGTTGGGGTATTTGCCTTCAGACTTTTGAGCCTGTTTCTCTGCAACAAGGACTGCAAGCTACACTAGACACGACGGTATTTTTACACATGCTCTGGGGTGTGGAGGGGGCACTTGAATTAAAGTGGCTCTTGGGAGCTGCTCTAATTAAAGTGCCCCAGTGTGTCATGTATTCAGTGTCCTGCACTTCAAAACGGTGGTGGGGGCACTTTAACTAAAACTTGTTCAATGAGCTTTAATTAAATCTCCTCCGCCATTTTGAAGCACAGGACACTGAATACACGCAAGCACGATTTTGAAGTGCAGGACGCTGAATACATGCAACATTAAGGCTGCTCGAGCCTGCTAATTAGCACACTCCAGTAGACTCTGCTCCAATGCATTCCAATTAATTCAGAGCAGGCATCGGGCATGTGTAAAAGGTGCCCAAAAATGAAAGAGTTGGCAACGCTGCTTTTAGTCCCAAATTAAACTAAGATTAGCTGACTCCAGGGAGGAGGCCCATCCTTTAAATCTACTAGACACCACTAGTGAACTATGTTCAAGATGAAAAACCAGATATATCCAAGCCATGTCAAGTTTCCCAGGGCTCCCTTCTTCCATACTAAAATATACACTTCCTACCAGATAAAATATCACTGTATAAATAATCTGCATGCTACTCAAATTGTGCTGGCAATTTGGAGATGGAGAAATAGACTTAAATAAGCACTTTTTAAATTTTTCTTCCTCCCTCTGGCTGTGTAAATTGTCTTGGTGAAGTTACCAGTAAAGGTTTAAGTTGTGCCTCTTGATCTAATATTTATTTTTATTTTCTCCAATTATTTCCAACGAGCCTTTCTAAGATGAGCTTCTAATGTAATGTTCTGGCTAAAGGCAACCATGAGTGCTGGGTGCCTAAATGGAGAAATATGGAGGAGTCATGAGATGGCACTGCCTAGGTATATGCCAGTACTGGAATGATGTGTCCACATTTTTTTTTTTTTAAATGTTGAAAAATTGGAGTGGGTTCAGAAGAATGATTCACGGTCTGGAAAATCTACTTTACAGTAAGAGATTTAAGAAAGTCAGCATACAGGATAAAAAGCCAGGTTGATCTATAAATACCTACATGGGGAGTGGCCCAGGAAACCTGATTTAGGAAGAAAGGCTGAAAGAACTAGAACTGTTTATGCTAGAGAAGAGAAAACGGAATAAGGACTGGATAACAATCTTCAGCATACCTGGAGATTATAAAGGGAATGGAAACAGATGTCTCCGTGGCTGCAGGAGACAGGACAAGGAACAAGGGCCTCAAACTGCAGCAGAAGAAATTTAATGTGGACATTAGAAGGAACTTTCTGACTAAGCGGTGGTCAGGTATTGGAACAGGCTACTTAGGGAAGTTGTGGAATCTCCAGCCCTTGAAAGTGTCAAGAGCAGGTTAGACAGATACTTGGCTGGGATAATTCATCAGGGATTCCTGCCCTGAATAAGGGGTTGGACTAGATAATCTTGTGAGATACCTTTTAGGCCTACTTTCCTATAATCTCATACTAAAAGGATTGTAAAATAGATTGTAAAAAGCACAAGAAGTTAGAAAAACTAAAGCTGAAAACAACGTCAAAGTGTTCAAGGAAGGAAAATTAACCTTTAGAACAGTTTACAAATCTGTAGAGGAGAATCTCCATTAGTTGAAGTCTTGACCTCAGAGAAGACTTTTTAAAGCACTTGGTGTAGCATTTACTGGATCAAGGCCTTTGTGCTACACGGTAGGTCAGATTAGATTAATATAATAGTACCTTCTTGCCCTTCATTGGATCGCATCTGACAGCACAGCCATGCAGCACTGTACAGTAAGAAAAACTTACTAGAGACCATAGATAACTCTCTACCCTGCATACATACAGAGACAAAATGCATGACATAAATAGCCTTCTAGGTGGTTATTTGGAGAGGCTGCTGATTTACCAGGACCATTGCTTTTCATGCTGACTAATATGGTTTTATTGTCTCCATCCCTTACTTCTTGTCTTTTCCTGGGATTGTAAGCTCTCTGTGGCAGAAGCTACCTTGCTGCACAAAAGGAATCTCAGATAATGACTATAGCTCCTAAGTGGTACAGTTTTTATAATAACAGCATACCTTGGATGTGCAAAGACATTAAAAGGACTATATTAATATATTACTTAATTATCCCAATTTCTGCCTCTTAAAGCTAGCAAAAAAGGATTTCTCTCTCCAATTGTTTCCAGAAGACAAGTTATATTACTGCTATTTATATATTGAATTGTATAAAAGTGTTTTCTATTGTTACAGGATGCACTTAAAACTTAAAAATAAGCTTCTGTTAAAAAGGTAGCTATTTTATCCATTGCTATTTTTATATTTCTGTGAAGCCATTTTCCATTCCTTGCTTAACTATAAATTTTGTTATGGCATTTTCAGTTTAACACAAGAATAATTGTCTTCTCTGCAACTTCACATACTTTTCAAACTTTTTTTTATTGTGGCTGTGGATATTAAAGGTGTACATTATAATTAGCAATAGACATAGCATTTATTGAGTGCAGTTAATGTATGGGGTCCTTTACAACAAGGGCAAAAGACAAAAAAAGAATCAATGGGAAGCTCCCAATCATTTTAGCATCACTGACCCTCAGACACTAAGCTCTGCTCCTCTCTTGCTTCCCTTCACCCCCATCATCCAAGAACCCTGTCCCAAGGCTTTCTTTTACACTCTAGAATCCCAGTTCTAGCTCTTATCACAGTGAGTGTTCCAGTTTTCCATTTCCCATGGAAAAACGTGGATTTTCCCATCTGAAGCAGGAAACTGTGAGTTTCCCCTTTTGCAAATAGCTTTCTGCAAGCTGCCAGAATTCCAGGCTTGCAAAACTACAGGAAACCCTAAGCCATGGCAGGAAAAATATGGCCCATGGGCCAAAACCGGCCCACCAGGCTATTCTATCCAGCCTGTGGGGCCCTAAAAAATTTAGAAAATTAATCTTTATCTGCTCCTAGCTGCCTGTCAAAGATGACAGGAGCCAGGGGCACTAGGACTCAGGGGGAGCTGGCAGCAAGACTGAGCAGCAAAGTCCTGCCCCACCCCCAGCCATTTCCCTGCTTTCCTGCCTCCGCACTGCTGCAGCACTGCATGGTTTCCAGCTGTGTTCCTAGACCCCGAGAGCACAGGGCCCACGCCAGTACCCTGGGGCCAGGAGTGGGGGAGGGGAGGGGAGGGCAGTGTGTGTGTGTGTGTGTGTGTGTGTGTGTGTGTGTGTGTGTGTGTGTGTGTTTCTATGTTCATAGGGCAAGTCCCACACGCACACCCCACCATACACATGTACCCACTCCCCCTTCACATTGCCATACACACAGACCCCCACACCCACACCCCCTCACATACCCTGGTCACCCAGCCCCCCATAAATGCCATACCCACCCACACCCCACATGCTCCTTCACCCCACACCCATCCATCCACGTCTCCCCCACACTCCACATAACTACACACCCACAGGCGCACACAAACCTATACCCACCCCCAATCCCGTCCCCCCCCACAATATACAAGAGTAAGACTTCATTTTAAACTATTGTACAATCCCCTCTATGTACACTACACAAATAAATGTAAATCAGGACCAAAACATTTTTTTAAATTAAATTAATGAACATTGTAGATATTTGCTTATTAGAATATAATATGGTATTTTTCTGGTTCTGAGACGGCAAAACCCCTTGCTGAAAGAAGTACTTTTAGGGGCAAGGGGAGGGACTTCTGATGGCAAAGGTCAGGTGTTAGGAGGTGGGACTTCCAGTCCGGAGATGGCAGCCAGGGGGTGGGGCATCCATCAAGGGGCAGGGCTACTCATGTAACCTGACAGCTTGCCAAAACTCGGTAAGTAGCCATCCTGCCAAAATAATTGCCCATCCATGCCCTAAGTCCTATCCAGACGGGGAGGGGGAGGGGGCAGGGCCTGAGAATCGGAGTCAGCCAGGGCCGAGTCAAACTCACTGTCACTCCTGCAACCTTTGGGGTAAGTATGGCTCTTCGGGGCTGGTGGGGCAGGGGGCTGCAGGTCAGGAATGAGGGGCACTGGCAGGGCTGGGAGGGGGCAGGCACTGGCAGGGCTGGGTGGAGATCACACTGCTGAGGGGGTCTGGTAGGGGTGTGTACTTGAGGGCTGGAGGAGTGGAGAGGGGTCCATGGGAGCTCTCAGGCTGGTGTGGGATGAACCCCAGCAGCATCCCTGTGCTGTGCCCTGCCAGGGGTATGGATGGACAGACAGGGTCTCATACCTGCTTGGAGGAGGCAGCCGCAACAGTGGCCATTGTACTAAGCATTCAGAGATGCTTAGGCATGCAGGGCGCTACCACTGTAGTGCCCAGCCATCATCCTGCCATGGACCAGGGCTGGGGCCAGGGCCAGGGTGGGTGTGGGCTGCCTTGCTCTCAGCTATGCTGCCTTGTCCACAGCTTGGGCAGGTCCTGGCAGTGGTGGTAGCAGCATTGAGTCTGCAGGTCTGGTCAGGCTGCAGCCCTGTGCCATGCAGAAGTCTGGAGGGGGAGGCATGTTTCCCCCATTCCCTCCCAATGTGGTCACCAGTAGGCATACCTGGACTGCCCCTGTGCCAGTCTGGGCATGCCAGAGCTTAGTGCGTGGCCCCAATGATGCAAGGTTGGTCCAGGCCATCAGGGGCCAAGCTCTGGCAAGTCCAGACCAGCCCTGCATCATCCTGGCAGGGGCCAAAGCTCTGCAAAGCCCCACATACCTGCTGCCACACACATTGGGGGGTTGCAGCCTGGGGGCAGGTGGGGGCCCCCTCTGGCAGGGTTGGGGGATGGGGGCTACAGGTCAGAAATAAGGGACACCCCCAGCTTGCTGCCTCCTCCTCCACCCCTGCTTGAGCTGAGGCATAGCCCTGCTCTGGGGTACCATGATGCCCCCCCACCACCTAAGTGCCCTGGGCGGTTCCTCTCACTGCCCACCCTTAAGGCCGGTTCTGCCTGCAGGTCATGCTGGCAGGGCTGGTGGTGGCAGGGCAGGGAGATGCAGGTCATGCTGGCAGGGAGGTGGGGGCTGTGGCTTGGGAGCGAGGGGCACTGGCATATCAGGGCTGCTCAGCACCACAAAGCAGTGGTGGGGACAGCCACAGCTGGACCCACATCCTGTTGAGTGAAGGTGGCAGGGGCAATTCTGGTTTTCCATGACAACAAAACCCAAAATAAGTAGGTATTTAAAATTTATTTTATTATAGTGATTGAAGCACTGGTAGGCTTCCAAATTGCTTTAAAATTGAAAATATAGCAATAAAACATTGTGTTCACCTGATACCTATATTTATAGTGGCATTTCATTTTAATCACAAAGGAACGTGGATTTAGGGGTTTTTAAAAATCAGAGAATTGTGGAATTTTTATCAGAGAATTTGGGATTTTTAAACAGAGAAAACCAGGATCTCCTAGTGATCATCCTTCCCCTACAAGAATAATCCAGTTAACTTCAATACAGCTGCTCACATAAGCAGGTCACTCAAGTTTAAGGGATGCAGGGCTAGAACCTACAGACTAAAACCATCTATACAAGTGGTGCTCAATCTATGGCCTATAGGCTGGATCCAGCCTCTAGCACAGGGGATCATCACCAAGAAGCCTGGCCTGGTGCATCCCCTCCCTGCTGTGCTGCAAGTGCTGTGCCACAAATCTCCTGTGCAGCCCTCTGTAGTCTCTCCTTCTCCCCCCACCAACCATGAAAGGTGCTACTTATGCTCTCCCACCCTCCCCTAGGTAGGCACTGGGCTTACAGGAGGTAAGCTCTCTCCTTCCTTCACCTACAAAAAGGTGTTATTTCCCTGTTTTCCTCTCCCTGCCACCCATTTCCTTCCCCTCCATCTGACACTGAATCATAGAAATCATAGAGAAGTAGAGCTGAAAGTGAAGCTCCATAAATCATCCAGTCCAACCCCTGACTGAAGCAGGATCATCCCTATCCAAACCATCCCATACAAGTCCATAATCTATCCTCTTAGTAAAACTACAGTCAACCCCGACAACACAAAACATAACACCCTAAGCTGTCGCAGATAAAGCAGGAAGAACACAGCAGTCAACATTCCCACGTCTATAAAAGGTTAATAGATGCTCAAGAGATCCCAGGTAGACAGCCAGGCCCTATACTAGAGCAAAGCAAATCCTCCCACAGCCCATACCAATCTGATCATGGGTAAAATTCCTTTGTGACCACAAAATCTGGCAATCAGTGAGTGGAGGGACAAAACCATCTGGCCTTCAGGAACCTCTGGCTTTATGTCCCAGCAGGAGCACTGGCACAATGTAGTCAAAATCCCTAGCCTTGACTGCAGCCAACACCCAATGCCTCTGGGAAAGATTTAAAAACACCCTGACATGTAGCAGAAAGTGGGGCTGGAGGTGGGGAGGAGGGTAAAATTCCCTCCCAGCCCCATTCAGCAACCAGCAAAGCCCAGGGGCATTAGAAATGCCCATAGTAGAACATAGGCATAGCCACACCTATATCATCCCAGACCAGTGGCTGTCCAACCTCTTGAACACCTCTCCAGTGATGGAGAGTCCACAACTTCCTGAGGCAGGCTATTCCTCTGCCTTGCTGTACTAGCAGTGAAGGAGTTTTTCCAAGTATCCAATCTAACCTACTTTGCTGCAGCTTCAAGTCATTGGTCTGCATCCTACTTTCTGCAGCAAAAGAGAAAAGGTATTTTCCATCTTATTCATGGCAGCCCTTCAAGTATTTGAATACTGCTATCATGCCCCCTCTTAAGTGCCTTCTCTGCAAACTGAACATACCTAGCCCTTTCAGCCTCTCCTTGTATGACTTGATTTCCAAGCCCTTTGTCATCGTTGTCACCAGCCTCTGAACCCTCTGGCAGCCACTTACCTCTCACCGGAGGGACAGAGACAGGAAGGGAGTAGTGACCCCTGGTGCAATTAGGTTGCAACACTCAGCCCACCGCTCTAAAAGGTTGGTCTCCACTGATCTATATGATGAACCTTTGTGGGACTGGTCCGAAAGGACACTGAAGTCCACGAAAGACCTCCCACTGATTTCAATAGGCTATGGATGATGCCTGTGACACATGGAAGTTTTGAGGTAGGAGGACTGGGGGGGATGAGTGATTAACACATGAGGAGGTTAGTCAAAGCACAAGTGGTGTGAAAGGCACAGAGCTGCCAAAAGCAGGAGAGAAGAGATAAAAGCAGCAAGCCAGGAGGTAAGAAAGACATAGGGAGAGATCTAAGCCAGCGCAGAACAATGCAGTTCTCTGAAGGAGAGATTTGTTCCTCTAGTTTCAAATGACTAGTTACTGAAACAGGATTCAAAGAAGGCAAAATCAATCAGGCTACCAGACAAAGACGACAATCTTAGCAAGTGCTTATTAAATGGCAAGAAAGAAATTTCAAAGTTCACCTGGTAGTGAGCATTCTGCAACAAGCAGTAAGCTAGGAAAGGATGTGCACTTAGCTTCTTCAAGGCCACAACTATCATATGTATATCTTGGATTGCATTTCACATCACATTTCATTTTAATACCCCTCACCCCCCAAGATGTCAATTGTCTATCGATCCCTTCATTTCAAAGTGCACTGGTCTCAACTGGAGTACAAAGGGAATTAGGGCCATCATTGATTTACCACAGAACTAATGTCTTGGAACCTGTTGACATGTCTTATGCAGCAGCCTGATGACAAAACCGGACCAAAATATCTTACATTGAAGTGATACTTAAAGCAAATGCATAGAGCTGTAGCTGAATACCAGTTATCAAGACTAAAGCTGGTTAAGAACTGAAGTTTCTCCCCTGAGCAAGACTTGATGCAGGAAAGTGGAATTTTGAACTAGAGAAAATTAAATGAAATATTTCATTTTGGGTTGCATCGAGACAGCTGTAAAAAAAAATTATTTTTTTTTTTAACAGGAAGAAAAGTAATGCTATTTCTGTTAAAGATACACATCTTGGATTACAAGCACACTTCAGGTTAACTGTCCAATTCCCTTTCATCTGCTCAAACAAATTTTGATTGGTTTCAGTAAACTTGTACTTCAGTTACCAAGGAAAGAATGACGCTTGTGGGGGGTCACTACTGAGCAAAAATTCTGCTCTGTTATACCTTGATAACCACTCTAACAAAGCAGACTTCACAGAGCTGTCCTTTCAAAATGGTTACTTTGGAGTTGCATAGACATAATTCAGAAGAAGCTTAGCCCATATCAGAGCAGAAATGTAAAATGCCCACAAGCTTGTTATAACCTTTAAAGGCCTATTTTGCATTTACTCCCATTAATGATTTTTCTTGGCCATGCTCTATATATTTTGATGGGAACTAACTAGTGCACGTTATAACTTTGTATTGCTGCACCACTAGATCATGTTTTAATAAAACCATTAATCAAAATACGACAGCAGCTTAAGATCCAGCTAGTCGCATTTAATATGCAACAGAACCAAAGGTCTAAGCATATTAAGCATACCCAGCAAAGTTTTGGCAGCAGAAGTGACACTGAGTACTTTCTTAATATGATGTAAAGAATGGACTAACAAAGGGTATATATGCTGGAAAACATTTTTTTTTTCATAGCTTGAATAAGCATATCCCACAACTTTGCACTGAATTAAACAATCTGCCACAGTAAAGAGGCAAAACATTCCCTGCATTGAGCTCGGCAGAAAGTTTCCTTATGGGCAGGTTCTGCCGCCCTTACTCAAACAGCTCCTAGCAGCAACCAACAATATTTCCTCACATATAATATCTCCCCAAATATAACACATTGTTTTGATAGGCAGAATGAAGGAAAAATAAAAGATTTTTCCAAAATTATGGCTGCAGAGCAGGAACAGAGCTAAGATCTTCAGCCGACTTGCCCTCCCTTTCCTGTGTAATAAAAACCCTAGCTGCTGAAGACTGGTCTCCATGGATGGACCAATATTTTGAAAGGAGCTAAAGAGCTGTGAAATGGAAGAAGAGACCAGGAGCCCTAGTAAACAGCAAAATTGCCCTAACAAAGGTTAGCTTGACTAGTGGAACATCAAGGCCAGTAAGAAGGAGAGACCATTGATAACACCTCTGGAGTGAAGAACAATGGGCTAGTAAGTCAACTGACTCCCTCAGCTGCCTGAATAGTGATACCAGAGCTGCTGCACTGTGGAGCAGGAATCAAAGCAGCATAAAAATCTGCTTCTCCACTTATTGCACACACGCCAATTTTGGGGGGCTGATTTTTTGGGGTAAGGCATGTAAAGTATGTGAGAAACCACAATACTAAAGAGGAACATAATGCTTAGTAACTCATGACTTAACGGTTCAATTGGGATAAACCTTTGAGTTCCATGAAGTTCAAAAGTTTGGATACATTTTCTGACCTTTATTCCTCCTCCCTCACATAATGAGATGTCAAAGCAAGATGCCAAAACCAAAACCTAGTCGTAAATACTTCAAAGCTCAAGTAAAAGGAGGCTCTGAATACTTCCAAATCCTTGTTCTATTCATTGTACCCTCTTAACATAGGGGATCCTTTAAGTGTCAGCCAAACTGGAAGAGATCTATACTAGCATCAGGCACTGAATAGTACTGGGCATTACATAACAGGTTTGATAGGTATCCAGAGCATTGCAACCAATTGCAGGTGCAGTCCTTTCCCTGCACTTCGGTGTACACTCTCAGAAGTGTCCCCTTGAATAGAGAGATATTAGAATACATCATTTGAGCAACACCCAATATGTCATTAACCCAGGGCTTCTCACCGAACATAGCTGAAGTTTCTACGGGTGTGATGAAATCTTAAATTGCCATCCTAATCTACATTCAGGACTTAGCATCCGAGCCTTGAAGATTTGCTTTTATGCATTGCAGCATCTCCTCAAAGAATTCCAGAGGAGGTTTGTAGGGAAGAGGTGGAGGAAGGAGAACAGTGTTGCATAGGCCCGTTGCTTTTATTTTCATCACAAAACTAAATCACAAGCAACAGTTTCTTCACCTCCACCCCATCTTTGAAGCTGGCCTGCCTTTGATGTTTGCAGGTCACAGAAGGAGAACTATGCAAGTCAGGAGTTCTGGTGGGAACCAAACTCGTGTGAGCTGCACATTCGCATTCCTCCACTTCTAAATGCTGGCAATAACCTATTTGCCTTCACAGAACATACAACCTGCTGAAGGTGATCTGCAGGCCTGAACAAGAAAGAGGCCTCTGCCTCAGGATCGTACGTGGCAAGGGCCGGTGGAACATGACCTGGAAGGGGTTTCAGTAAACGCAATCCGCGCTTCAGAACTCAAGCTTTCCATAGCAGCAGAAATGCAAGACCCGTGAAATGTCCTCCTGTAATGTCAATCCATCATAGGAAAAAGGGCCCATAAACACAGCCTCTAGTACAGAACAAGGCCATACAATTTTATTTATTTATTTTAATCCCCATGATAGCCTGTGATCTGGAATAGACAGTGCCTACCTGAAATGCACGTTCAGGAGCTGGTTCTTCAGTTGCACAGAGCTCCAGCTGCTTTCACCATCCGAACGCGCTCCACGGCCGGAGTATTCCAGAGTCCGTGAATTGTCACGAGCCTGAAAAGGCGCTTTCAGAGACCATTCATGATCTCAGGAAGTCTGACAGAGAGAAATAAAGGTATAGCAGAACAAGAGAGATGCTGATCCCTGAAGAAAAACGATTCACACCAACTGAGAATCTGACCCAGTAGTAGACACATACAGAGCAACCTTATACTTGTTAGAGGAAATCAATCTAAGCTAACCCATGCTTCTTGATCCTGATTGAGGATAAAATAAGAATAGTTCTAGTTTCCTTTTGTCATAGATTCCTCATGACAAAGCAAAACATTTTATTGTGCTAGAGCTCTGCCTTGCAACCTTTTTGAGAGCATCTGCTATCAGGGACCACCTGCCATCTGACAAGAGCCTGCACCAGTCCCACTAAGCCCTAGAATCTCAAAACAAGACAAAATTCACTCTCCCTCCCTAGCTGCCCACTATTCCCCACTTCAGGTTCCTGCCACACTGTTTACAGGTGGCCCAAATGAGCTTGACAGAGCTCCCAGGTGTTCCCCAATTCCTTCTCAGGCCCCAGTGAACCTATTCATAGTTGCTGTGGAGTTGCACACCCTCCACACTCTTGAACCTTTCATGTTTACAAACTTGAGAGTTTCTAGGGGAGAAAAAAAATCACCTCTCGACTCTGCATGACAAGGGAAATATTAGAACGTGTTAATGCAGTGTTTTCCCAGTTAAGTATGTCAAGTGCTACAGCTCAGTCATGCTCTCTGCCTTTCATTATAATGACTCAAGATACACCTCTACCCTGCCTTCTTCTTCTACTCCACTTTAATTATAACTACCTGGTTCTGATTTTCATTTAGCATATCTAAGTACATATTGATTTAGAAACTCTTATATAGTAGAAAACTTGTAACAGCAAAATAAAGTAGCAGCAATAATAAAGTTCATTCAATGGTCAGAATTTATCATTGCCTTTTCAGCAGGCAAGTGTTAACCCTTTTAAAATGCTAAGTTAACACAGAAACACGTTAAGGACTCATGAAAATTAAAAGCTAAAACAATCAAAGAGGCATTACTCTAAAGAGAACTTCTATGTAGCCATGCCTTCATTAGTATTTATTGCACTACTATATGATAATGGGATATTTAATTAAAACAAAAAATCAATTTCATTGATCTGAATTTCACGTTTAATTTAAAAAATGTTGCTCAAGACACATACAAAAAAAAAAAGATTAGGATGTATACGTTTTTAATTTATTCCCTACTTTTTTACGCCTTACTATCCTTATATTACTCATTACCTTCCTTGTCAATTCAGTGAAAAACCTCCAGCACAATCCCAGGCACAGATTTAGCAACTTCTTTTTTTTATTTTTTTTTTTACTTTCTACTCTCTGGGCTCTAACAGAAGTCAATGGACCAGAGTTTTCACATGAGTATAGTAACGATGAGTATAGTAAATCTTAGTAACAATGAGCTGCAGTGTTTCTTCCTACCCAGTTTTGAGGGCCCCTCTGACTGGCCTGCTGGGGAAAAGGGTCCTGCCAGGGGGAGCTTATATTAGGAGACATGTATAGAGCTCAGGGGGCACATCTACATGTGCACCTTAACGCACAGTAATCTATTCTACTGATCATTAAAGCAGTGCATAAAAAAACATGCTAATACACTAATGCACATTACAATAGGCTACTGTACATTAAGTGTCACCTAAAAAGCATGTACTTGTGCTACTGCACATTAGCGAAGCCTAATGTGAATTTATTTAGTACTTCATACTGGAAGTGCTAAATTTAATGTACATTAGGAAAAGTGCATTGACACACATGTAGACATGCCCAGGTAGTTGTAAAGGAATGTGTATGCCATCAGCTTGTCACAACCAAATTCTGCAAATAACTTGTACTATCCATTGATTTAACTGCACACAGCATCAAAATGCTGTATCCCCTAATATAAAGCACACTTTTTAGAGCAAAATATATCTTTGAAAAGATTGCTGACATCTTAAATTCAAGTAAAAAAAGAAATTCTCTGCTATGCTCCTTATAGAGGTTGTATCCTTGTCTTTATTTGATGTCTTGGTCTTTTCTTAAATTGAGAATCAGAAAATATGATTGTTCCCTCAATTCAATGGTACTATAGTCATAGTAATTTGGTACCATTTACCACGTTCATCAAGAGCCTGTGCTCTGGTCCCATTAAGCTGTAAAAGATTTATGGACATGCTTACAATTTAACCCTGCGCTAAAGAACTTTCCTCCACAAAGGACAGATGGCTTGCTAACCTTGCCCGAGGCCTCAATCACATAGAGCATTTTTACACATGCAAGCGCCGCAGCGCAGTTGTGTAAGCAGCAAAATGCACACCTGCACTGAGAAAAAGGCAGCGGTGTGCTTTTGAATGAAAACACCTCGGAGGTGCTTTAGTTCAAAAGCGCACCACTGCCGTTTTCTGCGTGCTGATGCACATTTCGCCACTTATACAACCGTACGCAGCGTAGTTCGCCTCGGCTCACGCGCAGAGCACTTGATTAATTGAGTCTGCTCCAAAGCGGCAGATCTCTGGCACGTCATGGGAAAAAGTATGTGTATAAATGCCCATAAATTCTTTTGAAAAGGATAATGAAGTATGCATGTTTCTCACCCAAGACCCCAATTTATTTGCTTCTCTGCCCTAATAACTATCTTTTACCCCAGCTCCATTCATTCATCCTCCTATTCCCTCAACCAATAACTTGGACTCAACGCAAGATAATAACAAAGCATTCCCGTCTTGACTCTGTTGAAATCAGTGGTAAAGCATGGACTCAGTGTGATAGGGAACAGGCCTTTAAAGTGTGGGACAGATGTGTAGGAAGCAGATGTAAAAGGATTCAACTGTGTTTCCAAGACACGCTTACAATATCCCTTATGCAAATGGTTGCAGTAGGCATCTAAAAGCAATAGTCAAGTGAGGCCTTAAGCTACTAAACAACTAGCAGATATCCAATAAGCATGGTACAAAATCATTTTGCTCTTAATATAAAAATGTTTTGCTTTCCAGTTTTCCCTGCAAAGAGATTCTCCTGCACAGAGGGCAGGCAATATGCTATGTCCACTGGTTTTCTCCAGCCCTTTTTGAATTTTGGTGAGCAGAATTTATTATTAAACACCAAATACATTTGTTTTTTAATTAAATCTGGGATTTTTAAACGGTGCCTAACAGCATGAAGCACCCAAATTGCTTCACATTTAAAAACAACCCTGAAAGAGAGTATTTTCCCCACTCTCATAACTTTGAAGTTCCTTGAAATACCTCTCCACCAGCTCTTCAAATAGCAACAGCTCTGAATTGTGACCAGACATGGAAAATTGCAGCCCAAAAATAGAATTTTGCAGAAGCAGGCAAAAATAAAAATTAACCTTTAAATAGATCACTGTTGTGGACATTAATTTCAGGGCTGGGCTGAAACTTAGCACAAAAGGCTCCTACAGGTTGGGGCTATGGGCTAGTTCAGGCCTGTCCCAGCATAAACTAGAGCAAACTTAAGGACTGTTTTTACTAATTCCTAAAAACTCAACTCAAAGAGCCAGGCAGTGGGGCGGTGATGGCACGGAACGGGCCCTTCTGCCCACACAATAACCCCAAGAACATCATCTCTAGTGGCACTCCACTTGATTGGCTTCCACCCCCTTGCACTACCAGCCCACTAAAGTGACTGCGACATGGATCTGTGACACTGAGTCTTCATTGTGTGTCTAGGTTCAAAAGGAACAAAAAATTCATAAACTGGCTTGACACTAAGAACCAAGGACTGAGCAGTGACATTGGCTTTATGGCATATTATAAAATCGACATGACTCCTAGATTCATAAGTGTTAGGGTCAGAAGGGACCTCAATAGATCATCGAGTCCGACCCCCTGCATAGGCAGGAAAGAGTGCTGGGTCTAGATGACCCCAGCTAGATGCTTATCTAACCTCCTCTTGAAGACCCCCAGGGTAGGGGAGAGCACCACCTCCCTTGGGAGCCCGTTCCAGACCTTGGCCACTCGAACTGTGAAGAAGATCTTCTTAATGTCTAGTCTAAATTTGCTCTCTGCTAGCTTGTGGCCAGTATTTCTTGTAACCCCCGGGGGCACCTTGGTGAATAAATCCTCACCAATTCCCTTCTGTGCCCCCGTGATGAACTTATAGGCAGCCACAAGGTCACCTCTCAACCTTCTCTTGTGGAGGCTGAAGAGGTCCAGGTGCCCCAGTCTCTCCTCATAGGGCCTGGCCTGCAAGCCCTTGACCATATGAGTGGCCCTTCTCTGGACCCTCTCCAGGTCCCTCTTGAAGTGCGGCGCCCAAAACTGCACGCAGTACTCCAACTGAATACTGCATGCACTGAGTACTGAGTACTAACTCCTGAAGTTCTTCCTTCATACTACAAGAGATAATGACTCTCCTTCCTTTGATAGGTCTTGATCTCCCATTAATCAAGCTGATTTTTGACTGTTAATTGTTTGTCTGCTGCAGGAGACTCTCTTTCCTACAGTTTCACAGTCCTATATGCTATTTTTAAATCATTCATCGCTATACCTGTATCTTCCCACAGACCTGAGGAAGAATGTCTTGCATTCAAAAGCTTGTCTAACTATCCCAGCCATGAAGTTAGTCCAATAAAAGCTATCGCCCACAAAAAATCTTAGGTTCAAAAGTAAATCTTGCTCTCACATGGAGCTCTTCAGCCTGGGTGAATCAGAGTCAAGAATCATATATCCCTGCTTTCCAAAGGGAACATTAGCTCTGTTTGTCACATTCATGGGTTGACAAAACACAGGCAATTTTTTTCAGAGTTATGTTTAAAACAGGTAAAATGTTCATCATTCCAGAAGCACTACATACTGCTATTGTTTTCATAAAGCCCAGTTTTAGAGACAGGAAGCAGTCACTCTTATCTCATCATCTCCATTTTGTGAATTTAATTTAGTTTAATTTTCTTGCCAAAGCTAAAAGCAGTCTGTGTTGAGAGTACTTTGCAGCAGCATTAACACCACATTCAGGCAAATCACATTTGTATTGTTCCTGTTCTGTAAAAATGTTAGTGACTTACAGGAAAGGCTTGATTATTTATTTATTTTACATACTGTTAATGCCAAGAATGTTCTTTCATGAGAAATGTCTAGCAATACGGGTAAGCTCCAAGGGACCTACGTCCATGCCTAGCGCTGAGAAATTGCCAACAAAACCATAATGAAAACAGTTTCAGCTGCATTAGAAATAAGCAAAAGTGAATGAATAATTCTCCCAAGGTCACCAGCACTTTGTGCATATTTAGAAAGATTACAGAGTCTTGAAATGAGAATATCTATGACATGAAACTCTCCACATCAGCCTGGGATAATGTTTATGGGCTCAATGATTATCCAGGTCCTAATTACAAATAACTCCAATTTTCACTTTTTCTATGTTGTCCGCGTCAGTACAAAAGACAGGTTTATCTAATACTGGTCTTATCAGCACTTGCGCTTCCCATTGTGCAGTGACTGAGAGCTTTCGGCATTCCCTGGCCGAATCAAACAAAATCAAACAGAATTTAGTTCTAATAATGCATATTGATGCAGCAATAGTTACATTGTGATGGGATTAGGAAAGCCAAGAAGCTTTAAAATATAAGGTATGGGTAGGTAAAGTTACAGCATGCGAAAACATGATGTGCCTAGAACATTATACAAAGAGGTATTATTATAGTATTAAAGGGATTTTACTGCATAATTGTATTGTTAGGCACATCTGTTTGCATGTTTATATCCCTTCACTTTCATTGGAAAGGCTGCGTGGCGTATCAGCAAGAAAACTTCCCAAATTGACGTAGGAACAGGGATGGTCAAAACATTTCCGTCCAAGTTGTTTTACCACGGAAAGCTGGTGTCTTTGATTAAACAATGTTTTTCAAGTAAAAGTGCCCGCTTCCTGTGGATAATGCCAAGTTTTAAGTGAAAAACCCAACACCAAGACACAGCAACGATTTGTTGTTGCTATATTCAGCTAACAAACAAACCCTGGAGCTAAACCTCGAAGAACTTCAGAAAAGCACAGAACGATGCCTCCTTGAAGTTGTTTTGGTGCCTCGAGTTCTTTTCCCCTCTTTCGGCCAGGTTCCCCAACCTGACGAGTTGTCTGCTATCACACACCGTGTCCAAGGACTTCCATGCAGCTCTGTGGTGGTTCCCCTGGCAGGGGCTTGTGTTCTGCATCCAATGTGCGCCCAGTGCATAGAGAAGAATAGGATTATGATACACCCACACAGTTGCTTCACTAAGGCACTGTAGCAGCATTTCTAAATTGGCATTTCCTGTTTGTGGCCAAAACTTCTGCCAATTTTATTTTAAATCTTCTGTGGGCATGTGTGTGCATACACACACACACACACACACACACACACACACACACACACAGAGTTAACATTTTTTAGGGGGGAAAAAAACACATATATACATACACACATATATATATACATACACACACGCATATTATATATATATTATACACACACACACACAAAATTAACATTTTGTAGGGAAAAAACACATATATACATACACACATATATATATACATACACACACGCATATTATATATATATTATACACACACACACACACACAAAATTAACATTTTGTAGGGAAAAAAACACAAACACATATATATACACATACACACACACACACAAATATACATACATACATACATATACACACACATACACACACACACATACATACATACACACACATACACACAAAATTAACATTTTCTAGGGGAAAAAAATTCCAGCTGGAGAAACGCTCCAGTTGCTTCACTGCTCTAACTGAAAGTTAATGTCTTTTCTGATGTTTTCGGCAGGCCACTAAACGGGCATACATGAGGATTTAAAGAGCTGAACTCCACAGTTAGGAGCACTGAAGCAATCCAAAGTAACTTCATTGACTTCACTGCATTTACTTCAGATTAAGCCTATGTTTATGACAGAAATATTGCCTAAAGCACTTTGGAAAGTGGTATTAGTAGTCACCATGAACCTCAGCATGAGTCATAAAAAGCAAAGCAATTGAAGTGATGGGACAAACATAAGCCAGGGCAGAGAAAATACACTTATGCCAAGAGGTTTGGTTCTTCACTTTCAGAAGTTACCACCATCCAAGTTTCTGTCTACATATCTACGTAGGCTTCGGGCTGTGTAACAGCGCTGTTTTGTTTTGCCTTCCGTTTCGCTGTTTCAGCAGGACAGTGTTTCATTTTAAATTTCATTGGGTTTTGAAAGCACAGTTCTGTTTCATTTTGTCAAAACTGTTTTGCTGTTTTAAATGCTGTTATGACGTTTCGCCCATAGGCTATAATGGGGAAGCACAAAACTGCCTATAACTTTGTCATTTTTTTGGCAGATTTGGATGAAAACAGCGGCAATGGTGGCCCCTGCTGAGGCCATAGATTCTGCCAGGTTTCAAGGAGAGAGGTGCAGGGGTTTCTGGGAAACTGCACCTCAAGCTGCTGACAAGCAAAATGTATGACGTGAGAATGTGTGCATGTTAAGGCGCGCCCTCACTGGCACTGGGGCTGCTACATGACACGGTAGTGTGCCCCAATGAGGCCTCCTCCTCCTGCCCTACAGCCTCAGTCGGGTCCACCACTTTAAATAACAACAGGTAAAAGAATAACTTAGTGAGGAGCAGCACAGTAGCACCAGCAGCATCTCAGGCAGCCAAACTGTAACAGAGCCTTTCTTTCCTCTCCTGCAAGAGCTTCTTCTCCAGCATGTGTGTTAATATGTGCCCTTACTGTGTCCTTCCCCCCTCCTTACCTTGTTTCCCTGCATACAAGCCCAGCTTCAGCTTCAAAACTTGAAACATTAAAAAAAGTTTCTAAACGTTTCAAGTGCCCTCGTTTCGAAGCCTTTTGTTTTGTTTTGATTTTGCTGTTTCAAGCTTGAAACGAGTCAAAACAGCGTTGAAATGAAACAGCTGGTGAAATTTCGCACCACCCTAGTAGACATCATCACCACAGTGCCCAAGCAAAACCTGCACGTACAACAGCAAACAATACACACACTTTTCTGAGCCAGTCTATATCCAGTTGTCTCAAATCCTCTGTGGGTCACTACCACCAATCAGTGTCACTACCACCTCATATAGTCATTTAAATTGTGCTTGGTGGGAAAGCCTTCTGATACAAATACTAGGGGTGTGCAAAGTAGGCCCTATTTGATTCAAATTCAGATTCAGCCTGAATCAGTGATTCGATTTGTTGATTTGGATCACTGTCCCCGATTCAATTTGGCCAAATCTGAATCTGAAGATTCGATGCCGATTCAGAGAATCAGCAATTCAGACATAGACATAGCTTTAAATGTTTTTTCTACATACCTCGAGGTACCAGCATGGCTTGTGAATGCTGTGATGCTGGGGCACATGGAGCATCCCACAGGAGTGCAGGGAAGCCCTCCACGTGCTTGGTGGTGAACCCAGAAGTGCTTCACTCCATGTGCCCCAGTATCCATAGATTTATTAGACATTAGGAGCTGGAAGGGACCTCATGAGACCATCGGGTCCAGCCCCCCTACCATAGGCATGAAGTCAGCTGGGATCAAGTGACCCCAGAAAGAGAAAAGCATGACTCTGCTGGGACTCGAACCCAGAACCTTTGAATCCCTTCACTCTCTAGAAGTCCAATGCACTATCCATTGTGCCACAGAGCCACCTACTCCCTAGATCCACCTGCTACCTAAAGGTATGCAGAAAAACCTTTAAAATTGTGCCCACGTCCAAATCCATTTGGAGGGTTCCGATTTGATTTGAAGAGATTACAGGGTCCTCCGATTCAATTCAGATTCAGAGATTTGGCTGCCAAATCGAATCAGAGACTGAAGCTTCTTACAGCCCTAACAAATACTTCATGTTCTTCAAGTTCCCAGTGAGCCAGCTGTTGTCACATCTTAACTTTAGCATCCTGCATGCAACACACAATCTCAGGCAGAACAGATGTCACCATGCTCTTACACAGAGATGAGGAAGCAAACAAATGGCTCCTGTTCTTGCTGCGACTGTCGACCAAATAAGGTACTTCAATGAAGGGCGACAAATAGGATTTGCAAACAGAATTCAGCAGAGTGTTTTCAGCTTCTAAAGTGCTCTTAATCAAAACTAATGGAAGAGGGGAAAATGTGTTATTTCCATCCTGAATGCTATTGTGTCCTTCTAACATTGTTTTTACCCATTAGCAAACCCATTAGGAACGGTTAGCCTAAATGGTTATGCATAAAGCAGCAAACTGGATGTATGCATTTATCTCAAGTTATAGCATTTTTCCCTGCCCTTCCTCCCCGCCATAATTTTCCAGTCTATGTTAAACCAACACAATAGGGAAGCAGCATGAAAAAATTCTGCACAGCTCCATCCAACATCATTTATTCACATTATAGTAAGACCTAGGAGCCCTAGTTATGGAGCAGGAGCTCCTTTGCGCAAACAGAACAAAACAATAGTCTCTGTCCCAAGTAAGTAGAAGGATGCAAACACAACAATGGTTACCAAACATAAGGAATGGACATATGACCCGGAAGGGAGGACCACAGTTGTGGCCCCTGCTCTTGGCCCCCAGTGACATTTTTAAATTGTGCATGAATCATTAGATAAAAGATATTAAGGGGCAATGAAGCCAGAACCCAGACTTTCTCTGTTCTAGGCTACCAGCCATCACTTCCAGACATAAAAGCAGGCTCCCTCTGGATTGCTTTCCTCCTGGCCTCATGACTCTTTCACCATTGGCTGCTCAGTGGACCAGTTTCTACAGGAATTTGCTCACAATCGTGCCTAGCCTTGTGGTTACAGGAAAAGGACAAGTTTAAATTTACAAGTGAAAATACAATCTAAAATCTACATAAGTGGCAAAAATGCTTCTATGTTTGGATGCATACACCTTTAGGTGAAATAGAATTCTGCCTCTTAGGCACATCTTTCTTTATTTGACTTATATGACACCCTTCCCAACAAAGGCTTGGAGCAGCTTACAATAAAGGACAGAATAACTTTTAAAACAGGAGCTCAACAAGAGAACAAAACTTACACAGGAACTAAAATATCCAGGTAAAATGGATCTCCTAAACCAGGGGTGCTCGCCCGCCAGCCTGCAGGCCAGATGTGCCCTGTGGCACTGTCATCAGGCCCACAAGGTTGTCCCCGGCTCTGGAAATTTGTCAATGGGAGAATAGTAGCACCACTCCCCCACTGTCAGATTTCCAGGCCCTGTGCACTGGTTCTGACACCTGATCCCAGCACCTGGATAGCATAAGCACCCAGCCTTAGGGCCTAATCCCAGGATGGGGTGCTGCTGGGCTCCCAGGACTCAATTCTGGTATAAGGCAGGTGTGAGGGAGTAGTGCCAGGCCCCTGGGACCCAATCCCAGCACTCAAGGGATGAGAGGGAGTGGTGCCAGGCCCCCAGGACCCAATCTCAGAATGCAGGGGGCAGGAGGGACAGCGCCAGGCCTGCAGGTGGCCCAGTCTGGCCTGTAAATGGGCTCCACACCATGCATCGGGCTCAGAGGGGCCAACAGGCTGAGTACCATTGCCCTAAGCAGTATCTCAGCCTATGTTTTTTTGCTAAATACCCATCCCAATATAAAAGGTCTTACATCACTTGTAAAAGATGTCCAGCCTCGAGCTCTGGCAGGCCTTAAGAGTGAAGGAGTTCCAGAGATGAGAAGCAATTGCAGAGAACTATCTCCTGTGTAATTTGTGACTATGTTGAATCTACATATGTTAATTTAAGGTGACTTTCTGTTGAACCTGGTAATGCCAATACACGTATAGTTTTACTTTATGTTTACAATATATTCTGTGCCTGCCAATCTGGCATCACTCTCCCACAGTTGTGGCTGAAGTCATTGATGTATGAATGCCTTGGACAAACTTAACACCTCCCACAAGTTTTTGCCAAGCCGATTTGACTCTTTCGCCCCCCTCTACATGCGCGGGTTAAGGCACGATGGCATCTAATGTGTGATCCAAACAAGTGTAGTGGATCATGCATTTGATCCCATTGTACCTTATTACCCGTGCAGGGGGAGCCCCGATCCTGAGAGAGGGGTGGTCCAGCCATGAGGACCATGCACAGCTGGGACTGAGAGCTACATCAACAGCGAGGACTTGTGGCATAGACAGGACCAAGAGTCCTGTCAGCTGTGGGGATTCTTGGTCCTGGCTGTGCATGGGGCGCATCCAAGACTGTCCCTGTCAGCTGTGGGACTCTCAGCCCCAGCAGCCACGGGGGTGCATGGAGAACCCAATGGCTGGGAAATCGCAGCAGCACCCCCACAGCTGAAAGATCACAGCAGCTGTGATCTTCCAGCCTCAAAGATACATTGTCCTCCCCTAACGCCTGGGAGATCACAGCAGCTGCAGTCTCCCAGCCGCAGACTGCCTCCACATGCAAATTAAAACTAGATAGAAACTGGCTGTAAAGTTATTACACATTTTTAAGCAATAACTTTATAATTGTTTGTACCTTTTAAAGGTGCGATAGTTAATTTGCAAGTGTAGCCAGTCTAAATTTATTGCACAATTAAAGTAATTGTGTAACAGATATAACATGCAGACATGTCCTTTGGGTCTGCACTCCAAAAGAACATGGGGACTGCTATGCAGTGTGTTTGGAGAAACCTCTTTGAAGCTGGGAAGCATGAAAGCCACCCTGCATTTGGGATAGATGTAAGAAGTAGGGACCAAGATTTCATTCATAGAGCTCAATTGTGCCTTTGTTGGGGCTGATACATAGTAGGGAAGGATTGCAGCTAGGAAGGATTCAGCTGTTTCTGGAACTCATGAAGGAACTGTTTCTACTGCATTGTACCTTTAACTGCATTGTGGCCCCTTGGATGGGACAGAGGAAAAAATTGGGGAAAATGCCAAGGCTGTTCTCTGCGTGTCCAAAGAATGGGGCCATCTGGAGAGCACGGGAACTGGGTTTGTGCCAGAACCCAAAGCAAAAGGCATAAAGTATCTCTCTGTACCATCCCCACCCTCACACATTTCCACACGAGGCCATACATTTTGGTCTGGGAAATCATGTCAACAATGGAACCAAACTGCAATGAACAAAATGACAATACATCAAGGGGGCATTGAAAGCAGTGTGGGATGAATATTCATGTAATGATAGTTAAGGAACTAATAAAGGATCACAAGGCAGTTGAGAAGAGACAGTGATAAGGATTAAAGACTTGTGAATTTATGAACTTTCTGCCATCAGATAATTGGAAAACATAATGCAAAGGATTTAATTCTATCAGTGCTTCTTATTACTATGTGTGACTTACATACAATTTAAGAGTATAGAGTTTACCATAAAAATTAAATTGATGAGAACATTACAAGGACAACAGCAACGTTTTAAAGCTTCCACCTCTGCTCGTGTCTATGATGGACGGCGGAACGTAAGCAGAATTCCAAACAAGGTATAAAATCGGCACAGATGGGAAGCACCTTTCCATTAATCCCCTAATCTCTGTTTCTGAGGTTTCTGGCTGACCTGTTCCATTGAGAGTAAGAGTATGGCCTTCAGCAACACAGCCCCACTGTATGCACAAGACTTGCCCATCAGCTAGATCCTCTCTCAGCATCCGGGCCAGATTCTATTTCCAGTACAGCCTACTGAAGTCAGTACAATAATCATTTGCACCTCCTTTTTTTAGGGCCAATCTGTGTGACATACTCCTGATATCACTCTCTTCCTGAGCAGCTCTCTGGATATATTTCCCCCCTCCTTATCCCACTCTCTGTCACTGTCATTCTCCTCTCATCCCCTTCTCTACCTTTCCCCTCCCCACTCAGACAATATGTCAACTGGATGAGATGTTTTCATCCACCTGAGACTCTCTCATCCACCTTTGCCATGACAGTAGACCTAAATATCATCAGGCATATTAATTTATTACTATAACTGCATACATCCAGAGAGTTATCAGAAAGCATTCAGAATAAGTCCATTGTTTCCCCACAGTCCATTAGTCCACTTCATTTGTCAGAAATAGAACAAAATCAATCAATTAATAAGTGAAATGGGAATTCATTTTCAGACCAGGCTTAGTTTTCGTTGTATATTTATAGAGCATGGAAATAAAGGCCTGGAATTATGCTGAGGAACTTGGGGCAGAAATTCCTCTCCATCTATTTGGCCAAAAACAGGTGTTTGAGGCCAATTCTGAGGTCCACTGTAAGCAGAATCAGGCCTTCCATTACAGCATATTTTATGGTGACAAAAGCAAGTTAACAAATGATGATGGGTAAAGTAATGTCTCCTTCTGTTTCACTTTGCACAGCTATGCAATCGACTAACAATTAACTCTGTTTTTTATTCACATCATGCTACTGGAAAGAAGTACTAGCAGCAGGTTCCATGCAAATTAAAGATAGATGAATCTGCATAATTTATTGCCCGGTCCAACTTCTAATTTGGCTTCAGTTGAATACCACGTCAAATTAGTGCATTTAGTAGCTGAGCAAATACTGAACTTAGACATTCTTATGCCCCTTTTCATTGTGCAAATATGCAGAATTAAAATCCTGACCTCATTTACATTGGTATAAAAACAGAATAACATAGCTTCCTTCAATGGTATAGGTACCATTGTAGCTGATGATGGAATCCAAATTACAGCTAGTACCTTAGTAACGCTTAGTTGTCCTGGAAAAAGTATTCCATAATTGAAATGATAAAAAAGGCGTGTTAAGTGAGGAAGGCAAAATAACCAGCAAAGTTGATGCCCTTGTCCCCAAAAAGGGACTTGATTCATTCATGTAGCTTGTTGTGTTGAACCCTGATCGTCTCTTATATTTAAATATCTTGGGGCATAACTTCATTTTGAATGCTACAGAATGCTGTCTTGTATTTATTACTCAATTCTTAGGTATTCAAATATGTTTTTGACATGTACTATATCTGGATGTAGTTTATTCCACGTGGATATTGAAAGCAAGGGGGTGGTTTCTGAAGAATAAGAACTCTTCACATTAATTGGAAGCACTTCCTTCTACTTTTGTTTCCTTTCCTCGCTACTTCACATGAGCAAGAAAAATCAGAGCAGACCACACTCGGCAGTACACAATCATTTGGCAGGGAAGTGGGTGGATAATTACTCCCCATAACCCAGTATATGGTAACCTGTTCTCATAGGTTTTTCCTGTAGAAAGTAAATATTGTTGCATTCTAAATACTTCAAGGCAAATACAAAGTGTAAGGTTGAAACAATTAGAGGCAGCATGTTGCAGCTATTTAAGACACGTATAAATTAGAGGTCAGCCCAGGAGCTTGAACAAAACAGCTTCTCTGTCCATAACAAGGCTTTTGAAGAGCTGTGAAAAGTCCTGAAGGGCCCAGGGCCAGGGCTGACTTCCATTTGGTGCATGAGTGATTGCACTTCTATGGCTGCGGGCAGCAGCTGCTTTTTTTCACCTTGCCCCCCCACCCCTGAAATTAGTGCCCAGGATGACTGCCCTGTTTGCCCAGCCCGAATTATGCCACTGGCCATGATTGTATATATTATTATAATAAGCATAGACTCAGAAATGCAGGGATAGAAAGGACATCAAGACATCATTTAATCTATCTCCTACTCTGAGGCACAAACAAGTAGCTAAAGCATCCCTGACATGTGTTCGTCTATCCTGTTCTTAAAAACCTCCAATAACACAGGTTAAATAGGGAAGCTATGGAATATGTCGCAATGCTCAACTATTACAAAGCTAGATAGTTTTTCCTAGTACTAACATAAGGCTCCTTGACAGCAAAGGAAGCCAATATCCCAGTCCATAGACATGGAGCACAAATGATGGCCATCACCTATATAAAAAACTCCATTTGAAGGCTATCATCAAGTACCCACCCCACTTAGACATCTCTCTTTTAAATGCAACAATCCCAGTTCCTTCAATCTTTCCTTTGCAGGTCATGTTTTCTAAACTTATAATCATTTTTGTTGCTTTCCCCTGGAGTCTCTCCTTTAGGCCCACGTCTTACTTGAAGTGTGATCTCCAAAACTGGACATCCTAGGCAAGCTTTCGCCAACACCAAGCAGCAGTAAGATGCCTTAAGAGCCACTGACATACCTAAAAGATGGACTGGCCTCCATCGTAAGCTTATGGAACTGTGATTCCATACAGTATAGCACTACCCCTTCCCTGAATGTCTTCATCATTTCCCCTGAGGAGACTGTCCTTGATAATTATATCCCAAACCTTTAACATCCTCTTTGCAGCTTGTTTAACTGCAGTGCATGGTCCAACATGGTAAGGTCTCTTTTCGGCTGTTATAGCACCTGCTGTACCTTGCTCAAGAAATACTATGTCCTAATTTAGAGTTATACACCAACCGAGGTGTGTAAAGTATTTCTCCCCTTTGGGTAGCACTACCACATCCATTCTCTAAGACCAGATAATTTCTTGGGAAACACAGAACTAAGTATAAACATAAAATTATTGCTCTGCTGCTATTTTAAAGACCAGTTCCAGTTACTGCTCCCTAGAGTTTCCTGATGCAATATTTGTTTCAGTTTTACACAATATTTACTGTGCTCATAAAGAAGAGCAACCACTTAATGATAGTAAAATATTTATGTCAGCAGCATGTTCATAAACAAAGAAAAGCCATTTAGCCTCCTTTTATGCAAGTTGTTTCTACCGATGTGCAAACACACTTCAGGAACAGTGCTGCAGAGGAAAACAGAAAAAGCATTCCTTCTAAATAGCAGTCAAGGCTAAAAACAGAAAAAGAAGAAAAAGGCAGTAGACTTCAAAACTAGAAACAAAAAGGGATGCAAGAGAAGCTGCTACAGAAAAATCAGTGGCACTTTTAGCCCCCCATCCCTCAAATGTTTTCAATTCTCAATGCAAAACTGGCATCATGACCAAACCAGAATAAGCACAGGTCTAGAAAACATGACTTACAACAAGGGTGCTCAACCCCCAGCCCACAAGCCAAATCCAACCCATGCAGCCATGGCATCGGCCTGCAGGGTTCCCCACGGATCAGGAAATTTGGCAGCAGGGGAGGAGTGGCAAATAATATTGCCAACCTCCCCCGCTACCAAATTCCCGAGCCCTGGATGTCTAGGTTGTGGCTGGGCCATGTCCCCTTCCCTCTCACACAGCCATAAGCCTGATCCAAACCCCACTGAAAAAACACAGGAGAGAGCCGTATTGATTTCAATGAACTAAAGATCAGACCCTGTTTTCTTCCTCACCCGTGACATGAATTTAGAAAGACTTGCTCAGGTAAGGTTGGACTTTTATAAAAATCATTCCCCCGTCCTCCCCCCTTGTTTTAAATTTGCTTATTGTTTTAATCTCTCTGAAACTTCAGAAGGGAACTGCTCCAATAATGAAAACATTTATGCCTCGCTAAAAATTCATAGGGAATATGATTCACAGGAAATCATTCAGCCAGCTCAATTCAGAACGAGCGTTTGCTTCATTCTGCTGTCAGTGTGTGCCCTCCTACTGTTAGGTCAAGTGCTCTTCCAAGACTTATTAGAGACACGGACAAAGGTATGAAGAGGCTCAGCAAGTCAGCTTATTAAAGTAGTCCACAGGTATCCGCTAGGCAAGGCAGAGACTGGCTGCAGATCCAGACAAAGTAAAAGGATAAAGGCTAATTCCATGTCACAGTATAAAAGGAAACACCAACAACTCTGCCAGATGGGGATAATATCCTCAAACATACACATCTATACATGAGGCCAAATCCTCAACTGGTATAAGTCAAATGCTCAGCAGTTGGCATGGCTCAACTGAAATCCAGTTTTAACCACAATGCTTGCTTTGGGGCACACTTGACTTCATTTAACTACAGTGACATTTTCTAAATGTTTAACCAAGGGTCCAAATTCCTTGGTATAAGAGCCCAAGCCTGGAGAGCACTGATATCTGCCAGTAAGCAAGTTTTATCTTTGGGCTAGGCACTATCCTTCAAGTGACCTGGGAGAAGCAAGTAAGTTCCTTTATGGACAAAGTAACTGAAACAATGGAAGCCACAACCCAGAGCACTGGCCACATGGGTGCCTTGACAAGAACCAGTCATCAGGTCAAAGGCACTGGGCATTACTGGGAGACATAGGGGTAGGTCACTGAATAGACTGGAGCTCTGTGTGTCAGTGGCTGAATCAGGCAGAAAGAAAGAGGGACTTAAGTGTTGGCACTGTGGCCTTAAGATGAAGTCAAGAACAGAGCAGCATGATATTTTTTTCAGCAAATTATCTATTCATGAAAACAGCACAATGTCAGGGAAGCGGAAGCTGTTTGTAAAGACAGGTCAAAGTTAACAAAGAGCTTTGATCAAAAATAGTAGAAAAAAGTATATGAAAATCAAACACTTTGTTTCAGCATTTTCAAAGTGGGTAAAATAAAAAAAAAAGGGTGGTCCTGGGATACCCTCCCTCCTTGGGCACCTATACACGAGCGCTGAGGCTGCTCTGATGCACTAGCATCCAGCACGTCAGAGGAGACTTGATTAATCGGGTCTGCTGGAGCGTGGGAATTGTCGCACTCCAGCAGCCTCCTGTGTAGCAGCATCCCCATGCTTAAAAATGGTGGCAGGAGTGCTTGAACTAAAGCTCATTGAATGAGTTTTAGTTCACGTGCCCCCACTGCCATTTTTAAGTGCTGGGACACTGGTACAGGAGATGCGGTGGCACTTCAAAGTGGCTCTTGGAACCTCTTTAAAAGTGCTGCTGCCTCCCCGGAGCACATGTAAAAGTGCCCCTGTTAGCAAAAGAGTTACAAGATTCACCTGGGATGTGTAAGACTCAGGTTCAAATCCCTACTCTGCCTGATTGAGAGCACTCTAACTCCTGGGGCTATTGGTTAAAGGGGAAATACTACTACTTCCTTCCACCAGCTTAGTGAATATCTTTTGCTTTTATAAAAATGCCAAAATACTTTTTCATTTTGGTTTGGCCACCAAAGCAAAAAAAAAAAAAAAAAATCAGTTATCAACATTACTATGAGAGAAACTCTTTGAAGCAGAGAGCTGGCTTCAGAGAAAGGCTTGCAAACTATGAGCAAGGAAACTGTCCCCTGTGCTGGCGGCATCTGCAGGCAGTCCACAATCACCCCTGGCCGCCGCTGACACGCCAGCAGCTCCTGTGGGTGGTCACCGACCCCTGGTCGGCACTTGCCACCCCCCTGCTGCTGACAATGCACTTGCCACCCTCACTGCCGCCGGGCTCCCGCTGCCATGCGTGCCCAGCCGCCAGGGGCATGCGCCATTCATGGTCTAGAGGCTCACATTCTGCCCAAAATGAATGAAGTTATACCCATCTGCCAAGGTGCCAAGTTCCACCAAATATTTTCTAGAAGGGTGGAGGAAATTTAGTCAAAATGTTAAATAAATAAATGACTGTAATCTGGGACAAGGATGGGAAAAGTGGAAGAGACTGGCGATGTCACTCATCACATTTACATAGGGCATGCAACTATGCAGCCTGCCTGTATTAAGGCTAATAAACTCAAGGGGCATTTCTACATATTCATGAATGTGCAGTGGTTCTGCACATTTAATTTTGCAGTTGTTTAACCAAGCAGAGCCAGTGAACAACTTTTTGGTGATGCTACATTGCAGTAGCCTAATAATACTGCACAGTAGTGTCTTAGCACTGCCCGTGCTGTGACAGGCTAATGAGCAGTTCATGTCTCATGCCGACGCACCCAAGGAGTAGGAAATGTGCTGCCATACGATTACTTTGTTCAGCAAAATTTTTTAACTGGGATTTTACAAGAGGCCCTTGGGAATGGAGTGTGCAGGTCCCCTCGGTGGATCTCAAATTCCTTTGCCCCTCCTTGAAAACCTGAACTAAGAAGCATCTCTCCTTTTCCACCTACACGGTAACAGGGTAACAGGCAGAGAAGTAACCCTGGCTTTTTAGCAAGAGCACCATAGCACAGATCTCCACTATATAAAAAGGCAGTAAAATGGAGCACTATCCTTTGAACTAATGCGTTAGCAGGTAGCAGTAGTAGGCTGCTGTACTCCAGGGGACCAATCAATGTGCCACAAATATACCAACGTGTCCTCAATCCCCCGCACACCTAGGCACAGTTACAGAAATACAGAGGAAAACTCCAGCATGCGCTGATGATTTTTCAGCTGTAAAAAGAAGCATGTTTTTTTCCACGAAGGCAAAACATCTTACAAGCCTTTGCTCAGGCTTTCTTCAGGGGGGAATAACACACCAGTGTATAACAGGAGTGAAATCAAGAGCTGCCTTCAGAACAACACAGGGAAGAAAGAACGTAGCAGCAGAGTAAGTTTAACAGCCCCGACTGCGTGGCAAGGAATGGCAAATCAGTAGCAGCATCTAACGCTCCATTTTGGAGAGCTGACCTGTGTGACCTTCAGATCAGTACTCCCCTTTCCCTCCAAAACACCCCTTCTCTTTCTTCCACTTGGAATTGGGATGGGCTTCTGCATAGCAGTTCACGTGCTGAGAGCACTAGTGTGTCTTTCTTTTTACAAGAATGCAGTGAAAGAACCACAGAGGTACAACTGGATCCCAAATACCCGTGTTTAATAAATGTATGCAATCCGCAAGGCCTACCTGCCAATATACCGCCATGTTGACTATTTCTGACATCTTCCAAGACACAGAATATAGTGAGCACCACTTAGAGGGCCACAAATCAGTTAAAGAGAGGCTACACTCTTCCTTTACATTGCAAGAAGGCTGGGTCACAATGTGCATTCTCATGTGATAAGTACTGAATTACTATTTAATGCATTGCTTGATGCACTACATTACCCTCAGTGCTCATTTTATACCAGTGCCCACCAGCCTGAGGCATCCAGGCTCAGACTATTGAGGTGAAGTTTTATTGAGCCGCACTGGTGAAGTTGAGACATGTCAGTAGACCAGAGGGGAAACTCCCATTTCCCTCTTCTATGAACACTGTTACATTACAGAGCAATTTCAATGAGGAGATAGGGTGAAGGTGCTTTTATCAGGCCTGTTTCCCAAAAGCATTGGAAATTTAACCTTTTTCAGTTCACGGGAATTCAAGGGCTAGGGAGTCTGAAGCAAAACTCACTGGTGTCAGTAAGAATATTTCAATTGATTTCAAGCTGCTACTCAGAAGTTAAATTACACTTATCATAGACTCAACAAAAAGTAGGACTGGAAGGGACCCAACGAGGTCATCTAGTCCAGCTGCCTGCTCATTTAGCAGGATCATTCCTAACTAAACCATCCTTGACAAGTCTTTGTATAACCTAGCCTTCAACCTTCAGGGACAACTGGTTGTCTCACAAAACTACCACAATGCCTGAAAACATCCAAAATGCCCTAACTTGCAAACAGAGAGACAGGTCCACTGTCAATATCTTGCCAATGCAAAAACCAGAAATAGTTCTCAAAATACACTGAAGAAATCCGAGGAAAAGGGCCGTGCCCCGCCACTACAGAGAAAGACAAAAACCCCTGTAATTCATGCCAGTCTGACTGTGGAGTGAAATTCCTTTCTGCTGCCAAATGTGGCAAGTGGTCAGACCCTGAACAGAGAAACAAAACCTTCTAGCCAGGAATCTCTCCGTTGGATTTACATAGTAGCAGAAGCATTGGAGCCCCTCAATCAAATTGTCAAATCCCCAGTCTTGATTTCAGCCAAAACCCATTGCTTCCCAGGAGAAAAAAAAAAAATAACCCTGACACCCAGAACAACACAAAGGGAAAAATTCCTTCCTGGCCCCATGTGATGGCTTGCAAAGCCCAGAAGGATAGGAAAACTGAACACCCTCCACGCTGCACTGCAACTTGGGGACAGCAAACACAATTCTACACGACACACGCCCTGATGGGAGAGCCAGAACCCCCCTTCCTATCATCCCGTCGCCGCTGGGAGCTAAGCTTCTTTAATCTTCTTTCGTAACTAAACTGTTCTGCTTCATTCTCCTGCTGCCGAGCATGGAAGAGATTTCTACCTGCTCTGGATTACAGAGCTCTTCTCTCAATCTCCGAGTGATGTGCGAATAGGCGGTCTCTTGAGCTACCAACTATTCCTCTTCACACATCATCCAGGCATTGCCACTCATAAATTATCCCCAACCCCAGAGCCTATCTGACCTCTTCTTAAAAACCTCCAATGAAGGCGGTTTCACAAGTCCCCTAGGTGATCTATCCACAGCCTCACTGATCCAACAGTGAAGACATCTTCCAGATATCCAATCTGAATCTATTTTTCTCCAATGTTGAGCCATTGTTCTGCATCCTATTTTCTGCAGAGAGAAATATTGTTCTTCCTCTTCTTTATTGAAGCCCTTCAGATATTTGAAGGCTGCTCTCATTTTGCCACCTTAAACAAAATGAACGTACTTTCTTCCCTCAAACTCCCCTCATATGGCTTAACTTCCAAGCACTTTATCATTTTTGTCAACCATGCATGGGCTCTCTAACTTCTCCACATTTTTTTTCTTTTTTTCAATGCAGAGCCCAGGATTGCACACAATACTCCTAGTGACACCTAGCCAGAAGAGAGTAGAACAATACTATTATCTTCCAAGTATTAAATGCAGCCCAAAACCACATTTGCCATTTTTTTCATCACCACCACGTTGCAAACCCAAGTTGAGTCCATGATCCACCACAACCCTAAGATCCTTCTCCACAGTGCTGCCACCCAGCCAGGTATCTCCCATTCTGTGTCTGTGCTTTTGATTCTTCATCCCTAGGTATAACACCCTGCACTCATCCATAAGTGTGCGTATGGCCATAGCAATGGATTTGCTATATGCAGATTTTACTTCCTTATTCAGAGAGATTAGTACCTTACTGAGCCCCCCTAGCATGCTTTTAGCCCAGTAGTTCTTAACCTCATTAGATTCAAGGCACCCCTCAGAAAATGCCAGTTCTTTGCTCTCACTCATTCTTCACCTATAGAAAAATACAGCATTTTTTCTGTTGCAAAGAACTTGGACAACATCAGGTCAGAAGGTTTTTGATGCGCTAAATCTCTGTGTGAAATCTCTGGGTTTATCTTATGGATCATGTGTAGGTTGCCCAAATACACCTAACAGTGTTAATATTGTTTTTAAAAAGATCTTACCACTCACCGCAAAGTGTCATGACATGCTGGCTGTGTATCATTGGTTTAAGTTCATCTTCTGTCAGCAAAACATTTAAGCATGTTTAACTTTAGGTGGATGCTTATGTCCCATTGGAGTCAATGGCACTTCAGGCACATGCTTAAACTAGGCACATACTAAGTCAGGGGCGGGCAATTATTTTGGGCGGAGGGCTGCTTACTTAGTTTCGACAAGCCATCAAGGGCTGTATGACAGGCAGCCCAGGGCAGATAAATATTAATTTTCTAAATTTTTCAGGGGCTCCATGGGCTGGATAGAATGACCTGGCAGGCCACATCTTGCCCACCCCTGTACTAAGTACGTTCATGAATAAGGATGGACAAGTGAAACTGGACATATGATAACAGCCCTACTGACTGTTCTGAGGGAGGACGGTGCTGCTCACAGTGAGTAAAGGTGGCAAAATCAGGCTCTAAAGGGAACATTTTCAAATATCTCCAAGTAACTTGGGAGCCTGAGCCCATTTCAGAAGTGCAGGGTCAGATTTTATAAAAGGTATTTAGGCACCTTATGGCCTTTCCAAAAAGTCTCTAGGAAGGTTACTTCAATCGATTCAGACTTGGACAGAAGCTGAGCATGGAAGTTTTCAGACTGAAAATGCGAAGATTTCCAAGTATGAACCAATGACAACAGAGGGTTAGTGTAGAAGCTGTTTTGCAGCCTTAACTACAGCAGCTTGTGCCTCAATATAATGTATTATAGCTGTGTAAAATGTAATAAAACTATTACAGAGTGCTCTAATTCCATTTACTAATAACCATAAAAATGTTTGATATGTGTCTGATGAACCATTTAGAAGATAGCATTTCCCAAAGATGATTTGTAGCCCCAAGAAAAGCCTTTAATGCTGTATAAATTAGATTTTATGTACAACAATATTTAACACCATTGCAAAGTTAGTGTTTTTGTTGTTTGTATTTGTTGCTTGGTCTGCACTGCATAATTTCTTTGAAAAAAAACACAAGGTTTTTGAGTTCTTTCCAATGAATCACGCAGCATGAGTAATGTCATCATTTGTCATTTTTTTATCTGCAGATGTCACTGTTCAGCGCAGCACTACCCGGTTAATATGCTCTGCTCCTGATGAATTACATTTTGGAAAATTCACAAAATTATTTTGCATTTAACTAACATCTCATGCAGTTCCACAGGCACCACATCAATTAGCGCATGCCCTGGATGTGCACATTATATTGCTGCTGTAAAAAGGCTAGCTGGTGTGTACCAAATAAATAAAGCACCACTCAATTTGTAGTAGCAGTGTCGGCAAGATCAGCTCATTCATGAGATGTAAAATGAAAGTCACGTTTTGTGTGATAACTAGAGCTGAGCAAATATTGCAGAACATTTTGCATGATTCTTGGTTCAAATGTTAAACCTCACTCTGAGACTCTGCATGTCCCCTTTTTTTGCATTAATTTGCTCTAGTCATTAGACTGGATCCCAGGGACACAACCCAGTGAGAAGTATATTTCTTCCCCCACAGCATCTCCTGAGCCACAGTTTTCTCTCGACCCTCACTGGTGCCCACAGGATGGGACTTTGCTGTTCATCTGTGCAACCAGCAAATACTACCTGTGTTCTGTTAGCATCTTGGGGCTACTCACTGATCGCATGATTGTGACGGCCAGAACCAGAAGGATTAATAAGCAGTAAATATATGCTTCTTAGAGGCATTTGGTATTTTGCCTAAACAGGTAATTAGTTAATATAAAGCTTGTAAGTTTGTAAACTGCAAATGTAACTTGTCTATCATTTTGGTTAAACTTATGACAAAATTAACTGTTCGTGGAACTGACTGGGCCCCATAGGCAAAGCTGTAGATGCAAGATTAGCTGACCTAATGGTTTCTGCTCAGGGTTCAGCTTTAACGATAAAAAACTGGATCCAACTGCCTGGCACACCCAACACATTACAGGAAAGCGCATCCCAAGAAAGCATATTCAAATGAAACCTAAAAGAGGTTGGGGCTTAGGCAGAGCAATGTCAATTTCAAACCTAACTTGCTTATTGGATAAACCTGAGTCTAGGTAGTAACCTTTTATGATAATTTTTAACACCTTTCAATCCCATAGGGTAACAGCTATAGGGCAACATTGTGAGTGGCTCTAGAGCCAACAGATTAGCATAAGGCTAGGTATAAAAAGCGTGTGCATCAGGTGACCAGCAGGAAGGAGGGAACAGAATGGTCATTTCTGTTCCACACCCGGACCCTCGGTGCGAGTGAAGATCAGATCCTGATCAAGGGATCTTCCCCAGTAATCCCTCTGACAGCATTGATCAGGGACTCCAGCGAAGTCAGGTATCACTTGATGCGTACCTGGCATTGAGGGACTATTGATAAGTTGCCAACCCATGTCTGTCTATCTGCTGTTTTGAACAGCCCAGTGGCTAATACAATCACAGTGCCCAGTTGGCCTGCGACAGAATTGCTCTACCTGTTATTTACTATTAGTTCTTTATACCGCATTATCTGCTTATTGCATCTATCTTTCTGTTAACTGTTGGGTGTGTGTAAGCTATAATAAATTTGCCTTTACTTCACTCCCAACTTTGCCTCCTCAATCAGAAACTGAATCAAACAGCACAATTGGCCTGTGATAAAACTGATACACTCACAATGTCCAGCTGGCCTGTGACACATGATACAGTATGTGGGGGCAGCAGTTCACAAGTCCCCCTTTTGCACTGCACCTGTACCAGGTAGCCTGTATGAGAACAAAAGGAAGTGTTTTAACTTCATCCTATCTCCCAGCCTGCGCACGTGGCCTAAATCGCAACCTATTCCAAAAAGATTTACCGACACAAATGTTCATGAGAAGTGAATGTCTGACTCTCACATTCACCAACTTCATTCCATTTTCACAGATAATTTCCCCTGGAAACTGGATTATAAACTAGTCCCATCCAATCAAAACCAAGAACCATGCCATAGGACTTAGCCAGTCATAAGCAAGCAACGCACTTAAAATGCTGAACAGCAAACCAGAGTGATGATCATGATTTGCAAAATATGTCCAGCAAAGTTCCAAAATGGCAAGAAATAAAATCTTTTCACGTGCACTGTATGAGCAGAAAGAGAAGTCAATTCATCCGGGAAGCCCTCACACATCCTGCTCAGGGCGACCGACGTGCTGTGAAGCTGTTTGTGTAAGGAATTATCTCACTGACCCACGTGTGCACAGTCCAGCTCCACATACTAATGGATGTGGTTTTTTGGTTTTTTTTTACCTTTTTGCAAAGTCTTTAAGGGCAAGGGCAAGAAGCAATGCTCTCACATAAGAAGTGGGGAGATCTGTGTCACATATGCAAAAGAACTTTCACAGTGAGGGTGGTTAAGCATTGAAATGGATTAGCTAGGGAGACCATGAGATCTCCATCCCTGGAAGTTTTTAAGAGCAAATAAGACCAATGCTTGTCAAGAACAGTTTAATACAGGGGTCAGCAGTCTTCTGCTGGTGCAGGCTAGAGCTTGTGAGCCAAAAGTCTCCAGCCTTAGGAGGAGCCACCTGCCTGCAATCACTCACAGCAGGTCCCTGACCCCTTTGCGGCAGGGGAAGCATAGCCATGGTGGAACAGCAGGTTCTTCATCAAAGGAGATGCACAATGCAGTTTGCCACTAATTCCCCCAACCAATCCCCTGTGCCAGATTGGACCTTCAAGGGCCAGACCACAGACCATAGGTTGCCAACCCCTAGTTTAGTAGGGCTGGAGTGTTACTACAGCCATGACAGTCCAGGAAATGTGAAGAGCAAGAGGATTTTGGTGATATCTTTTACTGGACTCTATCAACTCTTTAGTTGGGAACAATGTTAAACAAGCTTTTGGGCAGCAAGTTTGTCTAACATCTCTCCTAACCATACAGTTGGAGCAATAAAAGATATCACGAAAAAACAAAGGATTCATTTGAGCAGGGAGCTGGAACAGATGACCTGAGGACCCGTCCAGCCTTATTTTACTATCATTCTAAGAAGATTTTTGTTTCAACTACCTGGAAGACCAGCGAGTGCGAACAGGCTTCTTTAAAGCTGCACGTGGCATTGCTACAGATTTTAAATGGCATGTACAAAAACCTCCAGCATTTTCCACTTTTGCACAAGCCAGGGAATAGAAACAAACAAAGGAGCTTCATTTCCAAACTGCTACCACACAACTGCAACGCATGCCTAGCGGGTCAGCTTTGACCTTAGCGAGCAAAGTGACTGTAATCTCCAAAATGAAATGCTTCACAATTTAAAAACCTGCAAAGGTGAGCTTATTAGGTCACACACTGCATGGCTTACAAAAGATATAAAGGAACGTCTGATGTATTACTAAACCAAAAGCCGTAAGAGGTATTAAGAGACCACTCTGCATTTCTATCCACATACTGTGAATCCATTACAGATAATAGAAGAAGATTATATTCATTTACAAACCAGAAGTAGAGTGATTAAGCAGAGTAAGACATGATGCTTGACATGTTTTGAAAAACATCAATACAATATTTTTCAATGTAAAGTAGCTTTTTTGCTTAGTTACTCCATTTTCATTTCTTAAAACCAAATGTTAGTGGAACCTTAAAAATTGGTGTTTTACTACCTTGGTAAAATTCACGGCTTGCACCTATGAAATGACTCATTCCTTGCCTTGCCAGGAATTAATAGGAGAGAAATTCAAAAGCTTGTGAAATTTCCACCAAAAAAAGCATGGCTAACTTTGCGTTAAGGTCTTGTCTACACAGGAACCGTACATTGTTATAGTCTACAGTGTGAATTTGAATAGCTGTGGTTATACCCAAAGAACTTCCTGCATGAATTATCATATTCGAGTAGAATAATGTTTTTCTCCAACTTAGCTTGTGTCTTTAAAATAAGCTGAAGAATGCTCTTCTTATTCCAGAATGTCCTGGAATGAATGTTCATAAGGGAGAATTATGCCAATATAATTATAGCATGCTATTATTATTTATATTACCATAGCACCTCACTATCTCTGCCAGGTGCTGTACAATATAGACTATACGCTCTTTAAGGTATAAAGCATAAAACTAGAGACAACAGATGGAGATCAACAGGTTGGAGAGCAGAAAGCAGCTATGTAGGACAGCCATGATGAGTAGTATTCTCAGCTCACCAGCAGCCCAATCCTTGTACAGTTTGTTTGGGGGGAGGGGGATGTTAAGCATTTGAAAGAGAATAAGTCAGAAGCCTTGCAGAAGACTGGGGAAGTTCTTTCCAAGCACAAGGAGGAACAGGTTAAAAGAAAGCACTCTTAATTAGGGTTGGGTATTTGACCTGTCAAATAAAGTTTGGTCAATTGACTGGTCAGATAAAAAAAATTGCCAATAGGTCCAAATAATACACAGGAAAAGCACAAATTTTCACGTTAAGAAACGTGTCAAAAATAATTTTTAAAATCATATTTCTGTCAAGTAAGCCAGTAAAAAAAATAATGATTTCTTTTTTGAATTGCTATAATCTTTGACCAGACAAAAATATGCAGTCAATTGATAATATTCGACTGGTCAATTAAGCGACTTGCCAACCCTACTCTTAACCATCCCAAAAACAACCAAAAGCATTTTCCACATAGGGAAGCCCTTAGTCGGCCAAATTGCACATCCTATCTGCATAACCATTAATTGACCAGCTAAGTCATTCACCTCCACTCATCCTTTCCTCTCCTCAGTTTTAAACTGCTTCTTCTCCATTATCCATAGGACACCCGTTTCCACCCGGCCACTTTAGTTAGTAAACTATAAAAGCCGATTGATTTTACTGTCCAGGAGAACAGCTAGAGTGCCTCTGCAGTTCAAGCAGGGGGGTCGTGCCTGACTTCTTTGACCTTTTATGACACAATAGTACAGGCTACAAATATAAAACAGTCTACTTTACAGCTTCCCTTATTATTCATGCCTAGGGTAGTATTGATTTGTGCTTTGTTGCATTTAAAGATACATAAAATTGATAATGAAGAGCTTTCTATTAAGCAGAACACTTTATTAAGTAGTAATGGGTTTCTCCTCACAATTTATTTGTGTAAGCTGAATAGGACAACCTCACAGTTTGACAATATTTGCATAGCCATTCACCTTTCCAATAAAACAACCTTGATGGTAGTGTGTTAGTAAGTGCTCGCAGGCTTTGTTAAGACTTACTTGTTGCTCACTGGTATTGTGAACTAGACAAGTGGCATGCAGCAAGCAGTGGATTTACCCTGGAAAGCCTGGGTTTAATCCTACTATCTAGGACTAGACAAGTAGGACATTTTCACGACATTTCAGATGCACTCATATACCTTTTGTTTCTCTTTCTGCAAATATTCTAACATTGGAAATGTCTACACCTCGGGCTGGCTGTCAGGCAGCTGTGTACAGCACATCACACAATAACGCCCTGCTCTCCATGAGCTACCTCCTGAACCAGAAGCCATGTAACTACCTCTACTTGATGCTGCAGGAGACCAACATGCATGTAAAGGCAGCTGCATGGTCTTCAGTGCCAGAAGGAGCATGCACAGAGCACGTAGCAGGATTGAATGCACTGCTGCCTGTCATAGCAGGTGTGAGGGGTGGACATACCCAAGAGCCCTGGCACCAGATGCATGACTAGCCAGAACTCCACCCTGAGCAGCCTCCCTCCTCCCCACAACCCTTTCTGCCTCCCTCTGTACCTTCCTTGTAGGACTCTGGTTCGAGAGGCTCTGGCAGCGGGCAATGGTACAAATGCAACAAGTGGAGCTCACCGCTGAGATGTGACATGCGCATTGCCACAAACATACATGTGGAGTGAGCAAAAAACAATAGTTTTCAGCAGCAGAAAAATGAAGTGACCTCTGCCCAGCAGTAGAAACCACATTTCCCACAAGTGCATTTCCCAAAATGCCCTTCCCTCACACTTGCTCCTGTACCATTACTAATATGTTGGTGAAGCTGGAGGGGAAGGTGCAGGAGGAGGGGAAGCAGTAAACAGGAAGGCAAGGCCCCCTAAACTCCCTACTGGTGCCTGCCCCCCTTAAGCAGTGTCCAAGGGCTATGCCCAACTTGCCCACCCACCCTGACACTACCGACTGGCAAGAACACTGCTGACCCTGCAGATTTAAATCAACTAGGCTTAGTGGGGGTGGGAGATGGGAGGGAGGCAGCCCTCGAACTCCATGCCAGTACCCCCCCCATAGGCCGTGCTCAGGACTCATACCGTGCTCACCCACCCATTGGTATGCTACTGTTCTGGGACTGATTTCCTAGATGTTTCTAGGGGCTTTTGGTGAAAGTTGCTGCCTTATTTTCCTACCCACACAAAATATAATCACCAAAATATCTGGAAATTTTAAAATTTGCAGGTTTTTGTTGGCTCTCCTGTATTCTGGGATGGATCAGATGTTCTAAACCGCTCTTTAGACCAACCCAATCAATGTACACTTCATATTCTGGGAGTAGCAATTTGTCCTGGGATGTTTTAGATTTCTTGTGCAAGCGCTAGACAGAAAAAAAAGTGAGGCAATTTGGGGGAAAGTTACTAAAAGACATTATGGTTTTACCTTATCATTTTCTATATCTGTTCATTTTTCACCAAATCACTGTGAACAATCCAAAAAATGCTCATATTTGATATTCCATATTTTGGATTTTTTGACATTTCAATAAGATTCTTTTTCTCTACAAAATAGGCGTTTAAAGCTCCTCCTAAAACTTAATTCTGCAGCACAGTGTGAACTGTGGTTCAGCTCACAGAGGTCAGAACACCACAAAACATTTGCAAAGTCCGTTTTGAATTCAATTGCAAATGTTCACATCGTGAAATCAAGCTTCTAACACTAGACCATATCATGTATCTTCTATGTCCAGTCAAAACATCTGTGACATTAAATAGATACAACAATCATCCACAGACAAGCTACGGAAAAATTTGCAGAAATCATCAACGAGTTGAAAGCAAAAACCATTGAACCTGATTGTTATGAGCCAATAACTATTAGCTTTTAAATCAGTTCGCTTCTGGGGGAATTGTGTCTCGATAAGGATGGTAGTATTGTGCTCTAGGGCAGTTTGACCTACACAAATACATCCTCCCAGTCACAGAACAAACTGAGCAAGATCTGACCTCCAAACAAGTACACATCATTCTTCACTCATGACAAAATATGAAGCGTCATTTCACAGGGAAGATTCCCAACCCAACATTCATGCTGGGCCCAGTCTGGTAATACACATCCATGGGAGGTGACCTTTTACCGATGTCAGGACTACTGGTTCCCACACAGGTGCTAGCATCTGTCTTCATAGACCACATTGCAGGATCAAGATGCTAGTTTCAATGAAAGCCCAACGCGATACTATTGTGTTCACAGCTGTCAGCAAAATCCCATTTGAGAAACCGTGCCCTGCCAGGAAAATCAAGCTATGTATTTCTCAAAGGCAGTGCCAGTATATTTCCATAGTTCTTTTTAATGTGAACACTAATGTTTCTGTTGTATTACCTTCCAAATGCTGCAGCAAGACATACTTTATAGGACCTAATGAATCACATAGTAAAAACTAATTGCAACTTACATACTGTTGTGCACTGAGTTTTGCAACATAAAAGCCATCAGCCAGCAATTAAAATGCTAATATAGGGCTAAACCTTTTATAACATGTTTGCCAAAACCTAGCACATACAGTACCTCCTGGAGGATTTCGAACAGATGGAATAGGCTAAAAATTTACTTAGGAGACAGTCACTTCATCAAGCTTAGACAATGCTACTGCGATGAAGGAAGAGGTTCCAAGCATGATATAGTAGACACTGTCAGCAGTACAAATGGTAGTAAAAAAAATAAAATAAAATCTCTCTGCCATGATCTATCCTCCTGTTTTGGCTGGCTGATTTGGACACTTGTGTTCATGGAAAGAACAGCTCTTTGTATTCATATGAAAATGATTAACAACCTCTTAAAAACAGAAAAATAAGCTGTACAGAACAGATGCTGTTCCATAAACCTAGCCATCTTGAATTTTTTTTATTTTTTTTTTAATACTGCAAGATTTGAAGCATACTACAGATCAGTGAGCAAAACTGCAGAGGGAATCTGGACTTTGTGGATGCCATCAAACTAACTTTCATTTTTCATTATAGCAAATCTTTCAGAAGTTCACCAATTCAGAACGGTGGCACTCAGTGCAACTACACCAGTAATAAAGGACACAATTCCAAGTGAAACACATATGGAAACATTTCAGCCAGGGGACACATTTGGTTCAGATGGTGTCCCTTTGTTGTTCCTGGCTGGAACATTTCAAAATGCTATCGCCTCTTCCAGCACCAGTCCACTCTTCAACCCTCCTCCCTGTCCCGAGACAGAGATGGGAGGTAGAGGGGAGGGGAGGTAAGCAGGGGGTTTGCAGTTGGTGTGGTGAGAGGTAAGCCCAGCTCCAGGTCTGGCAGAGGCAAGGAGCCCAGCGGGGGTACAGAGGTCTCAATGGGGACCCAGCAGTGTCCCAGTGGATGGACAGTTGGCAGACTGTCCACCCGCTCTCCCTCATCCAGATATAACACAAAGTGAAATATTATAAAAAAGTGGCTCAAATACTCCAAAAAGGTACTTCTCTTTAGATGAAATGCTATTTTAGAGTATTTCAAAGGGCTTATACTTGTGCACTTCTGACCCTTTGAAACATTTAAGGCATCTGAGACATTTTAATTGCTGTGTGTGTCCACACCCAATGATAGTTTAATTGGGTTCACCTTCTCTCACCCATGCCGCCACACACTCCATTATGCCCCTTATTCCCTAATGCTAAGACAGCTGAAATGTATGAATTGATTCAACTAAGAAATTATTAATTTGTGATGGCATCAGCCTTGAAGTGGCATGGGGAGTTGCATACAATACTCTGTGTCTTGTCCTCTCTTCGATGTCTCATGAGCCTTCATCTTCCCTGACAATAGAATAGAATTTTTGGGCAATTCACGATCTTTGCAGTTCTCCGCTGTTATAAGGAAGCCTTTTTCTTAAAGTGAAATCTCTCTTAGAAGACCCGTAACAGTAGAGGCCAAACACAGCAACGGGAATCAGTGGTCCTTTGTTTCAAGTGACAAATACCCAGGGAAAAGGCAGACCCTGTTCTGTAGAGTTTACAATCTGAAGACTTTACCAGATAAAAGGTGGCAGGAGAAACAGAGGCACAGAGATGCGAGGTGATGCCCAAGGATACACGAACACATCAATGCTGGAGACCGGAACCTGGTCCCGCTACAACGCTCTGCTCACTGCACCAACCTACCTTTAAACAGGGTGAAAGCTGAAAAGATGTGATCTAGGTTATTCAGTTCTTTGTGCTTCCAAGTCCAAGCCAGCCCAAACTATAACATTTCCAAACAAAATAGAAATACAGTTCCCCTCCACACTTCCCACCTGCCTGTGGTTTCCACTGCTACCTCGAGATTTCCTTTTCAAAAGACAACAGCTACTCTCCCTACACTGGCATACAGTCTGTTTCTTTAAGCAAGACTCTCCTATCCTATTCTCCACTCAGCTGCCTCCAAGCCCAGACACTTATTCTTCTTACCATTTTGAGACTGAGCCCAAACGCACTATATATTCACTGTTGCCAAAAGCAAACATGTTTATGGGATGCATCACAACAGAGCACTCAACTTGACCCCCAATTATCTGCCCCAGCAAGAGCCGTGCTAGACAAGGAATTAAGATCTCATAGATGCTCAAGAGATGGAAGGCCCACAAAGACATTAAGCACCTTTCTCCATCCCCATCCCCCAGAAACGAAAAGCTTCTTCAAACGGAGAGAAAGATCCCACTGCTAAAGTTCACTAAGGAGTCTCATTGACGCAGCTGTCCCATCACAGGAATGCAGTAAGAACCAAAGGTGTCGTTTTGAGCCTACTTTAAATTTATGAAGTAGTAAACCTATTCCTCAGAGTGACAAAAGGTGAATCACCATTAAAAGAATGACCTAGACTCCGAAAGAGGTCGGCCAACAGAGGAATTGGAAACTTAAAACATGGTTTCCCAAATTACAGCTATGAGATTGCTTTGGAACAAAAGTGCCAGAAGGCAGGGAGAGAGGTGAAAAGGCATTATATGCAGAATTGTCTTTCATGACAACAAAACACAACCTCCATTAGCTGTGCTATGATGGGAGCAGATTTCGCAAATACCGGTATCTTAGTATTCATGTAAGTCAGGAAGGTTCACCTCCAACTATTTCCCTGGAGGATCAGAAATTGGCAGGCATGTTTATAAACAGCCTTCAGAGCCTGAGATAGTTTGGCTCTTGCCTTTGCATAGCACACTTCAGCACAGATATGATGGCACCGTTTTCTCTCTTCAGGTGGCTTATTTAAAAAAAAGAAACAAAACAAAACAACTTTTTTCTCCAAATTCCTCAATGCATTTTACAAAGAGTAGAAGCATCCCTTTTTTACCCCTAGGAAAAAGAGGTGCACCAAGAGATTAAAGATTGTTCAGAGTCCCTTAGCAATTTGAACATACAAACAGGTCACTTGGCAGTGCCATTTGGATAAGATCACACTGCCTTTTGTTCAGCATGCCCAGAAACTGCTTCTCTGAGTCCAGCACAGAGCTGCCAGTCCATCCCCTCCAAATGCTAACAACCCCAAACACACCCACACATGCACCAAAACACACAGCCCATTTCTTATACAGGTTGTGGCTTCGTGACATCTCTTCCTTGTAGATACAATGCACTCCGTCTATGGAATGCCACTAAGACAGTCCATTTGGTATCGGTATCTTTTTTTAATTCCTTAGGCCAGGGTCATCTCTGTTTTGCACCCATGTCTGCACAACGGGCAACTGTGTAAAGCATAAAATCACAAAATCATAGAAATTAGGGTTGGAAGGGACCTCAGGAGGTCATCTAGTCCAACCCCCTGCTCAAAGCAGGACCATCCCCAACTAGATCATCCCAGCCAAGGCTTTGTCTAGCCAGGTCTTAAAAACCTCCAAGGATGGATAGTCCACCACCTCTCTGGGTGACCTGTTCCAGTGCTTGACTACTCTCCTAGGGCACTTGTACACATGACAGGGGGTTAATCCTCAGATTTTTATTCAATGGCCCCTAAATTGAAACATTGGGTTTTTAATTGTAACCCACCATTTCGATTTTACTGTCACGTTACAGCAAGGGTCCTGATCCTTTTTCTTTTCTTTTTTCTTGGTGCAGCTGGAGCCTGCCTGCAGCTAGGGGGCAAGTTTCTGGGGGGCCATGTGGCCCCTGAGCTTCAGGGAACCACCCCCAGGGAGGAAGAACCAGGGCCTGCCGCAGCTTGCCCCCTGGCCACAGGAAAGACAAGCAGGTTCTGCCAAAAAAGTGTGTGGGTGGGGGGATTGGGCCCCTCACCACTTCTGCCTTCAGCAGAGCCTGCCCGCCTCTCCCATGGCCGCAGGTGAGCTGACAGCTGCGTCATTGCAATTTGTAACGTTCCAGACTAAACTACATCCGGATGTAATTTAGTTTGCAATGATGTAAACTCATCTAAGAACCCCAAAACTGGTGCACGTGTAATGTGTGATGCCATTAAGCCACACAAATGACATTTTCATCATGTGTACATCATGACGACTGTCATATATACAAGTGCCACTACTGAGAAAGTTTTCTCCTAATAGCCAGCCTAAACTTCCCTTGCTGCAACTTGAGCCTGTTGCTTCTTGTTCTATCATCTGCCACCACTGAGAACAGTTCAGGGCCATCTTCTCTGGAACCCGCTTCAGGTAGCTGAAGGCTGCTATTAAATCCCCTTTCTTTCTTCTCCCTGACTGCACAAAATGCAAGGAAACCAAAAGGTAGGGCCTATTTATGTTATAGATAAATGTTCATCTGAGCCACCTGGACACACATGTTAAATCAGATACATTAGAGCACAGATGCTTCTCAGGGCTATCCCCCTGCATAGACGAGGATTTGCCAAGTAACCTGGGTATACAGAGCCACAGTGAATAGCAACATGGGACCACTAAGATGGTCCAACTGTTTGCTGCTGCCTTTATCTCAAAGGACACCATTTCTCTGATCATTTGTGCAGGGACACTGATGAATTCCAGCTGATTGGACACGCAGTGCTAGTCAAAGAAAAAAGCTGCAGCAAACAGCTGAGCAGATCACCTTTAATTCAACAACTTACTGCAAATTAAGCAGGTTGCAAACCACCCAGATATGAATGATCCGAGTTCTACCGTCTTGGTAAATACGTAGGCTTACAGCTACTCTACACCAACTATCCCAGGATAGCGCAGTAATGTGCTATACAGTGATGTATATTCTCTTTCCATGTTGACTGATTGTTCTCACCTCCTCCTCTACTTCCAGTGTCACTCTCCTGCCCTCCATGCTCCTCACACCTTACATAATACATATCTTCACACTCCTCATTCAACCCCTCCTCTCACAATGTTCCTCTGTCTCTTCCCACCTTTTCCTATCCCTGGAGTTTGTTAACCCATCCTTTCCCATTCATCTAGTTCTGCTCTCTCAAAGTGTTGCAAACAAGCCAGGTAATTCACTGCATATTGTTTGGGAGCATCTCTGTTCCGGTACTGGTGTATCCAGATAAATATAACAGGCTGCACTAAGACTATATTAGCGCCATTTATTTCTCCAACAACAAGAAACTAAGTTCTTGCCAGTCGTTTAGCAATGAAACAACCTTATAGACATGTTAATATAGATGAGTTAGTTTTATCTGCTGAAATTCAGGAGATAGATAGATAGATAGATAGATAGATAGATAGATAGATAGATAGATAGATAGATAGATAGATAGATAGATAGATAGATAGATAATGTGTGTGTGTGTATTATGAATATGTACACATGTATATATCAGTGGACATCTGATGTATTTCTTTTGATTAGAAGAAATAACCCTATATGTCCCAGGCCCTGAATTTAAAAGAATTGCAAATAAAAATAAACCTGAAATAAAAGCTGAACATGATAAAAGATGCTGCTGTATACAGCTTCTTGATACAAAGCTCTGCAGTTCAATTCTTGTGCCTCAAGTTAAAAGCTACAGTTGTGCTGAAGCTCTCATTTCAGTGCACCCAGTAGGGGACTGTGTTTTCAAGCTGATTGTCCCAGAAGGCTTAGAAGGAAAGTCTCTGAATGACCTTGCAGTATTTGCTGGCATGAAAAGCTTTGGGATAAATGGTTGGAAAGCACACAGTCTTCTATGATAGTGCTGTACCTGTGCCTGCTTTGAGATATTTCTGTGTATGCTGAAAGTAAAACACTCTCCAGATTAAAAGTGACTATTGTGCACAGAAATATTATATAAGAGAACACACATACACACACACACACACACACACAAAACCAAACACTTGCCAAAAAATCCCTACCTTTCTGCATTTTCCAAAATTCAAATTGCACCTTGGTTTGTTTGCTTTCACATGTGTGCTCCAGGACAGTGCACCCAATGGACAGAGGAGAAAGATGTTCCCTTCCTTTTCGTGGCTTGGCAGGGGGAAAGGTAGAGTTTCAGACAGACATGAAGATCCAAGGGTAAAGGGGATAGAAATTAGAGTATTTTGCTTTTTGGTACATTCTTTTCTATACCAACATAGCATGAAACAGGGATTTAATTCCTTACACTGTACCCATTTCAGTTTTGAGGGGGACAAGACCCACACCACCTCCAAATCAGTACCTCTAGTGCAAGGCTGGGGCCATTCACTAGGCATTTAAACCAGACTTACCTGATCAACGTTTCGATTTCAGATGTTCTTCCACCACAGGCAATGTTTCACTTTTGAGAAGGGATGAGATAACATCCACCTTTATTAGAAAACTCTCCCCAGTAAATTTTGAGAGCAGGGGCTCAGGTGCAGAGAAATTCCACTGCTCTGGCATTGGTGTCGCTTATAAAACAAAAAAGTGGCTAATCACATTTTTCAAAACTCTGTACATTTCATGGCCTGTGATATATCAGATGTCAAGTTAGATGATCTAACACAGAGTACCAGAACAACCAGAAAGCTGGCACTAAAAGGAAAAAAAACCCTGCTAGCTAAGAACCAAGATAAGAAGATTAGTGGTGGCTCGAACATTGTAAAAAGACTGAAAAATGAGACAAAAAGACAAGAAAGGTAGGAGCTGTGTAGGCCTTCGTATTAAATGTAAGAATGACAGCGCAGGTATGTAATAAATCAGTGAAATGAAAGCAGAAGAAAGAAGATGCATGAAAATGTCCTGCCTGAGATTGGGACAGAGTGCAGTAGCTATAGAAATTATCTTGGAAGTCCCGCTTTGATATCAGAGCGGTGCAAGGTTAGACATGTACGGCCTGTATACAAAGTAAGGTAGTTAGGTTGTGTGAAATGCTTAGCTAGTGCTACCCACAAGATTCACAGCAGCGCAAGAAAAATGCTGGAAACCGAAGCTACAGATCAAAGAAAATGCTGAATGGTAACAAGCAAGCTGATGGAAGTTCGGTGTTGAGTGAGATGGGCAGGAGCAGGATGTGGAGCCCAAAAAGTCATGCTGGCTGAGATGATGAAAGAAAAAGAAGAGGAACAGCCTCAAATACAGTTGGTAAGTCATTTGGATAGCATCATGATGGGAGACAGGAGATACGAGAACCAAAACAGATAGGCGGAGATAAGTCCAGAAGGGTAAGAAAAGAAAGGAGCCACAAGCAAGTCATGAACCAGTCTGGTGAGGGGAGAAAAAAGGAGTGCAGACCTAGGCAGAGAAGAGTCAGGAACAGAACAGCGAGGGAAATGAAAGCTATGGTGACTGACAGCTCACTCCTATGCTATAGACAAAAATTCAAGAGGAAATGAGGGCTGAGTGCCATCAGCAGATGGTTGGTTCAGACCTTTAATCTTTTAGAGGATGAATGGACCGAGTCCAAGACAGGAAAAGATGGAAGGCAGTGATGGCGAGGAGAAGAGGTGACAGGAGAAAAGACTGGAGCCATATGGGGAGCAAGAATGAGGGGAAAATGAGAGAGCGTGTGACTGAATAATGATGAACAAAGCCTCTCAGAAACTACCTGATAAGGTATGTCTAAGGTGCCTTTTTGTGGGAAAGCAGAGGGTGAAGGGGTGCTGGAGAACCCCTAATGTAGACATGCCAAGAGGCAATGATGCAGTTTACCCTAGTCTCAAGCCGGGCAAAGCTGCCCTGATGAATCCTATCCCTACCCTGGGCAGCCACTACACTGAATGCAGCCTATCCACACACTGGTGCCCTTACATGTGCTCCAGCTTGGGCTCGAATTAAAGCGCCTACAGGATTTCGTGTATTCAGCATCCTGTGCTTCAAAACGGTGGCAGGGGAACGTTAACTAAAGCTCATTTGATGAGCTATGATTAAAGTGCCCCCACTGCCATTTTGGAGCACAGGAACACTGAATACACATGATGCCGAGGCTGCTGGATCGTGCTAATTAGCATGCTCCAGCAGACTCAATTCAGCTAATTAGAACACATCAGAGCAGGTGTCGGGCAAGTGTATATGTGGGCTTTTGCAAATGTAGCTGCATCTGTACGACTGCCCCAAGGCAAAAATACCCACAGCAGAGAAACTCAAAATGGCAAGGCACAAAAAGGGGAGAGAAAAGAATAAAGAAAAGCAGGAACAGATATTGAGGAAAGTGAAGACAAAGGGGAGAAAAAAGACTAAGGCCCCTGTGGATAGTAATAACTTTACAACAATAATAGGCAAAGTCAGAGAGATGAGATTTGATGAGGACCGAGACATCAGGTCAGCAGATGAAGGAGATAATTGAATATGGTAGAAGGGTAATGGTGGTAATTAGGGCTCTGGAAGCTTCAAGAAGCACAAATTTAAGTGTGGAGAAAAGTACATAGGGAGTCAGCATGCTGGGTTCTTTGCCAATGTCGTTCTGGCTGGCAAAGTTCAATTCAAACACGAGGAGTGAGCCAGACCTCTGGGGAAAGGGAATCTGCTTTGTAAAGAGGAGTAATGGAGTCACTGAGAAAATGCCAGGGTGCAACTAAAGGAAAAAAGCGAATGATTCGGGCTCCAGATAAAAAAGTAGTTCAAGTCAGGAGAAAAGGAGTAAATTCTGCTAGTACAGGGGGAAAAGGTTAAGAGAAGAAATGTTCCAGTCAGGGCTTTGAGAGAAAGAAAGAGATAAGGGAGAACAAAAAAGAAAGGAGAAAGAGATTGGAAAGGCTAACAGCAGAAGGATTACAAAGAAATTTAAATGATTGTCCTCTCTCTGAATTGGGATGGTGGTAGTGAATGAGACACCAGACAAAGCCAAATCCATCTCACCCTTTTCTTGTCTTTAGGGGTTGACATGCCTTCAAAATAAATGATGAAATGGAACTAGAAAATGAAAGAAACCAGGACTCCGGGCTGTGCCCAGTTTGACTGTTTTAACCAGCCTCGTTCTTCTCTGGCTTCGGGTGGCAATAAAGCGAGCAGCAACTTTTTAAAGATCCACAAAATGAGTCCTAAAAATAAATCTTTCCAGATGAAGCGTGGTGACTTTTCTGGAACCTCTTGTGGTTAACAGGCTTTCCTTCCCTTCCATTCATCTCTAACGACTGACAGACCACAGAAACTCTAGATTTTCCCCCATACGTCTGGATGCTTCTAGCCATTACGCTGCTATGCTGCACTCTTGGAGAATGACATACAAGGAGCCTCTTCTACATGACTCTAGCAATAAGGTGTCCATCTAACACTGCAGAAAAAGAGAGTCCAGTCTCTAGGTCTGCTGATATCCCATGTCCCTCAGACTCTGTAGTCTACCACATGGAGAAGACAACCAGGTGCTACTGTGAACTAGCACGTTTGAGGTAATCTGCAGGATGTGCATGCTGCCCCTTCTTAACGGAGCAGAAAAATATCCCAGAGCACATTCCCACCTCCACCTCTCTGGGCCATACCATCCTACTCCAAAAAGGTGTTACTTGCTTCAGATCCATAGCTAACAAGGCTCCACTCCCTTTCCCTCCAAGCTCATTGTGCACCACCAACACCTAAGGACAGAATTATGCCCTAAATCTCTTTCAGTTGCACTCATTGGTCATGTCTACATGAGATGCTGACTGCACAGAAGCCTGGGACTACTGTGCAGTAGTGATGCATGGCAGAAAGTGTGACACGATGCTACTACTCAGTAGCCTTGGACTACTGCACAGTCAGTGTCAAGAAAAAGCCATTCAGTGATGCTACTTCACAGTAACTCCAGTTACTACTAAATGAGCGCGCAGTCGGCGTCTCATGTAGATGCAACCATTGAGTAGGAAATCTTTCAAGAATAACATCCTAGTAAGATTTCTGTCACCTCTTGGTTCTAGTCAAAATAGCTTTAGAACAAAAATTTCCTTAGGATTTTCATGCACTTCCATTTACAGACATTCATCCAAAAAATACGGAGAAGTCCAAAATATAAGGAAGTGAGGGGGTGGGGATTCTGAACTACAAAATAATGAAGACTATTATAAACCATCTATGAAGGAACCTTACTGAGGAGGTGAATTCCTTTAATGGTGATGAAATTCTCCCATTCACTTTAAAGCAACTTGATAGAACAGAGTAGGTTTGTTTTAAAGACTTCCATTACAATTATGAGTCTCTATCACGCTGTGAAGACATAGATTACACTGATTAAAAAAAAAATCATTTGCCGCTTTAACAGCTTAGATTCTGGCCAGTACACACAAAGGACAGATATAAGAATAAACGGGCCCCTGCTATGTGTTATTTTGGGAAAGAAAACATTTAATTGTTATGTAGCCTGCTCCGTTTCAGAATAGTCATTGCTAAACCCAACCACTTCCACAGAACACTCTCAGATGCACTGATTTACACCCTTATTATCTACATCAATAAGTGAACTTTGTAATTTTTTTTTTTTTAAAGTGGAGTCAAGCAAAATGACCTACAGCATAAACACAGCGTGGCTGTCACTGCTATTTTATTAGGTATTATGGGAGCATCAGGAGACCAAGTTAAGATTTCACACTAGAGAATAAGAGTCCCTTGCCCAAAGAGTTTAAAAAGGTCAAAGTTTGAAATACAAATTGAACTGATCATCACAGAATCATAGAAAATTAGGGTTGGCAGGGACCTCAAGAGGTCACATCTAGTCCAACACCCTGCTCAAAGCAGGACCATCCCCAACTAGATCATCCCAGCCAAGGCCTTGTCTTGCCGGGTCTTAAAAACCTCCAGGGTTGGAGACTCCACAACCTCTCTGGATAACCTGTTCCAATGCTTTACTACCCTCCTAGCAAGAAAGTTTTTTCCGAAAATCTAAACTTCCCTTGCTGCAGCTTCCCTACCTTTCCTTGCTGCAACTTCATCCAACCCACACTTCCCTAGCTTGCTTGCAAGAATGCTGCAGGAGACCATATCAAAAGCCTCCCTAAGTCAAGGTATATCACATCCATTGGTCTTCCCACACCCACAGAACCAGTCACCTCATCATCCCTTCTGTGAGGGACAGAGGTATCCATCTTTTGGCCTGACCTGATGTCTCAGGAGGTCTGCTGCTTGCCTGGAACCTGGATCTGAGGTGCCTCGGAAGGATTACGGAGACTCATCTGGCCCTCTGACTACTATCCCATGCTGCTCATCCATTTGGGCACCAATGATACTGCCGGAGTGGGCCCTGACTAGATCAAAACTGACTACAGGGCTCTGGGTGCAAGGATGAAGGCAACAGAGATGCAGGTGATGTTCTCCTCAATCTTTCCAGTCAAGGGGAAGGGCCCAGGCAGGAATGGATGCATCCTGCAGATCAATGCATGGCTACACAGATATTATCACCAGCAGGACTTTGGCTTCTTTGACCATGGGATGTTGTTCTAAGAAGAAGGACTACTAGGAAGAGACAGGATCTACCTAATGAAGAGAGGGAAGAGCATCTTCACAGGCAGGCTTGCTACCTAGTGAGAAGGGCTTTAAACCTAGGTTCATGGGGGGGATGGAGACCGAAGCCCTGAGGTAAGTGGGGAAGTGGATGACCTGGAGGAAGCGCAAGCAGGAGGGGGCAATGGGAGAGGACTTCTTGGCTAGTTACCCGAGGTGCCTGTACACGAATGTATGGAGCCTGTGAAACAGGCAGGAAAAATTGGAAGGCTTGCACAATCACGGGATTATGACATGACTGGAATAACAGAGACTTGGTGGGATAGCTCGCATGACTGGAGCACTGTTATGAATGGGTATAAAATGATCATGAAGGACAAGCGGGGCAGAAGAGGAAGAGGTAGGGAATGTAGAAGTAGATGGTAACTTAGGCAGCAGTGACCACGAGATGATTGAGTTCAGGATCCTGAGAAAAGGAAAGAAGGAGAGCAGAAGAGTAACCACCACCACGAATCATTTCCTCTTGATGGCAGTCGTCTCGATCCATCCAGCCTCGGGGATGCCTGGCCTGGCCTCTTCCACCAACAGAACATGCTCCTCCTCCTCGACTGCTAGGGCCCTGTATCTGTTCTCCAGGCAAACTGCTGCAGGTCGAAATGAAGATTTCTGCTTACTTCCAGAGGTCGCAAGCTTCCACCTTCCACCTTCCTGGGAGTCCATGTCCTCTTCCTTCTGTAGCCCTGCCTCTGGTAGTCCCTCATCCAGTCCTACAGGTCTCCCCCAGGACTGAATCAATGAAGTCCTCATGGTTGAGGATGCTTCAGAGCCTCCTCCCATAGCTCTCTTGCCTGCTCCCTGAGGGACACCACCAGGACGCACTGCTCACACCGCAGGCACTCCCCCACTTGGACATCACTGGAAGTAACCTGCAAGCCACAGCCTCCACCGTGCCAAACCAGACCCTGGGTGAAAGCCTTGATGGTGAAAGATCCTGCCTGGACAGACATCTCACAAGTGCAAGCAGAGGAAGAGCTGGCAGCAGCAGTGGCAGTGGTTCTGGCATTGCACCATCCTCCAGCCATTTCTCTAGGGCTCTTAATATGCCACCTACATCTTCCAGCCTCTCTCTCCAAGCAGACCTTCCCTAGCAAAGTCTCCTGTAAGCTGGCCTGTTTGCTGCTTTTGGTCCCAAACGGGTCCCTTTTCCCTGCTTCCTCACACCAAGCTACAGTGAAAGAACGTGAGAGTGTCCAGGCAAACTTCCTAGCAAACTCTTGAGACGCTAGTTAAACAAGTGGCTTAAATATTGGTCTAACTGCTGAGTTTTAGCTACTTGCACTAAATATACATAGATTAGCTACTCTTAATTAAAGAAAGACCTTACCTTAAAGGCCCGTCTTCAAAGCGGCGAGCAACAAACTGACCTGCAAACTGCCTTGTCTGCTGCCACTGGTTGCTCAGGGAGTCTCCTTTTATACCCTTCTGGACCTGGACTGGCTCTGCCCTTGTTAGGGCTTTTGTCAGACACAGGCAGCAATCACCAAGCAATCACTCAGCTAGCAGCACACCCAGCTGCTGAAAGCACGTCCAAACACACAACCGACCGAACAAACACTCAGCAAGCCAAACACACAAGCAGCCCTGGCTCACTTACATTCCCCAGACCAAGAGGTGCCTGGCTCCTCTTCTCCTTCCCCTTCCTCCTCTTGCTCCCAGGGAACTGCTTGCAAACTGCCCCATTTGCCCGCTAATACTTTACAAATGGGGAACTGAGGCACAAAAAGAATAAGCAGTTGGGCAAGGCTGCTCAGAAAGTTTATGGCAGACTGAGAAACTGAATGCAGATCTCCAGAGTTAGTGTGCAGTGCTTGACCTGTGTGGCCAGGTCTAGTTAAGGAGAAATTCAGAGAAACCTCAACGATTTGCTGGATGTTGCTAAGTAGATCTTATGTAGTCATTAAAATGTCACTATATAATTTAGCAAATATTACACCCAGTGAATTATACTCAATTCTTTCTGTCTACATTTTGCTGCTAGAAACCTCAGAAGTGTTTAGATCTAAAAACAAAATCACTAAGTTGGTAACTCTGCTTACTCACATTTGATGCATCAAAGCTTCATCAGTCTAAAACACATGTGGTTCCCTGAGCAGCGAGGTGAGGGCTTGATCTAGGATAGGCTTAACACTAAAAAGTTGGAGATATCACTGTTACTTCTTCGCTACTTTAATATCTGATACGGTGTCTGCCATTAAAAGTAACAGACACCTTCTAGTGTTGAGATAACCAAGATATCACTGTATGATAACAGTTGGTACCTGCTATAGCCAACCTGCTAGTAGACTTGGTGGCTGCCACTACATGTGCTCGGCGGTGGGGAGGGCCGTTTTAATTAGAGCAGTTCCCAGACAGCCGCACTAATTAAAATGGCTCACTGTTGCATGTATTAAGCCCCTGTGCATTTCAAAATGGCCGTGGGTTGCTTTATTTAAAGTTCATTCAATGAGGTTTAGATAAAATGCCCCATGGGCCATTTTGAAACAAGCAGGGGCTTAATACACATGACAGTGAGGTGACATGGGAGCGTTCCAATTAAAACACAGAACAGACTCAATTCATCAAGTCTGCTCCATCACTTTCTAATTAGAACATGAACGAGCACATCTGCAGGTATCCGATGAGATGTCAACCCACATTTTCCAATGACTTTAACCCACATTGACTCAAGTCAAGAACCTGAAAGGACTGTAGCCTGTACCATTTCTAATACTTCTTCATACAATACAATTATATCCCACTGCATTTGATTTTCTTCTTCAAGAGCTAGGTCAAGGCTCTAATATTACCTTTGTGCATCTCCATGTTATAAAGCCAGTCCAATTTAAATTCCCCTAGCAAAAGACATAAGCTCTTTGACTGGAGTCCATGGTTTCTGTCTGATTGACTTTCATTTCACACTTCTTTGTTTTAATTACATTTTAAAATTAAATACAGGGACTGTGGCTAGTTACATTCAATGGATATTGTACTGATTAAAGAGTCATGGCAAAAAAAAAAGCCATTTCTACCTAATTGTTGGCAGAGCTGCTATAACGTGCAGTCAAGTGCTGAGTGAGATTTAATAGAAATTTGGTTTGATTGTGATTAAAGCAAGAATTTGTTGAATGAATTCTTCAGCTCAGAATTTTTGGCTCATATATTTTTTTAAGCACACTGAGCCTAAGAATAGCTGACTCTGCAAAGCTTTCTTGACCTCACTGATTGCAACCAATTATAAGATGGATGGCCTAGATTTAAAGCATCACTATGCTGTAGCAGCTGGCCAAGTTTATCTTAGAAGGATGTGGGGGAACATTATGGATTTTATCATTATTTTCATTAGAGCAGTAAAAATCTTGTCTGGCCAGACAATATGCTTCTTTTAAAATAAATAAATAACCAAAAAGCTTTCCAAGCCTAAGACTTTACTTGCTTTAAGGTCTAACTGCCTGTTAGTCTTAATTTATGTTCCTTTCACCACTGCTGAGAAAGACTCCCAGCAAACATAATGAAGGCACATTCATCTTCTTTTTATTTCCTCTCCAACGTCTTCAAGGAAAAATATTATCTATGGTAGCATAGGATTATAGGAAAGTAGGTGCGGAAGGGACCTCACAAGGTCAGCTAATCCAGCCCCCTGCTCAAGGCAGGACCACCCCAGACTAAACTGTCCCAGCCATTTGCTGGTTTAGCCTGCTCTTGAAAATTTCCCGGGACAGAGATCCCACAGCTTCTCTAGGTAACTTGACCACCCTCATAGTCAGAACATTCCTCCTAATCTCCAACCTAAATTTCCCCTCCTGCAGCTTGAGGCTGTTGCTCCTAGTCCTGCCCCCTGTGGCGACAGAGAAACACCCTCTCTATAATTGCCCTTCAGGTGTCTGAAGATGGATATCAACTCCTCCCCAGTCTTCTCGTCTAGACTAAATGATCCTAGTTTTTTCAGCCTATCCTTGTAAATCTTGTCTCCCAGGGCCCTGATGATTTTCGTTACTCTGTGCTGGATTTTTCCCAAGATGTACACAGCCTTCTTGAAGTGCAGGGCCCAAAACTGGATACAATACTCCAGGTGAGGCCTCACCAGTGCTGAGCAGAGCAGAATAACCACTTCCCTTGATTTAGCACTCGTTTTTGGCAAATCAAGGGAAGTGATATAGTTTATCATACATGCAAGCCTGTTACAGGCAGTTTTGCTATAGCATGCATATGAAATGTTTCTTCCATCTAATAAGCCATAGATTTGTATTATTATATAGAGTTTTCCACTATTTAGTCATGACATAGAAAGTGTTATGCATGTTTATTACGCCCTACAATTTCTATTCATCCATGTAAAGTTCTTCCTCCTTCAAGCTTTAGTGTTTTTCTTTCTTTCTTTCTCCAGAGAGGATTTCTTATTCAGAGGAATCAATAGAAACTGTATGCAGCAGCAAGCAGAACGTGACCCAAGGGATCCCACGTTCCAGCACACCCTTCCTACCTTGAAAACAGTTGAGTGGATGAAGCCCAGCTGCATAAAATTCAGTTCTGGATCTGGATAATATTCAAAGATATAACGGTTTGGTTTGCTGCCCATTGCCAAGTGTAAAATGACAGGCCACCTTCTCTTCCTATGCAAAGGAAGTGCAGAGTTCTCCAAAGAAGCGGCAATTACTCAGACCCCTATAGCATTAAACCCTTATTTTAAATTATGCTTGATCTGTGTGTAGAGCCTTGCCAATAGTGTGACACCAATTCAGAGGTATACTTAACCAGGTAGACACATCTCCATGGCCACATACTCCCTGCTGGGTTCTTATTTATACCTGTCACTTTCTTACTTTTTAAACTCTTGTAAATAACTTTCAAAATTGTTAAAAGATGTGAAAGCAGAACTGTATACCCCTTGAGGGACACCATATACCAGCCTGAGGTATTCGGTTGCATTGGTGCTTTTGGAGGGAGGACGGGAGAACCTTGAGCTTTATAAACATTGTGCAGCCCTAAAAACCAAATTGAAATCAGAAATTTTAGTTCTGTTTTTCTCTTCTTTTCAGGTTCTTATGCCAGCCTCATTATTCCTGGATGGATGTGGGACCACCTCTGATGGCAGGGTGAGCAATGCCAGGGAACCATACTTGCCCCACCACTGCCAAACCACATCCCCAATGGGAATCCAGACCCTAGAATGTGGTCGTAGGTCCCTGCCTTCCTCACCCTGCCCTCCAAAGTCCCAGCCCCTCCTCGAGTCCTGCAGACCTTATGTTTGAAATTGCAACTGTAGAGTACAAGTCCCAAATCCTAAAGGTATTTTAGATGGCAGAAAATAATGGAAGTTTAGTACCTAAATGCCTCTGAACATCTAGGCCCAAGTGCCCCCTAGTACTGCATCAAGTGCTATGGCCAATCCTGTCATGCAAGCTACATTCTTACTACTTGGCTGCCAATACACATGCTTGGAGGTGAAGGGGGGAGGGGGGGGTCTTAATTAGAGCAGTTCCTGGGGAGCTGGTCTAATTAAAATGCCTCACTGTCATGTGTATTAAGTCCCCATGGGTTTAAAAATGGCTGTGGGATGCTTTATCTAAACCTCATTTGATGGGATTCAAAGGTTCATTTGATGAGGTTTAGATAAAGTGTCCCAGTACCCATTTTCAAGTGAGTAGGGGCTTATACACATGATGGTAAGGCCATGTTGGACCACTTCAATTAGAACATAGAGCAGACTCCAATTAGAACATAATTGAGAGCAGACTCAATGTGTTCTAATTAGAATGCAAAACAGCGCGTGTATAGGCAGTCCTTGTTTTACCCAGTGGAAGAGTTGTAGTATAAGGTTCTGTCTGGAGGATATTTTTAACGGGTATATACTGCTCTGCATATATATACAGGCCTTTTGGGTAACAGACTCTACTCCTGAACAGGAGACTGTGGCTCTGTTCCCACAGAGAAGCCCACAAAGTTTAACAAAAAGTTGTAATCTTACCATAGATACATTCTATTTTAAATAAATTCCTATAGAAAAATACTAGGGATGTGCAAAGCTTCGGTCCCCGATTCAATTCAGCGGAGATTCAGCCCAATTCGGTGACCAAATCTCCAAATCCAAACCGAATCAAAGGATTCTTTAATCTCTGCGAATTGAATCAGAACCCTCCTAATCGATTCAGAGAGATCTGGAAAGATTTGGAGATTTGGACATAGACACAGCTTTAAATGTTTTATCTACATACCTCTAGGTAGCAGGTAGATCTAGCTAGTAGGTGGCTCTGTGGTGCAACGGATAGCGCATTGGACTTCTACAAAGAGTGAAGGGATTCAAAGGTTCTGGGCTCGAGTCCCAGCGGAGTCATGCTTCTCTCTTGCTGGGGTCACTTGATTCCAGCTGACTTCCCACCTATGGTGGGGGGCTGGACCTGATGATCTCATAAGGTCCCTTCCAGCTGCTAAAATCTATGAATACTGCAATGTTGGGGCGAATGGAGTGAAGCACTTCTGGTCTACTTCCAGGCTTGCCACCAGCCACGTGGAAGGCCCCCCCGCACTCCTGTGGGATGCTCCATGTGCCCCAGCATCGCAGCGTTCACAAGCTGCACTGATACCTCAAGGTATGTAGAAAAAACATTTAAAGCTGTGTCTATGTCCAAATTGCTGATTCTCTGAATCAGCATCGAATCCTCAGATTCAGATTTGGCCGAATTGAATCAGGGACAGTGATCCGAATCAACAAATCAAATCACTGTCCCTGATTCAGGCTGAATCTGAATCCGAATCAAATAGGGCCTGCTTTGCACATCCCTAAAAAATACCATTCTTTATGGAGTTTGATAGATACACAAAGTAACTTCTATAGCATCCCATTGATTGCACCCCTATTAGAGTCAACAGGCATATTCCTTTCCCCTACTTCTGAGTTCTTCCCTAAATAGAACACCATCTACTGGAATGTTTGGAGATTTGATCATAAAAAAATTGAATAACTACTAATTTTCTTATCTTTAAGAAGACAAGTAATTTTCTCTATTCTGTTGGTAGGGATAACAGTGTTCTGTTCACTTTGAAAAAGCATTAAAAAGATTTCTGGTTTCCTACCCCCAATAGCTTAAAGTTTATTGCTACATTCGTTTAAGAATAATTATTGCCTCTAATCAGCTTGCAAACAAGCACGCCCCCAAAAAGCTGTAATCTTCTACATTAAAAATCATTGAATATCTCGGAATGTAATGAAAGGAATAAGATTACAGCCACAGAGTAGCAATACCTTTTATTTTTTCCCTTTCATCTGAGGCAGCCATCAGCTTCAAAAAAAAAGTGAGAAGTGGGACAATTAGTCACCCTTTGCCAGTCTATGCAAGATGAAGTTTACTAGTCTAATATACTTTGGAAACGGCATGCCAATAGCATGAATAAATTATCCAGATAGAATTACATTTAACATTTTTCTGGCACTTTTCTTCCTACTTTTACCTAAGGACCTCAAACTGCATTAAGATTAGTGTTACAACATCTATCCCAGTCAGTGCCATAGCAACCAAGTTTAGGGCCTGGGGCAAAGTGGCAGCCCGCCCTCACCCCATGCACAGATCTGGGGGGTATATGCCCCCCCCATGCTTGTCTGGGAATGCACTCAGTGGCAGGAGCCACCTTTCCCTCATCCCTGCCCCCCCCAATGTGTCGCTTGTGGCTCTGTCCCACGCTCCACACCAGCACCTGTTGGCACCCCTTCACTTCAGCACCTAGGGAGGTCATCCTGCCCCCCCCCCCCCCCACACACACACACACACACACTTGCTATGGCACTAATACCAGTTGTATTACTGATAGTTTTATTTTATAAAGAGTGAAAATTCACACATAAAGAATAAAGTCATTTAACTTCAGTTCATAAAAGAAAGCCAGGTCACAGTTTTAAAGTAAAACCTAGAGTTCCCAGACCCATGCCTAAACACAAGACCTCTCATGTAAGATCTTCAAAAAACACAGCTCTGTCAGTAATTATGATTCACAGGTATGTGAGCTATGTTATACAACCAACAGAGCTTAGAGGGTATTTTTTAATTAAAAAGTTTGAGACAGGCGCCTTCTTTGCAAACATCTAAATGACCGTAAATATTTAAAGCAGACTTTTGTTCATTGCGATGACTTGTTAAGCCAGCCAATATCAAAGTTCCTACAGATTTTCCTACCACAGCTATACGGTCCAGGAGATGTAGACCACCCAAAGGGCACAGAGCAGGTACGCATCAACATCAAGATTTGGAGGGCATCCAAGGTCATCCCAAGGCATTTTAGAAATGCAGATATATATCAGGAATCCTGAAAGGATGCCTAGGCAAAATGGCTTCATTGTTCTATTCCTGGATCTTTGAATAGTACCTCGCTACAGTAAGGAACAATTCTCTACAGTCTCCATGCTATGCATTTAAAACACAAATAGCGCTTAAACAAATGGACTCGAGTTAATTAAATCAATAGACCAAGCAAATTACTTTTTGAAGTGTACATTTTATTAAGCATTATTTTATTTTACAGGGAGTCTATTACAGGGCTAAGGAGCGAGGTAAATTAGTGAACTGAACACAAAACACAAAGCCTTCTTGGGGTTTCAAGTTTTTTTCCAAGCCAGTAATATAAGCCTAGTACTCCATTAAGCACCTCATGCTGTATCCACTCCTATTTTAACTTAGGCATCTGTAAAACTAGATCACCAGGGATCCTGGTTTTCTCTGATAAAAAAATCCCCAATTTTTGGATTTAAAAAAGTAACTCAAAATCCACATTTTTCCATGATCAAAATGAAATACCACTAATTAATATATATATTCTAAAATTGGTAAGAAGTCTGTGGTTTCAGGGTTAGAAGAAATATGGTTCTATGGCAGTGGGAAATGTCTGGTCTGAAGTCACCTCTTAGTGTTAAATCATACAAATTTATCACACATACATTTCTTCACTGAAGATGAAGCAAGGAAAATAAATCCCCTAGATAATTAATTGCTTTCTTAATGTACAAGTGGAGAACATCTAAGTGACAACTTACCTGTGTGGGTTTTGCATGGTCACATCCACAAGGAAATCTTTCTAAAATCTCTCTGGCTGTGTTGCAAATCTATGATCCTTCCAAGGTGGAAGACAGTTTGTAGCTTTTCTGCCCAGGAGCAGGGTAGGCTCTTAATAGTGATTGATCACAATTCAGCCCCAGCTTCCCTATATATACAGCTTCTCTGCAGTGGCCAAGGCATTGTAGGAGGAATGGAGCCAAGGTCTCACTCATCCATGAGTCAGGAACATAAGGACTCCTTGCATCACGAATGCCCCCAGCGGCTGGGGGGGCACGGTGGTGCTGGAGGCAGCGGCAGCATGATGGGAACATGGCAGCGCTAAGCGGGGAGCTCCCACAAATGCCACCGGCATTGTTAATGGCAGCAGGAGGCAGGGTGGCAAGCACCAATCAGGGGTCACAACCACCCGCAGATACCGCCAGCGGTATCGGTGGCAAGAGGGGCGGGAGGTGGCAAGCGATGACCACCCACAGGCGCCACCGACAATGTCAGCAGCACCTTTTCGTAGAGGATGCACCGCCATGTACAGGGGGTGCACGTGCACCCCCTACACATCACCAATGCCTTGCATTAAATCTCTTTGTATCCCAAAGGATAACTAGATCTAATGGCCTCAAACTTCTAGAAGGCCAGTTCAGACTTGATATAAGGAAAAACTTCTTTACAGTCCAAATGCCCAAGGTCTGGAACAGACTCTCCCCAGAGGTGGTGCAAGGACCTACTCTGGACTCATTCAAAAGGCATTTGGGTGTTTATCTTGCTGGGATCATTCAATCCCTGCAGACAAGAACCGACCCGAGCAGGGTGTGGGGCCCAGGGCAAATCAGCCCATGTGGGGCCTCACCCCCTACCCGATCCCACATGCTCTGGACCAGAAGAAGCTGCCGCCACCATCAGGAGTGGCGGTGTCGGTATCGGAAGAAGAGTGGGGCGAATGGCTGGATCCAAAGTCGGTGACGGCAGCGTGGAGTCACTGCAGCCACTCCACCCAGCTCCACAGGGCCCCCCAAAGCACAGGGTCCAGGGTGGCTGCCCCAATTCCCACCCCACTAGGGATGGCCATGCCTACAGACTTCCTACCTCTGGCAGGGGGGCTGGACTCGATGATGTCACGAGGTCCCTTCCAGCCCCTAATGTCTATGAAATACATAAATACTTTTTGCTATGGCTTTGCATCAACCTAATGACACAAAGCAAAGGCTGCACCTATCTGCCATTGGGGGCTGGATGCTCTGGTCATCCTTCAGAGCCCTGCATAGTCATGTGAAAGGCAACACTTTGAATTCCCCTAACACCTTTCTAGACCAAGAGTTCCTGCTCCATATAGGAAGGGAAATAGCAACTTAGGAGCCTCAATCCTCTCCTGTTACTACATGGGATAAGAGCCTAGAAGTAGCCTTGCTAAGGCATAAGCAGTGCTGCTGATGGCCTTCACTCACCTGCAGGGGTATGCAGTCTGGGCAGCATTAAGTCTCACCGAGTACCCAGTTGCATTAAATGTGCACATTGCCAGACGCTGGTTGACTTCATGCTAATGAGTTTACAGCAGTTCATTGCCACTGGTGGCACAACTGCAAAAACAGTGAAACAAAACTCACTTATCAATATTTCATCTACTCATTGAGACTGAAACATTGCATCGACAAGTCTTTTGCCAATACAGCAAGGAAAGAGCCCCATGCACTTATTGCATATACTGTCACTTATGGAGGTGACTGCAAGGCTACAGTCACTTTTTACCAGCTATACCATTGATTTTGGATACTCAATGGCAGGAAATGTAAACTGAACCAGATATATGGGCAGAGCCCTGGGCAGATAAGCCAGTGCTGACAGCATCAGTAGCAACAGTAACATCTCCCTGCTAGAAACACAGCCAAGAGTACAGGGCTGATTCTGAAGAGGATGAGCCAGAGCCCGCTGGCAGCTGCTGGGCACCAATGGGGAGGAAGGCTTTTAGAAGGGGGGGAAGGGAGGTTATGATTGGAATTAATGAATTGGGGTGGGATGTTGGGAGGGGATAGGTATGACTGGTAAGCAGATGGGCTGTGTTGCACAGAGCAGACACACTGATGGAAAGGGCTGTAGGAGGACAAGTGCAGATGGGAGCTGGTAACCCAGGACTAAGCCTGTCATGCTGCGGGGAAAATAGGCCAGATAATTAATTTATTGGCATGCTCCCTTAGAAGGCAGAGGTGCAGGTAATGGATTATGTATGGGATAGACTGTATGGAGCAAGTCCTACAGAGAAAAAGGAAGAAGCTAGAAAAGAACAAGATTTTGAGTCTGGGGGCACATCTACATGAGCCATTAGTGAGCAGAATAAACTGAGGTGCTTATTGCTCTGCAGTTTCTTGCTCCCAGGAAGCTCCCAGGCATGCCTTTTACACACACACCCAGAGCGCAGCACATTGAGCTGGATCAGAGCAGTGGGAGCTAGCAGGGCACGTGGGGGGTCAGCCTGCCAGCCCGGGGCTGCTCCAGTCAGGATCAGCGTGCTGCGGGGGGGCTGGCTAGGGCACGAGGACACTTTAGCATGGGACTAATCAGCAGGAAAGTAAATTGTGATGTAAGAAAACAGTAGGGGAGTGAGATTTACTTAAAGCATTCCTGCTGCCCAGTTTTGAGAGAGGCGATACTGCAGCATGCCGTCGATAAATACTTCTTACTGGCGATGAGATACAGGTGTGTGTTAAAACCAGCACTAGCATGTGGGAGGCAGCGCTGTGAGTTTTACCTGGCTTTACCTTCAGAGGTGCCAAGCAGTAGATTTCTTCTGGCTGCCAATGGGATAACTCCTGATGTTAAGAGCCTTTGGATCAAGCCGACCCCACTTGTCATTACGCTACTAGATTAGACGGGCAGAGGTTGTCTGGGCAGACGAGGTTATTCGGCAGACATGGACTTATCCTGTATCCTGGGCCTATCCCTTAACATGGGGACACTGGGATCTCCAGAGGGAGATCCACAGCTTGTGCTGTGACAGCTGGAGCAAAAAGAGCTGGGATGCCTAACCTCTGCAGATTGCAAGGCTGTGCAACATGCAGTAACCAATGACTTCCATTGCTCCTAATGGGGGTGAAGGGGGCTTAGGAGACTCACTCAGGTGACAAGGGAAGCAGGTGCAGCTTTCTGTGACGGAGGCAGCCTACCTTATGCCAGGAAGGTAAGACTCCAAGACTAGTCATGGGCTGAGCTTATTTATCTTGCTCTTCAAAAAGCTAAGCCCCAATAAGGGGATGAATTTGCCTAGACTTGTCTGTGGAGCCTATTGGGAAAAGCCACTGCTCAGAGCCTCCTTTTATTATGTTAAATAATGCCTCTTCCTTCCTGGTATGTACACTGTTGTATTATCAGACTGTCATAGAGACAAACTGTACACATTTGGCTCTTAACTTTGCCTCGTACATCATCCCCTCCAGGCCATTATTATTTTCTGGGCTGGGCTCTGAACTCCAGCCAGTTTATCAATATCTCACTGGTTATGAGGTGTCCAGAACAGACCACAAAGCTTTCGGCACACTAATGCTGCAGAAAAAGAGGTTATTGGCACTTCACCCTATGACATGACACCAGTGTGTTTCCTGACCCAAGTAGCACAAACTTTATTAAACGGCCTGCTTCTAGCTCATTGTGGCTGTGTTATCCTCTCTAAACCCCTGTCAGCAGTAATCTTTCCACTTCTCCTTTCCACTGCCTCTGGCTCTGGGTTTTTCATTAGTTTACTACCCATCTCTTTCACTAACAAAACCAGCAATGTGTGTTTCTCCACAGTAATGACATCATTATTCCACCCATCTTTTAATTGCTCTAGATCAGCAGTTCTCAACTGGAGAACTGTGGCCCCCTGGGAGGCTGCCAGCAGGTCTCAGGGGGTCCGCCCAGCCCGGTCTGGCATGGGAAGGAGCCGCTTCGGTCCCCTGGGGCTAAGGTGAATCCCAAGGAAGGGGAGGGGGTGGGCACGTCTCCCGTCCAGCCCTACAGCCTCCATCTTGCAGGTGGCGTGTATGCCGGGGGGGAGGCTCCGCACTGCTGCTGCTCAGGTGAGTAGGGCCCTGGGGCTCCCTGCCACCGAACCCTGCCTACTACACCCGGGGCTGTGCAGGCAGGGCTGGGAGCCAGGCAGTTGTGGCACAGGTGGGCCGTGGAGTTTTTATAGCATGCTGGGGGGGGCCTCAGGAAGGAAAAGGTTGAGAACCCTGGCTCTAGATCAGAGGGTTACAAACTGTGGTCCGTGGACCACCACTGGTCCACGAGCTCCACTAAGGTGGTCCGCAGAAAGGCTGCGGAACAATCGAGAGTACCTGTACTTGTAAGGTAGGACTACTGATATTAATATATGAGTTGTGCACTTTGATTTGTAGAGCCAAGAAAAAGTTTAAGTGGTCCACCGAGACCCTCAGCAATTTTCAAATGGTCCATGAAGAAAAAGTTTGAGAACCACTGCTCTAGATCATCTTCGCATTATCCCACCAGCTTGGACTTTTCACATCACTTGAATATCACAGTTTATCTGGGCAGGAGTCTGCAGCCTATCACTGAGGCAAAGGTGGCCATGACAGTTTTTCAGGGCCCTGGTAAGCTCCTCCACCGCACTGCATACTTTGCTATTATTTGTCAAGACCCTTAGCATGCAGTCCTCTCCCAGATTTGCAATCCATGTAAGAACATTTGCAACACACAAACCAATTTGTATTCATGTTGAAATTACAACTTATAGACATTCAATGCACTACGTATCCAGGCACTGCACACAAAACAACGGCTTCCTCAGCTAACGTTACAATCTTACTGCAGCAATCTGCTTGATTTGGAAAGAATTGCTCCATACTAGTCCATGGAGGTACAGTACTACATTCTGTTGTTTGTCCTATTCCATTCTCTCCAAGGGCTAGATAGTCACCGACCTTAATCAACAGGCCAAGAGGAATAAGGACTCCTAGTTCAGATTGTGACACCAGCTGCAGGAGAAGAAAGCTTCATCCACTGCTGCCCCCAGAGGACATGGGCATAAAGTGAGCAGAAGAAATGGGCAGTGGGAAGAGCCCTGATTTCTCCCTTCATATTCACCAGGCAGGTCTTATGTAATATGCGGGAAGAAATAAATGGTGTAGAGAAAAGGAATGAAGTAACCCAGGGTTAGATTTATCAAGGTGCCTAACGATGGAAATAGACCCTGAGTGGAATTTACCCAAAGTGCCTAAATGAGCCAAAAACTCGCAATGCTGCTCAATGAGAATAAGGCACTTATACTACTAGGCACTGGGTAGATCCCACTTGGGACCTGTCTGTCTATTAGGGCTGTGCAAAAAGGCTATGTTTCATTTTGGTTTTGGATTCAGCAGTTTCAGAGGACAGTGATTTGTTTCGGTGTTCTGGATCAACGTTGCGTTTTGATTTGGCCACATCCGTTTCGGAGCTTCAACTCTATTTTGGAGATTCAGATCAGCCGGGAAGAGGCAGGCACAGCCAGGCGGCTGCAGGTTCTCCCGTGGCTCCTCTGGCTGTGCCTGCCTCTGTCCGGGCAGGGGGAGCCACAGGAGAAGCCCCCATGACTGCCCTGCCTGGCCCAGCCTCCCAGCACTTTAAATAAAAAAATTTTAAAAGTCCCACACTCACCGGCTGCAGCAGCACTGATTGGGGCCTCTGGGTACTCGTGACAGAGCCCCCGCATGCAGTGCAGGGCAGTAGGGATCATACCCCCAACCTCCGCCTGGCACCCATGTGATCATGCAGGTGCAGCAAAGCTTGGCAGGGCACTGCACTACTGTCTGGGATCTGGGGTGGCTCCATGTGTCAGCTGGATCCTGGCACCACTCGGCTACAGTGGCCTCAGCTCCCAGGCAGCATACAGCACCCTGCCAAGCCACATTGAACCCGCGCCGTGAAACAGCTGCCATGCGGGTGCCAGGCGGGGGGGTGATCACCACTGCCCCCACTGTCCCGCGCTGCATGGGGGGTGCTCTGCCATGAGTTCCCAGAGGCCCCAGTCACCACTGCTGCAGCTGGTGAGTTGGGATCTTTTTTTCTTTTTCTTTTTTTTAAAGCCCCGCACTCACCAGCTGCAGCAGCAGTATTTGGGGCTTCTGAGGGCTCATGGCAGAGCCCCCCCATGCAGCACAGGGCAGCAGGGATCGCCCCCTCCCCTGACACCCACACAGCAACTGTCGCATCACGCAGGTGCAGTGCAGGTCGGCAGGGTGCTGCACATTGTCTGGGAGCTGGGGCTGCTGGGGCTGGGCAGTGTTGGGCTCCAGCTGACAGGTGGAGCCACCCCAGCTTCCATTCAGCATGCAGTGCCTTGCCGAGCCACGCTGCACCCATGCGATGCGACAGCTGCCGCACAGGTGCCAAGCGGGGGGGGTGATCTCCGCTGTCTCTCACTGCCCCGTGCTGCACAGGGGGGGGGCTCTGCCACGAGCCCTCAGAGGCCCTGATCCCCACTGCTACAGCCACTGAGTACAGGGCTTCTTTTTTTTTTTTAAGTGCTGGGAGGTTGGGACTTGGCAGGGCAGCCATGAGGGCTTCTCCCGTGGCTCTTCCGGCTGTGCCTGCCTCTCCCTGGGTGGGGGGAGCCATGGGAGAAGCCCCCATGGCTGCCCTGCCCATCCCTATTCCTCGCCCAGCCCCAGCCTCCTAGCACTTTAAAAGGAGGGCTATGGGACTGTGCGGGACTATTCCCAGGGGTACCTCCGAAACACCCAAAACTTCCGAAACATTTCGGACAGTTTCATTTAATTTCAGAGATGTTTTGGAGCCTTCCATTTTGTTTCAGATTCAGTGTTTCAGGTGCCAAAAAGGGCCAAAACACCTCCGAAATGAAACAGCTGCCAAAATTTAGCACAGCTCTATTGCCAATTCCCTACAGGGAGAAGAAGAGAAATTGTTACAGTCCTAATTTGTTTCTGTCTGGTCCTGGGCCAGCTTCTTCCTCAAGATGGACTGAAAAGGTGCAGTCCAACGTATAATGGTTTCTCAACATTCATTAACTCTAAACAGATTGAAAGTGTGCTTTAAACTTATACCACAGACTTACTTAACACATGATTAAGGAACTAAAAAGGAAACTGCTGTAACAAGCATTTTTTCCTGCTAAGACTTCTATATGGAAATAATTGATAAGATGTCAAGTTTTTCCTTTAACACATTTATCTTCACTATGCAGTAAGATCATCTTGAATAACTAATCCACCACCCCAGGCAAAGCAATTATTTATTTTAGCATTTGCATTTAAACAAAATGATATTAAAATTCATGATGCCATGATATGTAATCCAATAACCTAAGGTAATGTAATTCTAGTCAGTGTAGCAATCCATCCCACAAATAATCTGACCATATATGACCAGCATAATTTATAGCCAGTTTTATTGTATTTACAGTTTTAATACAACTAAGGTCAGCAATGAAAATAAAAACATGCTTTTGGCTTTAAATCAATGATTAAATAAACCTCAAGCTCTCTGGCCAAAATTTCAGTCTATTGAATATATCAGCTTTTTTATATCATAAAAGTTTCTGCCTGTTTACAGAAACACCCCAGAAGGAATCTCTGACAACTCTTTAAGGGAATGCTACACTGTTGAACTTTAATTAGTAGTGAAATATAATCCCTGGCAAATCAAGCAGGACTACAGTTTCTTCTTGTAGAATCTCAAATCAATATCTTGCTACTCTCGGTGAGCAAGTCATTCCTATTTATTGTTTAATTGCATGCATCTGTTTAATTTTAAGCACCTGGGACTCCAAACCAGTAGACAGAAAGGGCATTTGGTAAATGATTATGTTGTGCCTTTGCAGGACTGGCATCTCCTACCCCCGGCACTCAGGGAATCCGTAAGGGAGACTCATCTCTCGCCCATCAGTCTAAATGCAGAGCAATTCTACAGACTCCAGTGAGGTCATTTATGCCAATCTAGACATAAAAATGCAACCAGCAGAGACTAGATATTGCACATGGTAGTGACTGCAGCTATTTAAAGGGGTACAAGCACTGCAAGTTTTTCCCCAGATTATGTGAACAGGCCACCACCAGGGGAGGTGCAGAAAGGAAGTCAGCTGTTCTTCCCCAGACATCTTTCCTATACACAAGGCAGCCAGTTCAAAGTTGCAATGGGGCTATTTCCATGTGCAATTACGTAGCTTTTGGGAGTGACCTCTCCAAAGCTTTCACCCAGTCTCTGAAGACTGGAATCTAAAAACCAATTGGTAACTTTCTTTCTTACAATGTGCATCTCTCCCAAAGCCCATTGAAATCAGTGGAAAGAACTCCATCAACTCAAGGGGCTTCAGATCAGGAACTACGTCTTTTGAAAGATGCCAGCATACTGTACCACAATTAGAAGAAAAATTAACACACACAGCACCGCCATGAGGGGAAGGTGCCAGTCGCACAACCCTGAAAAAGCAAGTCCTCTATGTGCCATTCTATGGGTGTAAACTGGAACCCACAGAAGGGGAATAGAAGTCTTTTGCTACTTCATGGAAGATCCACAGACCAAGAGTTTTTCTGTCTGTGTGTCTATAGCCACCAAGCACCATGGGCAGATGTACCAGTAGTCAAATGCCAACTATTATAGTCAGGTAGTATGAATAATACTGGGGGGAAACACTTGAAACAAACTAGTTAAACATCATGGCCCAACCTAGGAATGAATTCAGGGCAATCCAAGGAAACAAAAATCTCAGAGTAGGGGGTTAGAGTAGATGTCCCTTCCAGCCCGATCCCTCCATGTTTCTATCTGGGCCTTCCCTTCCCCACATGGGACGTGGGCAAGTACTTCCATTCACAATGTGGTTACAGTCCCTTCTCAGACAGCAGGGAAGTTTGCAGACCCAAGTCCACACAATCCTACTGAGCATCATAAACACTGGACAAAACTCTCATGAAGATTTTGGAAGTCTTCAGTTCCTCTTGAACCTATAAGTATATCAGGGGCGTACATCAGGGCCTGGGGAAGCATATGTTCACCAAGGCCCCCCAGGAGAGGACAAGAAATAATGGGCACAAGCTGATTGAAGATTGCTTCAGGCTAGACATACGGAAAAAACTTCTCTACAAGTCGAGTGCCAAGGGTTTGGAACAGGCTCCCCCCAGAGGTGCTAGAGTCACCGACCCCGGTGATCTTCAAAAAGTGTCTTGATGCCCATCTTGCTGGGGTCATCTAATCCCAGCAGTCTTTCCTGCCCAAGTGCAGGGTACTGGACCCAGTGATCTGTAAGGTCCCTTCCAGCCCCTAACAACTATGAAACTATTCTGATGATAATCCATCTTGTTATTTTTAGGGCTCAGTGCAAGATGCATTGTATTCTCTTAACTATTGTCATTGGTTCCTACCCCTTTCACCACTCCCGAGCCACCCCAGACAACTGATGGAATAGACCCTGACATGCTTTCCTTTAAAAAAGTTATACTGGCTGAAACAAGGTGGGAGGAAAGATTTATTCCCTGATTAGCAGATCTCAATTAAATTGCATCACCAGTATCCAGATACTACAATGGCAGGGATCTTGGAAATGTGTGCAACCAATAGGAAGATGAAAATTGCCCCACCAAATCAGACCCAGAATCCACCCAGTTTTGGAGCGTGTTTCTGGTAGCAGTAAGTGCTATAGCGAGTGTAGGAAACCTCATAGCAGATAATTATGGAATAATGTGTTTGGGGGCAGGGGGAGATTTTTAAAAGCCCCACTCAGGGGTTGATTCTTGCATAAAGGATTTATATCCTGTATCACACACAAAACACTAAAAGAACATGATCAAGATGCAAAGCTAAGTTCTCAAAATTAAAAACTGCCAAAATTATTACTGGCTGCATAACAAGTTCACTCCTTCCTGCTCCTCATTAAATCTGTCTTTCTTCCCACCTTTAGCCTACACTTGCCTGGGCCCTTTCCCACATCTTCTCTACCCATATTTCCTATTCCCAGTAGCTCCCAGTTCCAGTCCCTGGACTCCTCACCCATTCTCAGTGACCTCTCCCAACTCTGGTTTCTTTCCCAACTCTTTCCCAATTCATTCCCAATTCTCCCCTGGTACCCAGGCTCCTTAGCAGATCTGCCCCTACTCCTCACAACTTATTTCCCTTTTCCCTATTAATTCCCATTTACCAATTTCAGGTCTCCTCCTGCCTCCTGATCTGATCTCACCCCAAACTCCTGCTTCTTTTCCTGGCTTCTAGCCCCTGGCTCCTTGTCTAGCTAGTTCACAACTTCCCCATGCTCCAGATCTCAGCCTATGTTTCCCTTCACCTGCCACTCTCCAGGCTCAGTCAACCCCCCATGCAGTTCCTTCTCCCAGGTCATTCTCCTTCTCTGTACTCCCTGGCATCAATAAGGAAAGGTCAGTGACAGCACAGGAGAGACCAGCTTTTATTCTCAGGGCCTGGCCCAGTCCATGATAACCTGGAGTCCCCAACACAGGAAAGGTAGTGCTAGTTCCAGACTGGAGCATGTACCGCATAGATGGCATCCACCGTGCTGCTCGGGGCTGCCCCTAAGTCCATAGTGACAGACTGTGTGGGTAGCTGACCCCCAGTGGCAGTCCAACCCATTCCCATAAGCAATAATGACCTGAATTCAGAGCATTCCCCCCCAATGTCATGTTTCTGCCTCTAATGGGAACTAAGCACAGAAGGAGACATAACAGTAGTCGGACTAACTTCTAGAAGGGTTCTGTTTCTGGAGAAACATTGGTTTCCAGAGGCATTCAACATAAGGCAGAAACCCCACATGGAAAGCTGCAGTCCAGTTAAAGTTTGGGAAAGCTTAGAAATCACAGTCTTATGGGAAGTGTCAGGCAGCTTTAACAGGCAATGTTACCCACCTTGCCTATAAGATACTTGGTACTCTATTTAATTTGCCTGTAGATGTTCTTGTTATAGATATGACTACCTAATCCTTTTTTGAATCCTATGAACATCCTAGGTTCAATGACATCCGAAGGCAACAGAACTCACAAGATAAATATCTATCATGTTAAAATTGCTCTCTTGCATCAGGTTCAAACATGTTCCCTTTTACATGGTTGGGTATCCCATGTTCGTGTACTATGAGGAAGGATAAAAACTTGTTGCATGAGCAGGGCTCACAACAACTGTTCTCATCTATTAGTCTGAAGAAACTCCAGGGACGGCTTTCAACAGTACTCAGCACAATACTGGTGTTTGATCTCTCCTGATATTGGAAGAAATGTCACAGATCTTGCTTCTAAACCTTAACCTCTTAAAATAATAAACTCTTATCTTTCTGCTTTATTGGCTGTTTCTTACAGCCTCAGATTCTTTGACTCAGGGCAATATCTCCCCATAAAACTTCCTGTTTCAGTTGAAATTGCATTTGTTCCTGTATTTTACATTTTATTCTTTGTCTATCAAGCTATTTTTATCTACCTGGCTTGTTTGACTTATGTTTTACAGCTCTGCTTTGCACTTAACCAATTAATCTGCACTACAACCATTTTCCTGTCATTGTTGGTTTGTTCTCTTTATTTGTTACAACTTTCAATCTTTCCACTTGATCCGGTATAATTCCCTTGTAAAAATACTTGTCCAGTAGATGATCTAAAACAGTAACAAACCAAGGCCCCTCAAGACATGATTTTCAGAGGTGCTGAGTACACGTAATTCCAAGTGAAATCAATAGGTAATTGTGTGCCTGGGAAAGGATTTAAGTCCCACTTGCATCCATGACAATCCTGATAGGCATCACCAATAGCAGAACATCGTTCAGAACAACCAGGTTCCTGTGACACAAAGAAGGTACAATCTCTGGCTACACAGGGTAAATGTAAAGAGCCAGCATAGATCCATAAAGCCAGTACTAAACCATCTTAAGGCCAGTATAGCTGGAGACTTAGCCATCTAGACAATCTTCCCCAGGCGTAGTTCAAATAGAGCCCTGCAGAAAAGTGATAAAACTGTCCATCCCCACCACAGATGCAGAAAACCCAGGGCAACCATTCTCACAAAGACTGCTTTTAGCAGCTCGTAGACATGGACACTCCCAAGGGTTGATTTGCTAGCACAAGGAGATTTCCTGCAATTCCTTGTATCACATTTACTAGAAATGGCTCCATCTTTACTCCACACTCCTTCCAGGAAACTTTCCTTTCTCCAGCATATCCCAGCAGTCTCTCTCTCTTGTTATCTCTTTCTCCAAGAAATGACCAATGTATTCTCTCCAGTTAGAAATGCAAAGGCTGTAGCATATCTGCCCGTTAGACAAACGTTTCACAGGCTGATACATTTTAAGGCCAGAAGGGAACATTATGATCATTTAGTGTGACAGCCTGCACATGACACAGGGCATAGCTTTTCACCTGCCAGTTCCAGCACTGAGCCCATAACTTCTATTTTAGCCAATGCATACATTTCAGAAAGCAATCCAGTCCCAACTGAGTTATGAAATAATGGAAAATCCCCCTCCCCCCCCCCCCCCCTATTTTTAGACACAGACTTCCAGTGGCTATCATCCTCACTGTCAAAATGTCCTTTGTATTCCTAGCCTGAATTTGTCCAGCTTGAACAAGATCTCGGCATGATTTTATCTGCCACATAAAGAGTTCCCTGCTATCACTACTATTAATTGGAATAGCAGCAGCGGAATAGTTTCAGCCCCACTTGAAGCAAGGGCCAAAACCCAGAACCTCCTATCCTCCAGACCTACAGCCATTTCATTGAGCCATGCTCCTTCTGGTTTGCTTGCCACCTTCTGGCACCACATATCTTCCTCTCTCAACTGCCAAGTGGGCCAGCTTCAAAACAAAGGCTGGAGAAGGATCTGGCTAAAGCCCGGCTAAGGTCTGGTGATTGAAACACTTTGCTAGGAAGTAAGAGATGCAGCCCAAAGCTCCCCTGGGTGAGAAGGGTGCTAAGAACCTGCCGAGGTAGCAGGAGAGACAAGTGTCCTAGCCAGTGACTACTGGGCTAAAAGATGGTCCTCCTCTGTCCTTCTAGCATGTGCACTTGGATGATCCTATTCCACCACATATAGAAATAAAACCCAAAGTGCATAAGTGCTACCTAGGACTGTGAAAGTGAAATAGGACTTAGCTTTTGGAGCAGGGGTGTCAAACTCATCTGGCCCCATGGCCCAAATGAGTGACCTGGAGCCATCCCATGAGCAGGATGGCCAGCAGATCCTGGCCTTCTTCCCCCTTCTACGCCTCCTCCGCCCCCCCCCCACAACCGCTGGATCCAGCATCTGCCGTGCCTGCTCTGGAACCCATGCTGCATGCACAACCCATGCTGGTGTGGCACAAATCCCAGAGCAGCCGCTGTATGTAGTGTAGAGCCTAGAGCAGGCATCAGGTTACAAGCAGTGCGCTGCACACAGTGCCCTCAGCAGATGGTCCAACACCGCACCACATGCAGCACCTGCTCCAACCAGCCCAGGGGCCTTGCTATGCATGGTACCTGTGGGCCCCGTGCACAGCACTGGTTCTGGATTGGCTGCAGTAGGCTTCACATGTGGCACCATGACAGAAGCAGCTGGAATGGGTGCAGGGGCAGGCTCTGACCATAGGACCAGTCCTGGTCAAGCATGATGCAGAAGGTAGGCCTGTTGAATTCGGCCCATGAACTGTATGTTTGACACTCCTGCTTTAGAGTCTGTGATTAAGTCATCCCTTTGCCTCCTTTTAGATAAACTACCATCTGTATAAAAACGCTATCCCTGACACATGTGCTGGACTGCTTGTGCATTGTTGTGTTTCACTCCCAGCAGCTGTCCTGATAATTAAAGCCCACCCCTCAACCAGATCCTGTAATTTGGAAGCTTCCATGAGTTGTTTAAAGAAGGCCTCGTCTACCTCTTCCACCTGATTTGGTGGCCATAAAGCAGATGTCCACCATATGCCTATAAGTTCATCACGGGGCACAGAAGGGAATTGGTGAGGATTTATTCACCAAGGCGCCCCCAGGGGTTACAAGAAACAATGGCCACAAGCTAGCAGAGAGCAGATTTAGACTGGACATTAGGAAGAACTTCTTCACAGTTCGAGTGGCCAAGGACTGGAACGGGCTCCCAAGGGAGGTGGTGCTCTCCCCTACCCTGGGGGTCTTCAAGAGGAGGTTAGATAACCATCTAGCTGGGGTCATCTAGACCCAGCACTCTTTCCTGCCTATGCAGGGGGTCGGACTCGATGATCTATTGAGGTCCCTTCCGACCCTAGCATCTATGAATCTATGATATCCCCCTTGCTGCTCTCCCCTCTGACCTTTACCCAGAGGCTTTCAACAGGCCTATCTCCTACTTCATACTGCACCTTGGAAGACATATACATCTCCTTTACGTGTACATGAACACAACACATATACATCTCCTTTTATGTAGGTGAACACCTCCTCCATCATGTTGGTATGATGAGAATTATATTCTACAAAACCATCTGAAGTGCCAGCAATTGGTATTCGATATGGTATCACACATCTCATTGGTGGGGGGAAGAATCATTCTGGCTGTCTCACATGGATCCAAAATTGTCTACAAGACAATAAACAAAGGGTTAATTATGTGAAATGCAAGACCAAGACTAATGTATGTAAGTGGAGAGAAAGTGTCAATAAAATGACATAGAGATCAGAGTTGTGCCCCATTGTAAACTGGGCCAGATTCACTAATATACACCAGAATTGTTTCTCTGAATGGAGTAAGTAGAGAATTTGGGCTGACTGCAGCTCAACATACACAAGGAAATACAGAAACAAAGCAATGAAGAATTATGCCTCTTATCTTATATATTACCTCTCCTTTCCATTTTGGAGTAGAATCATAGAAAAAGGGAGCAGGAATGGACCCCAGGAGACTATATAGACCAACCCCTGAACAAGCAGGATTGTCCAGATCAAAACCATTTCAGAAAAATGGAAGTATTTAAGAGCAGGTTAAACAAACAACCACAGAGGTTCCACAACCTCTCTAGGTAATCTGTTCTCTCTAGATAATTAATCTACCTGATTGCATCAGGTGGCCGAAGTGGGGTTTGGGGACAATGCAGAATGTAAGTCATGCTTTAGGTTGCGCTGCCCAAATACCTTCAAAACCAAGGCCCACTGAGCCCTTTTACCTCTACATATCATCACTGGCACATGTCTTTGTCATGTTACGCATGCTACTCTCTTGCAGCAATTCTCACCTTGCCAAATTGAGTCCTATATAGACAAGATCATCGTCATTGTAACAGAGATGACTGATCCACAGGGAGTTTCCAAGCTAACATCATATAACTCCTTAGCAAACTCTACCAGGTTGTGAACATGAATACAAAAACATTTACATTTTAAACAATGGGGGGGATGAGAAAAATGTTCCATCCCTGTGCATTCACCAGATGTGTGATCCTGCCAAGCATCTCATTGCACTAACATATCAACAGAACAGTGGCACTCCGATGATGAGTTACCATGACAGATGGCCCAAACCTGTCACTTGGATTATGAGCTATGCACAGTACATCAGCAGGTGGACAACATGTTGATATTATACACCACAAGAATGGTCAATCCTGGGATTAGGAATAACTGGGGTTCCTTTAGCAACCTGTTTTTTTAAACATGTCATATAATTGTAGTGCTCCTGTGGTACTATGGTAGTGACAGGTCCATTAATATTTTCTGTTCTAGCACATAATATTCAGGTATCTGTCATAGATAAGTTTTATACAAATAATTCATAAAGAATATTCATTGATGAATGAATCTTATAAGCATGTTACAGATGGGATTTGTTTGTACTATAGATAGCAATATGAACTCAAATCTCAAAAGGTGGGTTTTAAAATCCTACTTTATGTTTTAAAGGCAAATTCAGGCCTGAGCCAAGCAAATGTATTTTCACTGACCTTATCAGAAGTGCACCAGAGCCAAATTTGCTCCTCAGACTTATCTTCATTAATAATTTTCTTCTTGGAGATTTCTACTGGATTTGCATAATGATGTAATTGACTTAAATTACTGGAACTCATATATTTCAGAGGTCAAGTGCCATTGACTTCAGTGGGTCTTGTGCTCCTAATTTTTTTGTATGCTTTTGAAAAATCCCACCCTCCTGCTCTGTTCATGGAGTTTTTCAAATGCTTTGTGTTTAACTGCAAGAAGCTTTGCACTTTGGTTACCGCTGCTCCAGTGCTAGTGAAGGCTAGAACAAATGTTTTATCTAAGTAGCTTATTTTGATGACTCCACTGTATGCATCTAGATAGAAAGATACAAAAGATATACAATGTGATTCTTTGACATTATTCTGGCTGGTTGGAATGAAACGTTAGGCCATTATGAAGTGTGAATGAGTTTCTAATGCAATAAGAAAGGTTAAGATTTGAGCAGTGGCTTACTTCCCTTGTCATCCATCTTGGGCATGCCAGATGGTGTGTCACTGGGCTTTCATGGGTTCTTTATCAATTTTATTAGCCATATGATTTGATTAATCTGATTTTGCTGGAGAAGGAATCAATCGCAAAAAAATCTACCTTAGCAGAGCAAGTCTCTGCATTGAAAAAAAAAAAAAGAATAGTCTAACAAATGTAGAAAAGGGTAAAAAATGAGATTGCTTAAAGAATCACCAGAACACATGCCTACTCAAACAGCAAATCCACACAGGTCAAAACCACAGAGGGAGAACAGGAGACAGGAGGACAGAATGAAATTAGAAGGAGCTGATCATTCCTCTCTGTTTAGATGGGGACACAACTGCAAAGTAAGACTCTCTTCAACACCATGTCTATGAACCACACACGTTGCTTGTTTGTGCTCTTTTCAATAAGGGATGCAGCATGCACAGCTGTTACACACAAGGTATGTACAAAGGCAGAAAGGCATCTTGGAGTCATTATAGACTCCAAGATGAACATGGGCCGCCAATGTGGGGACGCGGTCAAGAAGGCTAACTGCACCTTGTCATGCATCCATAGATGCATCATGAGTAGGTCCAAGGAGGTGATCCTCCTCCTCTATGTGATATTGGTCAGGCCACAGTTGGAGTACTGCATCCAGTTCTGGGCGCTGCACTTCAGGAGGGATGTGGACAGCATGGAGAGGGTCCAGAGGAGGGCCACTCGCATGATCGGGGGCAGCAGGGCAGGCCCTACGAGGAGAGGCTACAGGACCTGAACCTGTTTAGCCTTCACAAGAGAAGGCTGGGAGGGGATCTGGTGGCTGTCTATAAACTGGCCAAGAGAGACCAGCAACCAATGGGAGAGTCCCTGTTCCCCCGAGCACTACTGGAAGTAACAAGGAATAATGGCCATAGGTTGATGGAGAGTAGTTCAGGCTAGACATCAGGAGGCACTACTTCACTGTCAGGACAGCTAGGATCTGGAACCAACTTCCAAGGGAAGTGGTGCTAGCTCCTACCCTGGGGGTCTTCAAAAGGAGGCTGGATGAACACCTTGCCAGGGTAGTTTGATCCCAGCAGTCTTTCCTGCCCATGGCAGGGGGTTGGACTTGATGATCTGCTCAGGTCCCTTCTGACCCTACCAACTATGAAACTATGAAACTATGTGGTAGGTAGCAAAAAGACATGGTCTAGCAAAGGAAAGAGGGAAGGAAGGAGCAAGTCCATGGAAGAGTGGTGATTCACATGCTCGGAGTACTACAGCAATGCCAGATCAGAGCAGATGCACTGCCAGACAGATGGGGACCTCTCCCTCATTGAGAGCATACAGTTTTCTAACCAATTCCTGAATGACATCCCAACGCGACATGCTCCCAAGGTTTCAGTGACTAATGTTGTGGTTGAAATCCGCAGCTGACAATGGTCATCAGGAATCTTCGTAATGCCAAAATGTGGTCATTGTCACTGCACAGTTTTGTCCCCATTCCAGGTCTCCCATTACCGTGCAAATGCCTGGCATGGCCATTGACACACATGCTTTCAGACAACCTCTGCATCCCATCTGGTAGAACCTGCCCTGTAGATACCTGCTGTGTGGAGAGGAAAAGGAAGGAATATCACTTAGGATGGTACCTGGACTATGTTCAATACCTTTACAGGCCCTCAATACATGTCCCAGCTATTTTCATCCCAATTTCTGGGATGCTTTCTCCTAGACCATGCTAAAGCCCTTCAAATGCATGCAACCTGAATGCAACTCTTATTACAGTAGTTGGACCCACAGTTACACAGTTTCAAGTTACACTGATTCACATATACATGCTTTATATAACGTGAGCATGTTTCAACATACGCGATACCCTACCTCATGTTTACACTGGTTGCGGTAGAGCGGTTATTAGTTTGGAGTCTGCTTACATAGTATTAGCATCACTTCTGGTCTCCTCCAAGATTGTCCATCATTTTTGGTTATGTTAACCCCTGAATATTTGTGAAAATGATGTCAAAGAAAGCCTTTGATGTTATGCCCAAAAGAGCAAGCAAGTCTATCACCCTGGCCCATAAAATTGAAATCCTTAATAAATTAAGAGAAGGCAATAGTGCTGCGTCGATTGCTTGCCAATACAATTTAAGTGAATCGACTGTGCACACCATTAAAAAAAAATGAGCAAAAAATTAGAGACTGTAAAAACGACAACCCCTGTGAGTTCGAGAGTGTCATTGGTGACTAGAATTCTTCACTTAGATAAGGGTGAGAAACTCCTTAATCTTTGGATCAATGAGATGACCAATACAAAAGGAGCAGCTGTCAACGGCGCAGCAATTAGGGCTAAAGCTTTGTCTCTGTATGAGCGTGCAGCTGGGAGTAAAGGTTTTAATAAGGCTATTCATTCCATTATTTTGTGTTTAAATATGCTTTTATTATGAAAGAATGTTATCAAATCTTGGTCCCAGGTCCCAATCCCCCTGTATTCCATTGACTTAATGCCTCGAGTTACACGGTTTCAATTTACACAGTGTTTTTCAGGAACGTATTCCCCACATAACTCGGGGTCCGACTGTATACTCTTCCGGCCTATTCCAAGGCAAGAATTTATCAGAAACCCACAAAGAGCATCTAAGTGCTAAAAAATGAGTTTACTGAAATTCCCTAACAGGCAAATCCCCTGCTAATGATATTAGTGGAGTTTGGCCCTTCATGGTAATATCAAGTCAAAAACTAAATTGGCATACCCAGCAGAAACTTGGGAGATGCATTGTAACGTGAAAGGGGAAAATTACAAATGCAGAAAACATACAGAAACAGACTGGCCTCACATCATAGGTAAAAGAGTCCTACGAGAGTCTTCTGACTGCAATCTAATTTTCTATGCAAGAGAAATGAGTTGGAAATAGGGGATAGCTACAAAGAATGGACTGAGGCTGTTCAAGTAGAGAAAAAGAATTTTTGAGTTTCTGGTAGACATGGGCCTGAACCAACACTCTGGATCATGCATCTTTGCAGGATTTTGTACATGGTCCTTATACTAATGAGCCAAGCCAAAGCCCTAGATCCAAGTAGCCCAAAACTGGATTCAGATTTTGGGGGGTTGCCCAACTTTTCTCTCTCTCTCTTCACCCTATTTTTCTCTTGGGTATTTATGTACAATATGAGCATTGCAAGAGTGTGAAGAGTCAGACACAAGCTTCTCCATTATGTGTTGTTACTCTTGTTGTGTGTGTCACTCTAGACAGCTTTTCTTTCAGTCTCAGATCTGACCTACATGATTCTGAGGTCAGCTTGTATTAATCATTTCATACAAATTATGAACATTTAGATTCAGTAGATTTTCTAAAATATTATTTTTTAGTTGGCCTGGATAAACTTCATGAATGTTATTCATTCATTTCTAAAAGGTAACTTTTCCACATAAATTACAATTTGTGGAAAAAAAAAAAAATGGCATGTCTCATATAAGCTTCTAAAAGCCAAATTTAGAGATATAAATATAAGGCCTAATTTTCAAATATGTGGGCACCCAAAACCCTTGGGTGATTATTTCCCAAGCTGGTTTCCACTCAGTACTCTTAGCTGAATGCCTTCATATTTTTGTAGAATTTTTTTTTTTTTGGAGTAAATAGAAGATTTTCCCAAAATCTTGCAGAAAAGGACAATTTTCTTGCCATTTCCCAGTTGGTCTAATAAAAGGTAGCATTGTGGAACAAGAGTTCTAGTTTGTTGTATGTCTTCGTCTCAGACCAACATGGCTACCAAGTACAGCCCTGAAACATGGAAGATGCCAAATTTTAGCCAACTTTGGATTTTAAACTTCTTTGCAAAACAACAAGAAAGATTTTTTACCTCCCTGCCTGCCATCTGACCCCCCAGGGAAGGAATCCTACCTGATCTACACATCAAAGAGCTACTCAACACAGCTCACAAAGACACTCATAGACCCAGAGGGACAGCCATCCATCTTCAGCTCCCTCTGTGCAAAAATGAAGTTTATCTCCTACCTATGGGGACTTTTTCCCATTACGTATCATCTATACTTTTTCCCAGAGCCTGACGAAGGGACTTTGATCCCAAATGCTTGCAGAAAAGGACAATTTTCTTGTGATTTCCCAGTTGGTCTAATAAAAGGTATCATTTTGGAACCAAGAGCTCTAGTTTTTTGGTATGTCTCCATATTTTTGTAGAAGAACTCATGTGCACAAGACTTTGACTGTTTGGGTCCTTAAAACGCTAGCACTTCCATCAGCACCTTTCCATCTACCACAAAACGGAGCATTCATCCAATAAACATAGAACCCGCCCAGAGCTGTATTTACTTAGGTCCCAACCTACTCCTTTCCCTCTTCCACGTTTAAATGTGGCAGCCCTTGTCTGCAGTAAAAACTGCCGCAGAAACATTCACCGATGTAACAACCACCATGTTGTTACATCAGTGCCAACCCCGACGCAGACATAAGATCTTAAGCTGCTGCAACACACAAATCAGTGAATGACTTAAGCATGCTACAGGAGTGAAAGCTCCCCAGGTCATCAAAGCAGCGCCTCTGTACTCAAAATGTGCAGAGCAGAAGTTTTTAAAGGCAAAGTGGCTTAAGAAAGCAAGTCCCATTGACTTACTTATCATCATTACATCATTTGTGCACTTTCACAAAGTTCACCCTTCAACGTCCTGAGCAGAGTAAATGTTTTATATTCATTTTTAAAGTATGAAGTATGAAGTGAAAGAAGACTGCAGTTGTAGCCCAAACGGGACTGAGACACAAAACAAATAAAATGCTCAGTCAAGAGAAGGGAGGAAACGCTGATGAAGGGACAGTGTGAGTGCACATTATGAATCCCATTACACTTACATCTAGTATAGCAGATTGCTTCAGGCAGAATTTCTGACATAGAGTCTAACTTGCTGTAAAATCTTATTACATATATAACCGCAGTAATCATAATGGCAAGGAATAAGACAATGATAAATGAAAATGCTTTCTGAAGTTAATGTTCACAACACTGCCAGCAAAACACACACTCCATTTAATTAGTGAAATGCCAAGAGATCCTGCTCAATTCTCCATTCTGAGAGATTGCGAGTAAATACGCGGTACTATTATACCACAATGAGATGAATACATTAAAGATTGAAATATACGTTGCTGTTGAGGTGCCGACACCGCCCATTAAAACTAACACATTGCATCATAAATTTAACACACTTGGCATCATAATGGGCCTTGAAAACTGTGCCACCTCTGAAACCAGCTGCACTGTCAGCAGACTCAGCTGCAGGTCCTTTAGCACCAGTTGCAATACCCAATACAAGCCCGTACGCATTTTCTCGGTCTCTGTTCTTATGACTTTGATCTGCCAACTCTACCACTCTCTAAGCTCTTGCTCTAGTTCTCAGCTTGGAGTGGGGAGTCATATTATTAAGTCATACCCTTTCTTAATACTCAAGGGTCCTCTACCATAGCTTGCTCTTCCTTCCGACTCTTGGTGGCAATCCTCACCACTCCATGCCTGGTACCACTGCCAAGCTCAGCGTGTATAGTGCCCTCCATATTCTATGCCAGGATCTCTGAGAAACTCCTACACCCAAGCCCATAACTAAGTCCCAACTCATTACTTTGCCTGCTCCAAATATAATTCCACTGCAATCGTCACTGGAAATCTTCAAGAGGAGACTGGACGGTCACCTTGCTGAGGTCACATGAACCCCAGTTATCTTTCCTACTTGGTGCAGGGGTCTGGACCCAATGATCTTCCGAGGTTCCTTTCAGCCTTACAATCTATGAGTCTATGGATACCATCAATGGGGCCTTACTAAAACCTCAATCCAATTGACTCACTTCAGCACTAGGCTCAGGCTCCACTTTCACTTCTGCTGCCAAAGCCTTTCTCCAGCAATCACACTCCAGTTCCCAATTCTGTGGCCATTGCCACAAACCTTCCCTTAAGCAGCATGCCCTCAGCTCACACATGCTCAGCAAGCCACCTAAGCACCATAAAATGGCAATTCTGTTGTGTGCTTCACATCCCCCTTTAGATGAAGACTCACCTTTCTTCAGCTGTGCACTGCCAAGCTCACAACAGCACTAGGTTACTGAATACTATCATTGGCCTTTGTCTCTCAGGAAGCGGAAACATCACACGTGATTAATAAATGTCAACACACCTACTGGATGCATCAGCTGGCACCATCGGTGCAAGTTTTGTACGCAAATCAGAGAGGCCTTGCTGATGCACATTTCACACATTGCACAGAATATTTAATATTTATGGAGACATACAAATCCTACTGATGTTCTTCCAACAGGATATATATTCCCATCCATAGGTGGTAACTTTGATTTAGTATTTTTTTAGTGTCTGTACCTAAATCAGTTGTGATGCCTTTGCATGAAGAAGTGATCTGTCCGATTCAATAGGCAACATCTATTTCAGCCAGAAATAATGTGATTCAAGGTGATGAATCTAGTTCATCGTGTAATTTATTTTCTTTCCTCAGTAATTATTTTAATAGATGATTTATCTTTTTGTGGGTAAAATGGATTAAATCCCCAAAACATTGCATTTCAGTATTTGATATGTACCTACTCTCCTTAGCACATAGTTCAAATTTCACAGTCCTTTTTCAGTTTCAGGACTGACTGACACCTCATAAAATGCCACTTCATTAAGGACCAAACAGGAATAATCCAACCAGCACAATTTTTATTGATAAAATGGAACAGAGAAATATCAGGGTCACTCATCATTGCGTACATGGGGAACAAACAATGAAATCTTTATTGAAAAATTTTGTATGACAGGCATGCACTTAATCTTGTCAGAGATACCACAGCCAGAGCAATATATTGCTTGATATTTATAATAGCTACAGTAGATAGCCCTAACCAAACATGCTGTTTCAGCAGTTCAAGTCTTAAATGACTCTCTGTCAAAATGCTTTTGAAGTTTTCTTTCTTCTTTTTCTGCCAGGAAAATGACGTGTTCCAGCACTTTCTGCGTGAACTTTGCAAATCCTGAGCATTAAGGCAGGGCACACCAAGGTGGATATTTTGATGGATAGCTACCAGCATCATCTAGTTTCGGACAGGAGTCTTTTTTCTACAAAAGCCAACGTTGGAGAATACTGTGATTTGCATTTTCCAGGTCCTTTACCAGGAGCAGTGCCACCAGAAATATGCACAAAACACTTATAGAAAGAGTTCTTTAAAGACAATCTACATTTGGGGTTAAAATTAGTTTAAACCCTTTGAGCACTAAGTATGGTGTGTATGGCTGCAGAAAGGCAAGCACGCTTTTGCTGTTATTCTCGCTCACCTATCAAGGAAACTTATTCAAATAAGTGTTGCAGGGAGTGGTGCTGGATGGAGGAGATTCAGTTGATAACTCATTGGATTATCTACCTTTGATTTCTTGGAATTAGTACAGCACTAATGTCTCCATTTACCTGAGTGTCCTACGGGAGGTTGTGCTCTTTGGGATGATGTAAAAAGCAGAGGCCCTGCCCATTAATATTAATATTAATATTCTGTGTCACTTTACATAAGAGTCAGAATGCCAGGTCTAGCATTTCCTCTCTGTCCCAATATGGGTTACTACATCCTGCCTACAAAAGCACAAAAAATATTTGTGTGCATGCTTTCTGCACTCCTATTCACTTGTGTTTTCAACAATTGTGTATATCACCTATCTCTGCCTGCTCTCACTGGGGTGTTCTGAGGCTTAAATAATTCTTACATGCTTTTAGATCATCAAATTAAATGAAAACAATCACTCTCATTAAAGGTGTCAATTCTTCCATTATATATCCCTTGCAAAATAGCATATTTGTATAACATCTTCTTTAAGGTCCCCCTAAAAGTTTGTTAAATCATAGAGTCAATATATAAAATGATCACAAAAGCCAGCATTGAAGCAGCTCCCAGGTTTCCAGAATAAATCTTTTGGCTTCCATCCCTTAACATTTTCACTTCAAAAGCCTCTAATAGAAAGTGATTATGCATATCAGAGCTCAACATGTCCACAGACCAGTCCTCTACGCAGAACAATAATAAAAAACTCAGAAGTGGCCAGAGAGCCTAAGGCAGGACTTTTTACGGCAGTGTAGCAGATTCAGGGGATTTGCTTAGCTCAACCAGTCAATTTATGTCTCTCATACTGTACATTTATTCCCAGACACCCTTGCCTCAAAGGGATCAATGTAACCAGTCCTCAAAACACACCCAGAAACACAGTCCTCACAGGGCAACCCACAGTCCTGCCCCAGACGTCTAGACGTTGCTGCTGGCTTCATGCTATCCCTCAGCACCGGAGCACAGTCTTCATCCTCCCTCTTGCACAAGTTCCCTCTCCTGGTGTCACAGTGCTGCTACCTCCAGCCTTGCAGCCCTGAGTCTTTTGTCAGCCCCCAGGAAAGTCCTTGGCTCAGTTCTGCCAACACCAGTGAAGCCCCCGCTCTCAGTCTCCAACTGTGCCCCACTTGGCCCCTAGGGTGCCTTCCCTTCTGTCCTTTCTGCCATACCTTGATGTAATAATATTAAGATTAAAAGGAAGGCTGCCCATGGGCCTTTGCATGGGTCTCAGTCCAGCTGAACCCAACTGGGGTTCCCTGGCACCCTAATGGTCTCTGCTATGCCCTCAGGCTCAGTTGGTCCCCTCAGCCCCAGCCCTATGACCATGCCGCTGCAGAGCAACTAAAGCCTCAAGTGCTAATTGCATGACTGTTTCTCCCCTACACCACACCCCCAGCCTCATGGGTGTTACTGTAATATTGTTCCCCTGTTGGAGCTTTGCCCTTCTTGGCCACCACCCTTTTCTTCTTTGCTAAGCCTTCTAGCCCACTGTACAGGACCTGGCTTTGAGGCACCAGCTCTGGTCTAGACCTCTCGAGCGCTGGGCCTCTGGCTAGCTCTGTGGCCTCATACTCTGCCCTTCTCCAGGCTCAACCTGCGCTCAAGCCTTGATCCTGTCCCTGGCAGGTCTCAAAGTGATCTTGTGCCCCTAGGACACGAATGGGAATTCTGTATACCACCCCTTACAGTCCCAACCCAAATCCACTGGTGCTAAACTGCAACCTAAACCATAAGCCCCTGGGCTATAACAAACACAAAAAAGGGGAAGCAGCTCTCTGCCCCTTTCCATCACCTCTCAGATAGGATAACCTTCCAGCCCTGGGCTATGTCCTTGTGAGCTCCCCCGAACCTCACTGGGAATCCACATGCAGCACTGCAGTCCCTCCACTGCAGTCCCTCCAGCATTCCTCATAGATTCATAGATGTTAGGGTCGGAAGGGGCCTCAATAGATCATCGAGTCCGACCCCCTGCATAAGCAGGAAAGAGGGCTGGGTCTAGATGACCCCAGCTAGATATTCATCTAACCTCTTCTTGAAGACCCCCAGGGTAGGGGAGAGCACCACCCCCCTTGGGAGCCCGTTCCAGACCTTGGCCACTCTAACCGTGAAGAAGCTCTTCCTAATGTCTAGTCTAAATCTGCTCTCTGCTAGCTTGTGGCCATTGTTTCTTGTAACCCCCGGGGGCGCCTTGGTGAATAAATACTCACCAATTCCCTTCTGTGCCCCCGTGATGAACTTATAGGCAGCCACAAGGTCGCCTCTCAACCTTCTCTTGCGGAGGCTGAAAAGATCCAGTTTCTCTAGTCTCTCCTCGTAGGGCTTGGTCTGTAGGCCCTTAACCATACGAGTTGCCCTTCTCTGGACCCTCTCCAGGTTATCCTCATCCTTCTTGAATTGCGGCGCCCAGAATTGCATGCAGTACTCCAACTGCGGTCTGACCAGCGCCCGATAGAGGGGAAATATCACCTCCTTGGACCTATTCGTCCTGCATCTGCTGATGCACGATAAAGTGCCATTGGCTTTTTTGATGGCTTCGTCACACTGCCGACTCATGTTCATCTTGGAGTCCACTAGGACTCCAAGATCCCTTTCCACTTCCATGCCACCCAGCAGGTCATTCCCTAGGCTGTAGGTGTGCTGGACATTTTTCCTCCCTAGGTGCAGCACTTTGCATTTCTCCTTGTTGAACTGCATCCTGTTGTTTTCTGCCCACTTGTCCAACCTATCCAGGTCTGCCTGCAGCTGTTCCCTGCCCTCCGGCATGTCCACTTCTCCCCATAGCTTTGTGTCATCTGCAAACTTGGACAGAGTACATTTCACTCCCTCGTCCAAGTCACTGATGAAGACGTTAAAGAGTATCGGTCCAAGGACCAAACCCTCCAGGACCCCACTGCCCACACCCTTCCAGGTTGAAGCTGACCCGTCCACCACGACTCTCTGGGTGCGACCCTCCAGCCAATTCGCCACCCACCGGACTGTGTAGTCATCCACATCACAGCCTCTTAACTTGTTCACCAGTATGGGGTGGGATACCGTATCGAAGGCCTTCCTGAAGTCTAAGTATACGACATCCACCCCCCCTGGCCGGGAGCTCCTACCCCTGTGGCTTACAGGGTTAGACTACCTTGCTAGTCCAAGCCACAGGCTTATATTTTCCCTGGGCTCTGCCCCCTTCCGGTCAGCAGACTACCCTGGGCTACCTGCAGGTGCCTAATTTATCTCACTGCCCAGCTGCCACAGTGACCAGCAGCTGCGCCCTGCGAGTCCTGCAGTGCTCCCCCTCTAGGCTGTTTCTCTCTGTTACAACAGCTTGGTTGATGAAGGGACTAGATCAGGGGTGGACAATTATTTGGGTCCACGGGCCACATGGGCAGTTCTGGGGAAATGTCATGAGCCGGTCAACACCCCTCACCCCCACTGCAACAGCCTGGAGCCCACATGCCCTGCAGCTCCTCCCCACCACCAGTGTCCAGCAGCAGCTGAGTGCACAGCCCCAGCCTTAGCCTACCCCACACTGGACTCACCCTAGCCAGAGCAGACCTGGACTGGCCAGGACCTATGCTTGCAGCCCTGACCCCAGCCCACTCAGGACCACCCACCCACAATGAGCAGCAGTGGCAGCAGTGCCAGCCAGGCAAAAGCTGCTGCTGGGTGCAGGGGAAAAGCAGGCCTTCCCACTCACCACTGCCAGGCCTTCTTGCTGTGGCTGCTGGGAGCCCACACCTGGGCTGCCCTGTGAGGCTCCTCTTCATTGCTGTCACCACTGCCAAAAGCGCCACCTCTGAACCACCCAGTGAGGCAGCAGTGGCAGTGGAGAGGAGCGACAGGGCAGTCTGGGCATGGGCTCTGGGAGGCTGTAGCAAGAAAGGCCCAGGAGGGGTGAGGGAGAAGTGGCCACTTTTCTCTTGCACCCAGCAACAGTTTCTGTCTGGCTGCTGCCGCAGCCACTCATTGTGGCTTGGCCAGTCCAGAGCAGGCATGGGGCAGGACAGGCCAGGCTCAGGGCTGTCCATATGGGTCCCAGATGATCCACTCCAGTTAGGGCGGGTCCAGGGTGGGCGTGAGGTCGGCTGGGGCTGTGCGTGCAGGTCTCTGCCAGTCTCCATGGGGCCAGGGCTGGGGCCAGTAGTAGCAGCAGCCAGAAGCTGCTGCCAGCTGGGCTGCCTAGCAATGCAGTCTAGCCATAGAGCTGCCCCAGCCCCACTGTGCACCCAGGGGTGGCGGGACACACCATGGGTGCCTGGGCCAGGCAGGACCAAGGGACCTGCCGTAGGCCAGACAAAGTCCTTTTATGGACTGGATCCAGCCCGCAGGCTGTATTTTGCCCACCTCTGGACTGGATACTGCCGGCTTGTCTTTACCATTAAAATAGAACTACTACCCTGTGCGCACGCGCACACACACACACACACACCACACTACAAACACAAGGGAGTCGCTCACAGAATTTACTGTTCATAAGGTGTGCACCACAAACTGGGAATTGATAAAGAAATTAAGTGGAGCTAAAACTGTCAATACCTGGGGCCTGGTTTCTTCCCTATCCTCCTTCTACTTGTCTAATCTAGCACAATGCTACTCTTTGTCAAGCCAACTGCATCATCCCAGCAAATTTGTGTACAGGAAATAAATCCTATCTGGAGAGAACAAAGCACAAATGGGAAAAAAATCTATTATTCATATAGAGCTGTATCAAAACACTTATTTTTAGTTCAAACTTATTCCCCATATATCCATATATAGCGCTCAGACTTAAGCTTATGTGCCCCCTAATCCCGAAATCCTAGTTATACACCCATTCCTATCCAAAGAAAGCTTTATGGCTAAAACTGCAGTTGGACTTTAGATATATTTCCTTCATCTGAATTTTTATAAACCCTGATAAGAATGCATATTAATTAAATTGCTGAGGAATCATATGCACTGTACAAAACGTTTCTAACACTCTAGAGGCTTGGGATTGCCTTGCTCTGAAGAAAGATAAAAGTTTGTTTTCTTTTACACTCTTTAATTGTTTAATAAACTACAACTAACTGATTTCCTATTGAAGGTCAAAAGGCAGAGTTCAAAAAGAAGTGTCTTCTATCAGTGTACTCTGTGCAAAATAACTTATAGATGCAATAAGAAAGTTAATTAGTTTCATGTTGTTTCGAGCTCATGGAAAAAAAAAATTAGAAGAACCCAATTGTTATCTCTAATTAGAATTTCTGAAAAACACTATTGTGGAAATAGATTGTTGCTTTCCTCTGGCATTTCCCAGTCACGCCAGTCAAATTTATGCACCTCCTTTCCAATTAGTACCTTAATTGCTTTTCCATAACTAACAGAGGCGCTTGTTTGTACTGGTTTGTTACTTTATTTTAGTTCATACAGATGGAGGATGTTAAAGCACATCTACCAATAAACAGGTGGCCAGGCAAATTAGCTGGAGCCACTCAGCAGGGCTGTGATAGCGAGATGAGAAGACCTGAAAGGGCAGGAGTAGGGTTTGTGAGTGAGGAACTTAGGATTTTGCTTTCTGGTTTTCAGAACTCAAATCACCCTTTGACACTGCCCTCATACACTCTTTCTGTAATAACTTCAGATCATGGCCCTAGACCCAGCTGTTCACAATCAAACCGTCAGGGCAATCAGTCCCCTGAAGCTGCAGAAAATGGTCCCTTCCCACTCCAGCCTTTAAAAGAAAGCTCCAGACAGCAGTAAGATGTCTGGACAAAGACTCCAGTGCTTGCTCCTGATACTCTGTGGTTCCTTGACTTTGTTCTGATTCTGGCTTCAGCTCCCAGCACCTTGTGGACTCGGTTTCTAGACTTTGCCCAATTCATCAAGTGACCTTCCCTGACTACCCTTGCCCCGTTTCCTAAGACTCCCCTTATTTCTCCCCCAAATCCTCCATCTCTTAATCTCCTCTCCTAGTAAGCACATGCAATATATTTTCTCCTTAAAAATAGTTCTAAAATCTTTGAAACTGTCTGTTGGACTCAGACTACATTCCCATAAAAATAATTAAAAACAACACACACACACTTTTGACAAGGGCAGACTGTAGCAAGACCTTTTTTCCCAGATTTCCACTGACACTTGGATTCAAAGAGAACCTGATTGGGCCTAAACCAGGTTCAAAGGCTATTTATCGTGCATCAGCAGATGCATGACGAATAGATCCAAGGAGGTGATACTTCCCCTCTGTCGGGCGCTGGTCAGACCGCAGTTGGAGTACTGCGTGCAATTCTGGGCGCTGCACTTCAAGAGAGATGCGGATAACCTGGAGAGAGTCCAGAGAAGGGCCACTCGTATGGTTAAGGGCTTGCAGGCCAAGCCCTACGAGGAGAGACTAGAGAAACTGGACCTTTTCAGCCTCCGCAAGAGAAGGTTGAGAGGCGACCTTGTGGCTGCCTATAAGTTCATCACGGGGGCACAGAAGGGAATTGGTGAGGTTTTACTCACCAAGGCGCCCCCGGGGGTTACAAGAAATAATGGCCACAAGCTAGCAGAGAGCAGATTTGGATTGGATATTAGGAAGAACTTCTTCACAGTTCGAGTGGCCAAGGTCTGGAACGGGCTCCCAAGGGAGGTGGTGCTCTCCCCTGCCCTGGGGGTCTTCAAGAGGAGGTTAGATATGCATCTGGCTGGGGTCATCTAGACCCAGCACTCTTTCCTGCCTATGCAGGGGGTCGGACTTGATGATCTATTGAGGTGCCTTCCGACCCTAACATCTATGAATCTATGCACAGCCCTTCAGCTACTTAGATTGTATAAAAAGTGGGAGGCCACAAAGGGCATTTACACACATACAGGGAGGCTGCTCCAGTGTGCTGGAATTGCGACGCATTGGAGCAGACTTGGTTAATCAAGTCTGCTGGAGCATGGAAATTACTGTGCTCCAGCAGACTCCAGCTACACATGTATCAGCATCCTTGCGATGAAAAATGATGGTGGGGTGCTTTAAATTAAAGCTCATTCAACCAGCTTTAACTCAAAGCACCCTGTTACTATTTTTCAGCACAGGGATGCTGATACACATGACACTCTGGGTACTTTTCATTAGCATAACTCTCAGAGCTACACTAATTAAAGCGCCTCCCCCTCTCCCCCCCCCCCTCCTGGCGCCACCTGGAGTATGTCTATAGATGCCCAAAGCCAGTTGAATACTCAGTGTGTGAGTGTGCAGTGGAGTCGGCTTGGCTCAAGCCCATACTGAGGGCTGAACCCTTTCCTGAATACTGGCTTCAATTTTGCTCTAATACACCATGCACAAATTGTTCTAAATATTTGAGTGTTTGAAGCCATTTTGTGCAAAATCAGAGGTACAGCTTTAACCCCAGATGCATGCCAGAAAGTTGTAAGAATCTGTCATTTTTATGAACAGTTGGGGGGGAGGTTAGCGAGGCTGTATCTCAAGAACGTGAGGCTCACATATACCCAAATTTGAAACATGAACCCTACACTGTAGACCCATGCAACCCATCAAATTTCAAGCCAATCCAAATAAACATGCTGAATTGAAATCGCTTAATTTAAACAGAAAGGGGTTCTCAACTTTAACTATAGAGCAACTATAGAAGAAACTGCAAAACATGTTCAGTGACCTAAGCAAAAAGAGTTGAGAGTGTCAACCTCTTTCTTACACACCGATATTCCTAAAAATCTAATGACAATCAGAACTGGCAGCCATATTGCCAATCCAGCAGATATGTCAAGGAAGCCAATAGAAGACATAATTCTGGTTCCTAATGGAAAAAATTGCAGTGCTCCATTGACCTCAATGGTGCCATACTAGTAAAAGAATGAAGAATGCCCAATTTGTTCACATGAGACAAAGGACATGCTACTCTCAAAACGTATCAAGAAATAGAGGACTTCACAAATGGAGTCCTCCTCCATAACTGAGGTCTTTAGATGCTACTGAAACATAAATATAAAGCAATAAACAACGTTGGCTTCACTCCCCAGATTCACCAGTCTGACTATCTCAGGATCAGCTAATTCACTTGAATCCATATAAAAAATGCTATGTACTCCAGAGCTTGTCTGGTGCTAGACACTATGAAAGGAATTGGTGTGGGAACCCAGCATAACATTGGAGTGCTGGTCCTGATGCAAGTTTACTATTGAAACAAACTCAATAGAACTGTTTGGAATATTTGCTGTGAATGGTTTGTTTTTTTTCTGAAAATGACCTTAATAAAATAAAACTGCATAGAGAACTTAACATGTTTTCCCTTAAATTATCCATGTTTGCAGGATTATTTTTGCAAAAAAACCCAAAACATTTCTACTTTTAAAAAGATGATTTTGTTGTTCATTTTCCCTCTTTTTCTTCCTTTTCACTACAGGCTGCAAAAGAATGTGCAATATTTTGGACTTGTTTGCTGGGTTTTTTTCCCCCTCTTTTTCACCTTTGTAATTTTTCCAGACTTCCTCCACTTTGGAAATGTTACAGAATAACAAAAGAAGCAATAATAGTCTTTAACAGTGCCACTCTATAGCTTTTCTAAGGTGGAAAAAAGTCTTGAAATAATACACAGTAGCAAAAGCACTACACTATCTCTATAGAACCAGGTCTAGTTCTTCATTAAGAAACCCTACATTAGGACAGGGTGTCCCTGACTTCCCATTCTCTGTTAGAGCACTTGTTGGACTGTATATGTTGAAAATGACCTAATGAAGCTGCAATATTTCCATAAATGCTTTCATCCTGCGCTTCCTTTGTATTTCAGGGGGAAAAAAAAACCTGTAGTCGGTAATGAGCTTTTTTCATCCTCTGATATCTTTGGGAAAGGACCCACATGATTATTTCTGTGCTCTATAGGGACTTTAAAATATAACTAAGATATGCTTTCAAAAGACTGTTATAGCACACAAGAAACCTTAATACTGATCAGTAAGAGCTAAAAGCAATGAAGCATGTATTAAACAGACACAAGCTTCAAAATTAGCAGGCATTATACAAAAGGCATTTAAATAATACTGACACTAGAGAAAAGAAATAGGTGCCATCAGCCTATTGGAATCTGCACCTTGTAGGCTAATTGTGCTTGTGCATATAACATGCAGTTTTGCAGAGACAAATGCAATAGTATCAATCAATAAAAGGGTGCACATTAAACTGAAATGCTTTAGCAAGAAATAAGGACTTGTGTGGTTGCCAGTTACAACAGAAGACTGACTTAAAATTGAATTAAAATTAATCAAGATTAACTAGAAATGAAACTGAAACTAATCAATACAGGGTTATTTATTAAGCAGATTAACTAGGGGGAAATTATGTAAACATTTCACAGAAATTTTGTTTCATTTTGTCAAAACAATTAGAAAGTCAAATATTTGCAACCAATTAAATTTGTTATTCAAGCTGAGCATGAGAACCTCCTTTAGGTTAGAGATTAGGAAGAATATTCTCACTATGAGGATGGTTAAGCACTGGAATAGACTGCATAGAGACATTTTGCAATCTCCATTCTTGGAAAAGAAGAACTTAGCTTAAACACTTGTCTAAAATGGTTTAGACAAGGATGATCAAACCTAAGTAAGGGGCTAGACTGGATGACCTCCCAAGGTCCCTTTTAGTCCTAATTTTCTATGATTCTAAGGCAAATCACAGTTTTTAAGGTGTTTGGATTTTTAAAGTGAAAAGTTCAAAGTTACACACTACAAAATTAATTCTTAGAAGGGTACCCTAAGGCGGGGGGCTCCAATCTATGCAACACCCCCTCCCCCCCCACTTCCAGAACAGGCTGGCCAAACCCGACTGGGCTCCTTCCCCTCCCTTCCACCCCTCCCCCCCCCATGCTGAAGACAGCACTGGAGCTGGGACGGGGGGTGCTACGAGACAAAGGCTGCATACACAGCCGGCTCCAAAGTGGAGCTCAATCCCCCCCACCTTCCTCCCGAACAAACAGAGAATGTCTGTTGAGTTGGGAGATCACTGTAACTCATGGCACTTCCTATAAAACACTATGAGTTACAGCAGGAAGCTGTATGTCTGTCAGTGTCCTCAATGCCACATTTTCTTGTTTATCTGTCCCCACCAAATTAACAATCAAAATTGGCAGCAGCAGTCCCTTGATACAAAGATGACTGTCATCCAGTAAATAGGGAAGTAATCAGTGAGTCCATAGATGACTAAGGAGGTTGATTCAAGATCTACATGTTCCATTGCAGACATGGCCAATGGGAAGGAGTAGATCCTGGTAATAATGGGTCACAGCTCTTTCCCTCTGTCTCTCTAATCTATCTGCCTCCATAGTGAGGCAACTTTGCATATAATGATCAATGCCTTGTCATACATCACCACTGGAGACAATTCGGCGCTCAAGTCCCTCACGTGTTGATGTTAATATCACGTTACTTCAGATTGGCCTTCAAGGTGTCCTTAAATCTCTTCTTTTGCACACCTCTAGAGTGGTAACCACTGGTGAGTTGGGAGTATAGGACCTGTTTTGGAAACTGGTTGTCAGGCATCCTTATGACCTACCCCATCCAACATCCAACAGAGCTGGTTCTAAACAGAGCTATATAAACATGGCTTCAATGCTGTTGCAGTTTGTTTCAGCCAGAATACCGGCATTCATTTTTCTGTCCTTACAATTGATATGGAGGATTTTCCAAAGACATCACTGATGGTAATGTTTGGAGGCTTTCGGATGTTTCCAGTATGTCATCCAAGATTCATACCCATACAACAAGATGTAAAGTTAAACAAAGAATTTCAAAAATGAAAGTAGATCTCCCACAAGCCATTATCTGAATGTGATGTGAATAGTTGTGAAGAGCCTCAAAAAGTCAGCTATATAAATTCTTAAGATGACTTATACCATTAGCTGAAGGGAGAACTATGTCTTATCAGCACTGTTATGGTTCACCGTGGGCACATCTACATATGCCCAATTGCTGTGCAGTAATTTAGTTTACTGTGCAGTATGGGTGCACATCTACACATGGGTGCCTATACTGCACTGTAACTATGGCAACTAACACCAAGTTGAATGTAACTTTGATACCAGTGTGATGCAGGTAGCAAATTTATGACCACTTAGTTACTGTGCAGTAAGGCATGTGTAGACACTTTACTGCACAATAACACTGTGTGTGTACTCTGACTTGGGAGTAACTTTAGTCCCAAGTTGGAGCACACAGTGTTACTGCGCAGTAATGCCTTCACGTGTAGATGCTGATCGAAAAGCCGCTTACTGCACAGCAAATTACTGCACAGTAAATGCACGTGTAGATATTCCCTTTGAACATAAGCAGACAAAACAAATAATGACCTTGCAAGAAATGAACATGAATGATGTCAGAGAAGCTTGACAGTAATTTACTGTGTAAAGAATAGGCAACAAGAGTAACAGGATGCAACCACCCGATTTTTGGTTGATGAGCACAAATCTGAACCGTGGCTATTCCTCAGACTGACCACACTTGATTTTTAAAGTATCAGGCAGTGAACCTTGCATTGAGTACTATATTCCTTTACAATAAGTGAGTGAAATACATCACTCCAACCCCAGAAATACATTAGGTGCTCACAAATCCAGCTATGTATTTCTCCTCATGCTTCATAGACATAAGCTAAAGGATGGCATTGGGAACAATCACATAAGAACAAGAATGCAACATTGTTCTATTATGTGCTGCATAACCTTGAATTACAATTTTATAGAAACAGAAGAAAATCTTAAGTTGAGTATTGACATTCAAGGGGCAGAGCTGCCTGTCATAAAGCATGTACCATCCATAACACAGTTAATTATGAAGCACCAAAAGAAGTGTATTGGTACTTGAATAACCTGGATAGAGCAATGAAACCTCTCTCACTAGTGCTGTAATGACTTTGAAGTCTCAGTAACTGCCATTAACATTAATGGGAGAATGAACGATTTGTGATCAAGATAACAGTGATCTTGCAATTATCTAATACTTTTGGATCTTCTCTATCTGTGCTGTTATCAGACATTCTCTCTTTGGTTCCTGAGCTCCGACCAAAAAGAAAAAAAAATCCATGCATAAGACAGGTTCCAAAAAGTAGTTTGTAGATCACCATCCTTCCTGGAAAGTTATGTACTCTTTATTTAACGTGTGTATACCTGTTTGCATGCATGTAGGTCTGCTACTTCCTTTATTTAATACCTCTTGCTGCTGAAGAAAATTACACCTGAAGAATCACAAAGCACATTACAAAACTGGGTTGGGGAATCTTGCTTTTTGTATTCAACAGGGCCCAGATTTCAGCCACTGTTCAGGAACAGCTGCTGTTGGAATGAAATGGCAACTGTATAAAAGCAACACTATGCAGTACTTTAGAAAAGGAAGTGAATGTCCCATACTCAGTTTCAATCCACATGTCAAAAATGTAAAAAAACCTAGTACTTGGAATTTGTTCTCAAATCCTAGTTGCAAAAATGTGAGGGGGAGGGCAAAACTTTAACATGAAATAGTTGGAATTAAAGCTGGTTGGAATTTTTTTCAGCTAAACAGAAAATGCTGGTTCATTGCACCTGACATGTTTTACCCAAAATATTTCAGATCCAGTGAACTTTCAGCAAATCAGAGGCACAGGGACACCAATGCTTTAGGAGTTTGCAATGCTAAGCCAGCCAGCCATGCACAGCTACCAACTCACTGCCAAAACCCTAGCTATTTATCTAAACTACACTGTTTACAGAAAAACCACATAACTTAGATTGATTCTGCACTGGAGTTTTTGAATGTCTTTACCTAGCCCAAAAGTCGTAGGAGTCCTAACTTCAACTAGAGCTCCATAAGCTTGTATGTTCCCCACTACAGAGTTACAGCTCAGAACCTAGGAGTCCAGGAGAGGTCCCCAGGGCTTATGCATGTGGCAGGGTTTGACTTTCAGAGCTTCAGCCAGACCAGGGATCTGAAACTTTGAGGGTTCCTGATCCTGAACTCTATAAAACAAACATGACCTGGAGCCAAAGAGGCCCAAAGTTGCTGAGTGAAATTGATATTCTTTTCATTTTACTAGCTGGAATTAGCAACAGTGAAACAAACAGAAAACAAAATTAAACAAACGGGATAATCAGTTTCATACAATAGCTGCCAAGCCTAGGGAGTATGTTTCATTTTAGGGAACACCATTTGGTGTTTTTCCAGAACTTCTGGTTCATGAAAAAAAAATTTAATGGGGGTTTTTTCTGATTCTGACCAAAGTATTTTTTTTTTTAAACTAAGATTTCTCAAAAATTGGAAACTACATTTCAGCCAGCTCCAGTTCAGACACAGGTTCTTCTCCACCAGACACCATCTTACATAACACGATGACCATAACACTATGGTAAAGTGTACAGACCACTGCAGGGAGTGGTTTTCCTTTGGGTTTTCCATCCAAGCTATTGACAAGACTCTGAGCTCTTTGAGACACTAGCCATTAGGGTTATGCGAAGCTTCAGGTGCTGATTCGATTCGGAGGAGATTTGGCCTGTTTTGGCGGCTGAATCTGAATCGAATCAGGAGACCAATTACAAGGTCCAAATAGATTCAGAAAAGATTCAGAGAGCTTCAGAGATTCGGGCAGTCCACACTCACCGCCGCAGGGAACTGGACCTGGACTCTGTGCCAGTAAGTAGGGGGCAGGAGAGAGGGAGCTGGGGGAGGGGACCATGGAGGGACCCCTGCCAGGCCCCATCCCCTGCCTGCTCCCCTGCTGCCTCCCACTGCCTGGTGCTGTGTGAAGGGCTCTTCCTTGAGCCCCCAACCCCATCTGCTCTCCCAGCCCCTTGCCCCATGGCAAGAGCTAGCTCTGCAATAGTAAAATATGACAGAGCGCTGCTTGAGCCACAGGGGCATTACTACAGCAGCTAGATCAGCAGTCCATTTAGAATGAAAAAGAGGCAGCTGTGCTAGGGCTAGCAAACCACCTGACCAGAAGAGGCAGGGTTTAGGCAGCGTATAAGCCAAGGGATGGAGCAAGGGAGACAGTCAGGTCACGCAGGCTGCCAGGGAAGGAGCTCTGCACTGTGATGGCTGTGGCTGAGTGACAGACTGAAATCCCGCTGCTACACAGACTACAGGCTGCCAGGGGAGGAACTCTGTACTGGAAGGAAGGGGACTGAGTGACTAATTGGGATCTGCCTGACATGAGGACTGCAAGTAAGGAACTATAGGCTTGTAAAGAGTTCAGCTTTGTTATGCAACCAGAGTGCTTATAGTTTCTGATATAGCCTGGTAGGGGGAAGGTTTCACCTTTTAATTAATTATAGTATATACCAGTGGTTTGGGTAGGGACTACTAGGGGTGGTATGGAGGTCCCAGGGATACTTGACAGGCACATGACTGTTTTGAGCTCAGCCAGGGCCCGGGCTTGAAGCACTGGCAGCCAGTGGCTGGCAAGGGTTGAAGCGTAAGATAGCTAAGGACATAGCTCAAGAGGGCAAGAACAAGAGCCAGGAAGCTCAGTGCCCAGAACAGGAGGGAGACAGGCTAGAAGGCCCAGTGCCCAGAATAGGGCAGAGTCAGGGCCAGGAAGCCCAGTGCCCAAGAAAGGTGAAGACAGGGCCAGGGGCCTGAAACCTGAGAGGGGCAGAATCATAGCCCAAGGGGTGAGAACCAGGTCCAGGGGTGTGACCAGAGCCCTTGAGGGCTGGGGCCCAAAGTCAAGAGGGATGAGGCAAGAGATGCAACCCAATAAGCTAAGGGCCAGTGTAACGGGCCTAAGCAGAGGGGTGGAGGTCAAGAGGGCCAGAGCCAAACAAGGGAAAGCAATGGAGCAATAACACCTGTGTGACCTGGGCATGGATGGGGCAGGGGAAGTCAGAGGCCACAAACCTTGCCTTTAAGGCAATTGCTGTCCGAAAGGGCATTGATAGTCTAGAAGGGGCCCACCATGTGCTAAAGGGAAGGACAGAGATTAACGGTGGGGTTTTGGAAGAGCCCACCAGAGACTAATAAATAAGGACTTGTCCTGGGGCCCTGGGCATCCTCCCTATTTTCCCAATGCAACAAATTAATAACAGCAAGGCATGGCATGCAAGAAGTCAGAAGAGGGAGGGCACCCAGAGAGCAAGAGCAGAGCAGGAACTGCAAGGCCACCAGGGGGCATCACGGCTGCCCAGTCCTGCTACAGGGAGGGGAATTAGTAAGAGTCTTCAAATACCTGAAGGACAATTGTAGAAAAGCTGGAGGTTGTCTTTTCTCTCTTTAAAAGACAGGACTAGGACCAATGACTTCAAGCTGCAGCAGAGGAAATATAGGCTGGAGAACAGGAAAAACTTTCTGATTCTGAGAGTAATCAAGCATTAGAACAGGTTACTCGGAGCATCTGTGGACTCTCCATCCCTAGACATTTTTCAATAGCAGGCTGGACAGATACTTGACTGGGATGGTTTAGTTAGGGATGATCCTGCCTGTGCAGGGAGCTGGACTAGATGACTTCATGAGGTTCCTTCCCACTCTACTTTCCTATAATCCTACAGCATAGATGTAAAACTAACATTGATGCCACAAATCGGAGTCCCAGCACACACTATTTGGGAATACGAACATGAGGCCTAAACAAAACAATCTGGTAGTTAACTACATATCATTGCAGTGGGTGGCTGGCTAACATGGAAGGGATGTGTAGAAAAAACGAACAAGCCTTGTTTGCTTATTAAACACAACTAACTGCTGCTAAACTGGTAAATGGATGCCTGAGTATGCTATAAATTTAAAACCACATGAAAACAGTATGGGGAAACTTATAGGGAAATAATCTTGCATTTCATGTGTAGAGGATCATTAGGGTAGTATTTCACTGTTGTTTTGCTAGGTCTGACTTGTTATCAGAGAGTTGCTTCTGCAGAAGAGATTTCACAGCCCTTTTTTTGACACTGGGTAGGCATTGCACTACAGAACGTGAGGCCAGGCTCCTGGCACATGCTTGATTGTCACAGGTTGCTGGCAGATGGAGATGAAAAGCAGGAATCTAACCTCAGATGTTGGGGTCTCCGGGAGCAACAAGGAGTCGAGGGGAACTCCAGATTAGACAACTATCTTAACATGCATGTGACAGCACCCTGAGTGGAAGGGAATGTTTCACAAACAGCAAGCACTTCCCTGTGCCTCCCCTTTCCCACCAACTATAGCCCAGCTTTTCCACTGTGCAGACTTAGTCGGCTGCTTCCCATTGAGGTGTTGATTTGGGAACCTGCCAAGGAGTACATTTCAGTCCCAAGACGTGGGAGATGGTGGTGTTGCATCTGACATGAAACAGATGTAGGACTAAGTACTAGTGCTGTGTGAAGCTTCAGGTGCCGATTCGATTCAGAGGAGATTTGGCCCAATTCGAGGGCTGAATCTCTGAATCCAAATCAAATTGGGGGACCAATTAAAAGGTCCAAATCAATTCGGAGAGCTTTGGCGATTTCAAGCAGTCCCTGCTAGCTGCAGCAAGAAGCTGGACCCATGCTGGTAAGAAGGGGAGGGCTGGAGGAGGAAGGGGACCAGGGTGGAGACCCTAGCTCATGTTTTTTGTGTTTAAAAGCCCCTACTTACGGGGTGCTGCCAGGTGGGAGGGTGATCGGTGCTGGCCCCCGCTGCATGAGGGAGCTCTGCCACAGGCCCCTGGGCTCCTGCCTGCCCCAGCTCCCGGCCTCTTTTAAAGACTTACCGGCTGCTGCAAAAGCCTTGAGGCTTTTGGGGGCTCGTGGAAGAGGCCCCCATGCAGCGCAGGGCAGTGGGTACTGCCCCCTGCTGGGAAGGAGCTGGTGAGTCTAGGGTTTTTTGTTTGTTTTTCTTTAAAGGGCCAGGAGCTGGGGTGAGTGGGGCAGCCATGGAGGGGCTGGGGGAGTGGGCAGGGGCAGGGGGCTTGTGGCAGAGCCCCCCCCCACATGGGGGGGGCAGCAGGGATTGCCCCCCACCAGGCAGGAGCCAGTGAGTACAGGCTTTTTTTTTTTCCCCTAAAGAGCCAGGAGCTGGGGTGGGCCAGGCAACCATTTAGAGCAGGCGGGGAATGGGGCCTGCATGACCCAGAGATTCGGACGATTTTTCTGCAGCAACAGAATCGCCAAATTGATTCAGGACAGTGATTCAAATCAAATCGCTGCCCCCCAAATTGGCCAAATCCAAAGCGAATGCTAGCTGCTTTGCACAGGCCTACTAAGTACCATTAATATAATATACTGCTGGTCCTTTAGTTCATTGTGTTCCAGGACTGGCGAATGAGAGAACACACAGCTATTCCGGAAGAGATTTCCACCCTAGTTTCTTGGCTGTAGTTTGGGAAACAACTGAAGTCACCTCAGCTTGGTGGCTGAGCCCTGCTGTGTCACTAAGGGACAGCTTCATTGCATGGCAGACTACAGCAAACGTTGTAGATATGTCCAGAAACATAAATCCATGCATAAAGGGCTAAAAAGAGCCATCTAATTATTATTAGCAGTGCAATCTCTGGCCTGAAGCTTGATTTCAAGGCATGGGAGTAAGGTGAAACCCTTGGCAAGTGTCCCAAGTGAATCATGAAGAATTTAGCTACTGGGCTGCAGCCATAGTTCAGCTTCAGAGCTACATTTTTTTTTTTTTTTTTTAATAGCCACACTATTACTTTAAGTTATCCATACAAATGGTAGACTTAATTCTTACCACACTTTATAGAGTTACTACACTTTATAGGATCCTAAATTCATTGTTTCAGCTCAAGACCTGGGTACTATTGCAAGCAACCCAATGAGGACCACTTGTCAACATGCAGCTGCAGTCAGAAAAGAAAGGGTTTTTGGATATGAGGAAGGGATACCAAATGATATAACACTTTTGTATAAATCAGTGACTCTGCCTCATCCAGAATAGCATGTGCAGAACTAGCGCTGCCATCTCCAAAAGGATATTGCCAGACAGAAACAGGCCCAGGGTTCTGCAAGTCCCACATTGGTTGTTTGCTCAGGAAGATGAATTATGCTAGACAATAGCTCAGTGGCATGTGAAATAGCAGGTGCTATGACAGAGGAGAGTTGATGGGGAGAAGGTTGCTTCCTTCATAATTGGGGCAAACGCTGGCAAAAAATCCTTGTGCTGGAACACTATTTCTATCCATGATTTCTTCGCCATTCATTTATCTTCCTTCTTGCTTCTCCCATCACTGGCCTGGAAAAAAAAAAGAACCATCTGGAAGTTGATGGGAAGGAAGTTTCAGTTGTAGTGATGCCAGCACCCAATGGCTTTAGTCAACAAAAACATACTATTTGATTGGACCTTGTAATCCAGGGCTCTTTGGTGGGTGAGAGTTACCTGCAAAGAAGCTTTGAAATTGGGCTGGGTCCATGAGATGCCAGGAGTATGGCAGGCACAAAGCAAACATATATAAAGGAGACCAGAAGGCTGCTGACATCATCCCACAGAACAGCAAATCTAAGATGAGGAAGGGTTTCTTCTATAGCCTATCCACTCTGAAGATCTGGTTCCAGGTGAGCTCAGCGGTGTGTCTAGATCCAGATGTTATATAAATAACTTGTGGCAAGTATTGAGGAGCAGACATTTTGGTTCCTAGGCAGTCATGCCTAGGAGTTGGGTTCTATGATGCTGGACCTGAGTCCAGAGCGAGGAGTCGGGAAGGGGCCACAGGAGTCTGACTTCTGAAGGAACCACTCAGAGACGGGAAGCTGGAGTGGTGATCAAGAATAACCTAAAATCACAGAGCCAGAATTGGGAAGCAAGTCGAGGCACGTGCTTAAACTTGCCAAGAACGTCAAGAATGATCCAAAGGTCGTGAGTAGAGATTCATAGTCAAAAGCGAGGCAATAGTCTGGGACCGGTGCAGTCTACCATCTAACCAAATGTCTAGACTGCATAGACTGGCTACTGCCATCTGCCCCAAGCAGCCTTAAAATTATGAGGGTAGATTTGGCTTCCTACCAGTATACCAGCTAACCATAGGAATGACTCGCCCTTAACCAGAGCGCCTAAACCTAGACTTAGGCAGACAGGCTAGCTTTTGAGCCCACCAGTGGCTGAAGGTCAACCCTGTATCAGGAATGGGGAGCACTGCAGATCTAGGCTATAGTGTTTATAGCCCTGGGATGAGAGGGAGGGGGTGTTTAGGGCCCCTGCCAAAGCTATCCCCTACCCTGTGCCCCCCCACCTTCCCCCTGCCCCAGCCTGATATTAAAGGAGGGCACAGGTGCAGGGCTACAACTAAGACTTGGGAGAAGAAGGGGGCATAGGTCAAAGGCTTAAAAGCCTACACACTTTGGATCCAGAGGTGGAGACCAAATAGAGAGCCTCCAACAGCAACTCATCTGGACCTTGAAGCCCCCAGCTGGAGTAATGTCTCCTCAAAAGCAGGAAGAGGGAACTACACATGGGAGGCGTATTCTGTGGAATGAACTGATTCAATGGTATCAATATCATACGATACGGTATCCCACCCCATACTGGTGAACAAATTAAGAGGCTGTGATGTGGATGACTGCACAGTCCGGTGGGTGGCGAATTGGCTAGAGGGTCGCACCCAAAGAGTCGTGGTAGATGGGTCGGTCTCGACCTGGAAGGGTGTGGGCAGTGGGGTCCCGCAGGGTTCGGTCCTTGGACCGATACTCTTCAATGTCTTCATCAGTGACTTGGACAAGGGAGTGAAATGTACTCTGTCCAAGTTTGCAGATGACACAAAGCTATGGGGAGAAGTGGACACACCGGAGGGCAGGGAACAGCTGCAAGCAGACCTGGATAGGCTGGACAAGTGGGCAGAAAACAACAGGATGCAGTTCAACAAGGAGAAATGCAAAGTGCTGCACCTAGGGAGGAAAAATGTCCAGCACACCTACAGCCTAGGGAATGACCTGCTGGGTGGCACGGAGGTGGAAAGGGATCTTGGAGTCCTAGTGGACTCCAAGTTGAACATGAGCCGGCAGTGTGACGAAGCCATCAGAAAAGCCAATGGCACTTTATCGTGCATCAGCAGATGCATGACAAATAGGTCCAGGGAGGTGATACTTCCCCTCTATAGGGCGTTGGTCAGACCGCAGTTGGAGTACTGCGTGCAATTCTGGGCGCCACACTTCAAGAAGGATGCGGATAACCTGGAGAGGGTACAGCGAAGGGCAACTCGTATGGTCAAGGGCCTGCAGACCAAGCCCTACGAGGAGAGACTAGAGAAACTGGACCTTTTCAGCCTCCGCAAGAGAAGGTTGAGAGGCGACCTTGTGGCTGCCTATAAGTTCATCACGGGGGCACAGAAGGGAATTGGTGAGGATTTATTCACCAAGGCGCCCCCCGGGGGTTACAAGAAACAATGGCCACAAGGTAGCAGAGAGCAGATTTAGACTGGACATTAGGAAGAACTTCTTCACAGTTCGAGTGGCCAAGGTCTGGAACGGACTCCCAAGGGAGGTGGTGCTCTCCCCTACCCTGGGGGTCTTCAAGAGGAGGTTAGACGAGTATCTAGCTGGGGTCATTTAGACCCAGCACTCTTTCCTGCTTATGCAGGGGGTCGGACTTGATGATCTATTGAGGTCCCTTCCGACCCTAACATCTATGAATCTATGAATCAGGTCCCAGCCAATCACTACCACACTGCAAACAGATATTGTTGTTTGATCACCTGGTTGGTAGTCTCGGCAGACAGCCCAAGGGGAGACTTCCTCAAGGTAAGGCAAGGTTTAAGCAAGGAAATTTGCACTACTAATGCCCATGTTGTACCTGTTCTCAAAATGGATTATTTGACTCTCCAGTTGTTGAGGCAACACTGCATCTACTCATTGAAGAACATGTTTCTAAGAAATGGCTTTTTGCTGAAGGATTCAAAGGAGATGACCTGGTGACCAACTTAATTATAGAGGGAAGTCTGGGCAACAGTGACTATGAAACCATCATGTTCACTGTCCAATGTAAGGCAGACAAATCTGATAGCAGGAATGAAGTCTTGGACTTCAAAAATGCAAATTTCAACAAGTTTGGGTCACTCGTAGGGCAAGTGCTGCGGGACCAGGGAGCGAAGGCAAAAGGTGTTCACCAAGAGTGGTTGTTCCTTAAGGATATGATCCTTGAAGCACAAAGGAAGTCCATTCCTATGCAGAGAAAAGGTATCGGAAGGGCTGGGAAACCCTCGACTGAACAGGGAAATCACAGTCCTCTTAAAGAAGAAAGACTTATTAAACAATGGAAGCTCAGGGCGGGCCCCAAGGAGGAATATTCCATGGCAGCCCGCATTTGCAGGGAACAAATAAGAAAAGCTAAAGTGGCAACCAAACTTAGATTAGCAATGGGAATCAAGGACAACAAGAAGTCCTTCTTTAGATACATGTGGGAACAGGAGGAAAAAAAAGGGGAGTCTGGGGCCATCGCTCAACAACTCAGGGAAGCTGGTTACCAGCACCCAGGAGAAAGCTCAACTCCTGAATGACTACTGTGCCTCATCTTTCACTGGACCAAGGGGAAAAACTACACCAGGTAGAGTAGAGGATGATCATGGTAGGAAAAAAAATCGCCTTCCTACTATTGCTGTCTAATTTTATTAATTGGTCAGAAAGATTATCCAGTCCTGCTGACTTTTATCTGAGAGAGCCAAAGTCACTGTGGAATCCCTGGCCAAACTCTTCCACAACTCGTGGCATCTGGAGAAGTCCCTGAGGACTGCAAAAGGGCCAACGTTGTGGCTATCCACAAGCAGAGCAGAAGGGAGGACCTGGGTAACTATAGGCCAATCAGGCTAACTTCCATCCTAGGGAAAATCCTAGAAAAGTTCATCAAGGAGTCTATCTGCTTGTAGAAGGTAAGACTCTGAACGATAGCCAGCACAGCTTCTTCGCAGGCAGGTCTTGCATTACTAACCTCATCTCTTTCTATGATCAGGTAACTCACCACCTGGACAGGAGAAAGCAGGTTGACATTGTATACCTAGACTTCCAAAAGGCCTTTGATCTAGTATCCTACTATGTCCTTGGGAGAGAACTGGAGGATTGTGGGCTTAACTCCAAGACAGTCAGGTGGATGAGAAACTGGCCGCAGGATAGGACCCATGGAGTCATAACGAACAGATCTGTCAGCCTGGCGAGAAGTGGACAGCAGTGTCCTGCAGGGGTCGGTGCTTGGTTCAGTACTTTTCAACATCTTTATTAACAATTTGGATGTGGGGGTGAAGAGTTCACTAGCCAAGTTCACAGATGACACCAAATTATGGGGAAGCGTGGTCATGCTTGAAGATAGGCTACAGTTGCAGACAGACCTAGACAGGCTAGGAAGTTAGGCAGATCAGAACCAGGTGAAGTTCAATATTGAGAAATGTCAAGTGCTCCACCTTGGGATGAGCAACCCCCAAACACACTTACAGGCTTGGTAGCACCAAACTGACTAGTACCACAAATGAAAGGGACCTGGGGGTAATAATAGACCACAGTATGAATATGAGCCAGCAGTGTGATGCTGTAGCCAGTAGCGTAAATAATCCTCTGGCTTGCATCATTCAATGCATCTCCAGCAAAGCCAGGGAGGTAATTCTTCTGCTCTACTCAGCACTGGTGAGACCACAGCTGGAGTACTGCATCCAGTTCTGGGCCCCACACTTTAACAAGGATGTGGACAAGCTTGACAGAGTCCAAAGAAGAGCTACCTGTATGATCAGAGTCTTACATGGCAAGCAATACGAGGAAAGACTGAGGGATCTGGGACTCTTCAGCCTGAGGAAAAGGAGGCTGAGAGGGGACCTGGTTGCAGCTTACCGCTACACTAGGGGAGCACATCAAGGGTTTGGGTGCCCTGGTGAAAAAAATGCTCACTGAAGGGGTGTCCAGACTGTGGAATAAGCTCCCTCCAGAGGTGGTGCAGTCACCTACCCTGGAAATCCTCAAGAGGAGGCTAGACAGTAACCTCACCCGGGTCACCTGACCCCCAGTTATCATTCCTGCTTTATGCAGGGGGGTGGACGCAATGATCTTCCGAGGTCCCTTCTGGCCTTACAATCTATGAAGCATTTTCCTCTCAAATCCAAAATAGTGGGCATTTTTATATGTGCTCCAAGACTTAGGGGAAGCATGTTAATTAGAGTGGCTCATCGAATGAGCTTCAGATAAAGTGCCCCTGCGATCACTTTGAAGCATGGGGACACTGATACACGTGACACGGGAAGCTGCTGGAGCATGATAATTGCCACACTTCAGCAGACTCAGTTGAGTCTACTCCAACCTGCTGACTAATTCCATACTCAGGACCACTTGGCCAAATCCTCAGCTAGCAACATTAAAACCCTTCCCTTTCTGTTGGCAGACCAACCTGCTCTCAGTTTTTCTGACTGTTGGGATCCAAGGTTGATCCTCCTCCTACTCCACCACCTCCACAGTAGATTTAGTGGTCACCCAGGCACTACAGGTTGCAAACCTAGGTCTCAACTCTCTGTAGTAGTATTACAATGGGTGGGCAAGTCAGGCACACAGGCCCCGGGCACTACGCAAGGCAAGTAATGGGAGTCACCTCATCCTCCCCTCCCTCCATCCCTTGCCCACACCTTCCTTGCAGTGGCTCTAGCTCCAGCAGCAACGATGCACAGTGTAGAAGGGATATCCTCTCCTTTTCTTGCTGTCAAGAATCATTGCATTTTGGCAGCTCAAACATCATGGCAAAAAAAGGAGATAACATGCCCCCACCCCACAACAGCAAGTCTCCAACCTCTACTCCTGCCTAGGGCACAGTACTGGCTAGCTACATTTCTGACTTCCTTTCACTACTGCCCATAATTAGAGCCCAGCCCAGAAGAGGAGCAAAGAGTAGTCAGACTGATTCTTGGAAGGGCTCCACTTGATGATGAGAAAGCTTCCTTTCTCCCTCACGGGAATTTTGTGGAAGAGCTGCCTACAAATTAGTTCCGACTACAACTTGGGACTCCTTCAAAGCCTATTGAAATTACAAGACCCCATTTTACTTCAGAGAATTTAGATATGGCCCGTAGTTTCTGGCGATGGCTGAAACAGAGTAGATCTGAAGGACAGATCTATGCCTATTTCCCCAAAAGATATTATGCAGTGTAAAAGTTTAATGTTCCCATTTCACAAATTAAAATGTGTTGTCTAGAACTTCATGAGGTTTTTTTCTTTCCTCATGTGGGGACAGTGGCCCATGAATCAATAAATACTGGAGTCTGCACCCCAAAGTGTCTTTATTCACAGACTCTGCGTCTGCATACACCCAAAAGGAAGACATAGCTTTAATAACAGACATCATTAAAAGAGAATTTTAAGAAAATTAGGAACATCACGCAAAAGATATTGGACCTCTGAGATACATTTGCTCACGGCTGGAAACCTAATATGTTTAAGGCTGGTTGATTCCACTTTAATACAATTTTTATAAGGTTCTTGCATTCCTGCTATAAAAGCCTGTGGTACCAATCATGATAGGAACAAGCAGATTTTTCCCTTGGGGCATAGTTAGTTTGGCTTTCTTACAATTCATTTGGTGTAATCTTTTGGTTATTTACTTGCATATAATACAGTACCTAATGATAATGGAGCTGCATTCTTGAATTACTTTTAGCCCCAAAGATGGAAAAGGGGCAAGTTGGGGGTTTTAGTAGTAGCATTTACTTACAACACCGTTAAGTGATGTTGTTACAATAATGGTCCTGGAGCTAAGTGAGGGGCAAAAATTCTTGCGAGTGATATCACTTATTGGACCAACTACATGGCTGGGATAGACAAAGACAAGCTTTGGTATCACCGTGCCCTACCTCAGGCCTCTGGGAAAGCAGCAGAGTTAAGTAGCTGATGGAACAAAAGCTTGTGTAAAACTCCATACGTAAGCAAAGACAGAATATAGGAGAAATTACCAGGTAGACAAATATAAAACAGAGGCATGTCCACAACTAGGTCTCTGATTTGAAGTGTAAGATTTAAGTTCTTACTCTTCAAGGGGTTTTCTAACTTGAGTGTTGCTTTGTGAACAAAATCTCATAGCATTATCCAATCCCAACACAGCATTTGAAGAGAATGATCTGAAAAAAAAAAAAAAAAGTACGTGTTGCTGCTCTCATCTTGCACTTGTATTAATAATACATCTTTTCACTGTTATGCTGTTGCTACACAAACAGCCAGGGCTTCCAGAAAACTACTGAACTCAGCTTTACAAAACCATTAGCTTTCCATCTCATTTAGGATTGCACAGGTTAGAAAAATCATGACCTCTTCAAATGATTGTAATTGTATTTTCTGTTCTGATTGCAGACTGTAAGTAGAGCATTGGTAGCAGAGCTGCTCAAACAAATTGACAACTTTTTTCCCTTTGGGGGAATGCCATTTTTGTCAACACTACCCCCCCCACCCCGTGCTGCTGCCCTGGGCACTTGGCTGCATTGTTAAGCCTCTAGAGGGGAAAGAAGATAAAAGAATACCCACCTGCTGACACAAAATAGCAAATTACTTGGCAATACAGACCAACCATTTTCAAACAGGTTCATGGTCAAGTGGCTTGAATCCGGACCATGCTAGTGCAGGAACCAGATTTATACAAAGCAGGAGTGAAAGATGAGAAATTGGCCATAATCCAGTGATTAGAGCAGTGGCTCAGGACATGAGAGACCCAAATTAAAAGCTAAATGAAGTAGGGACTTGAACTGGGTCACCTGCATCCCATGATTACTGGTTATTCTGGATGGAGGGTCTGCCTGCCATTTCTTGGCTCTCACCCAGAAAAAAAAAAACCTAAAACCCATTCAAATGTTCCCCCTTCATTCCAGCCAGCCTCCATTTTGAGACTGATGAAACAGAGGAGTGAAAGCACACTACTCAAGTCAGTGGGGAGAAGGAAATGTTGGCAGCAGTTCAGGGACAAAGCCTGCTTGAGAGGAAATGATGGCATGGGATCTTTTCTGTCCATACAAAGCAGATAAAGGGCAGCAGACAGAGTACCGTAAGGTTCCTGGTTCTGTGCGTGCCAAAATCCCAGATCAGATGTGCTCAGTTTACAAATAAAGAGATGTTTCCTCTACGTGTCAGCCCTGCAAATTTTCCCTGTGATCTGAGAATCAAACTGGGTTCTCTTTCCATCTTAACAATTACCATCCAAACAAAGTAAAGATTCTGCAAGCCAAATTAGACCTTCACTTCTACCTGTGAAAGCTTGCCACCTTCAGTGAGGTTACAGCAGTGTTATTTGTATGAAGTTTGTAAGCTGCTCCATCCCAGCAGCAGCACTAGCCTGGGAAGTTCCTTGCACTCGCTTCTGGTCTACAGTGGTTGGCACACCCCCTTCCACTCTGCCCTGAGCACTCAATAGGCTCCTTACACCACTACTGCAAGCTCTGCAAGACTAATAGGACTAAAAAGTAGCATCCCTGAAGTCAGCATGGGAGCAGCTATATACATTTCAATCCTGCAAGTCAGGTGCCAGAACCTGAAAGATTGAAAAAATCCTCAAAGTTTTACTTGCTGCCAGTGTCCAAGCCCTCCAGCTACACAATTCTTCTGCACTAACGGCAGTTAGAGGCTTCCTTTTCTTTTGAAAAACTGATAATCTCATACTGGCTAACGTGACTCCAACAGCTGGAGCTTTAAGAAAAAGAAAGAAAAAAAAACACAGTATATCTAGGGACTCATAAGAGTTGGCAATCACTGCCAGTGAATACACAGGGAACAGATATAGAGAGTAAGAAGCTGTAATTTTGTAGTTGTTTAAAGTGTGCTTCTACCCTTACAAGAGTCATCCAAAAGACAAACACAGAAAGCTGCCTGGCACTCATCTACGGTAATTTGGAATAACAGAGGATAAATCAATCATAGTGGGATGTGCCTATGAGGCTCAACAAAAACTAGTTACTCCAATGATGATGCTCAGACTACAGCGTTCCCATCCATCTTAACTGGTATTAGTAGTTGTTTATCTACAATATAAAACTAAATCACTGCAGTTCTCCCTTAAGAATCTACAACCAAAGCCCTCTCTCACAGTAAGCAATGCTATGATTTACAAATTGAAAGTGTTCAACAACCCCAGTGTTTGTGCAGGATTTGGCAATTCACTCAGCCCCACCAGCTCTACCCCTGGCCCACTCAGGCGAAGGGTCAGGGCAGACAGACAGACATTTGGAGTGGGGGTTGGAGCACTTCACTGCTGTGCAAATGTGCCATGCCCCCCACCTGGGAGTGCTTTGAAATGGCTGTGAAAGCTTGCAGCAGCAGTGCCCTCCAGAAATCCCTGCATGCCTCCCAGCCTCTGGAGGTGCCCGAGGACAAGCAAGTACACAGAATAGTGCTCAATGGTGGGGAGCAAAGCACAGTGGGATGCTGGAGGACTGAGCAACCCCTCTTGCTCTTTGCTGGAAGGTGCGGATATATTCAGGATGCACTTCAAACTGAAGTGCTTCAAAGATGTTCCTCTTTTGTTCAGGATCATTTCTGAAAGGCTTTCTGCATTTTGAAGGGCTGCTTTGGGAAGGAGTGTCTGCCCCCTTACTGGCTGGATCCCTTCAAAGAGCATGGCCATCATAGCCTGAGTAAACACTATGTCCCGCTCCAGGAGCCTGGCAGCACGCACCCTAACCCCTTACTGGGAGGTGCAGTCTCTGTCAGTTCAAGCCTCTTTCTCAACTTCATCCCAGTTTGGGGTCACTGGGATGAGGCCATGCCCCCAGGGGCAACATGCATCCTGCAGCTGATGCTCCACAGGGTCCTCTTCACAGTGCAGCCTCCTGCCGCCCCTTGCAGCCACATCACTCCTTACATCAGTCTACCCTCAGGCCTCCCACTTCGATCTCTGCTGGGCTCCCCTAGCACAGGCCTTTCCTCAGGCTGAGCTTCTGCTTATTACCCCTTTGGTTGTCTTTCACTGGCCCTAGGCTAAACTTCAGGCCTGCTTTGTCCTAGCTCTGGCTCTTCCCCAGGCCTCCATGTGCTAGGACTAGCTTCCTCCAACAAGAACTCTCCCTGGCACTGCCAGAGATCTTCTGCCCTTCACCGCTGGAGCCCTTCTTTCCCTTATATCCTTGCCAGGACAGGGCCTCCCACACTAAGTTGTCCCTCTTTCTTTTCTCTTCCTCCTTTGTAATAGGGAAAAATGGAGTCCCTTTACATACCAAAGCAGACCAAGTCTGAGTCAAGAGCCATCCACTGAGGCTACTCTCCTTTTAGCACTCAGATATTTAAGTGGGGATTGTTAATTCAAGTCTCAGCAGAGCTCAGTTCCTAAAACCATATACAAGGTGAGAAATTCAACATAAATGGAGACAAACTAAATACAATATGGGAGACATTCCACCTAGAGACCAGCTTTTAATAATGTTTTCCACGAGGGGTCACTAAATTCTTAAAAGCCATTGAATTGTAAACTGCATGTTACAAGGAAACAGTTTGTAATCCCTGCATTAATCCTTGGCATGAGGACACATTAAGTATAATTAGAGATTGCAGCAAAATCATTTGAAAACTTTATTCCATGGGGCCATAACTGTATCCTGGGCATAAGTCTTTAATTGTCAATATCATTTGATGTATTCTAGACATACCATACGACTGATGAACAAGTGTACTAAAGTACTCCCCAACTCAGCCGTAACAAAAGAAATAGCACTGCCAGTGATCCAAGCTATTGAAACACATGATCAATAAAAAAGGAGAAATACAAATCCATGGTATCAATCTTTTTAAAATGTTTTTTTTTGCACCAAGATTTGGGGTTTTAGGCGACATCCCTCGATGTACAGAATAAAATTGCCAAATGAAATGCGTCATAAACAGCCACCTCTGTCAATCGCATTAAGGTAAAAAGATTTCTTGGGACCAAAATGTCTTTGAAGAGGAATTATATGAACTTGAATGCAATATATGCTGACCCAATCCAAAGCAGAATAAAACTGCAACTGAGCATTTATTCTGAGGTCGCTGTGGATTGGAGTCCAGCTATTTTTGTTATTTATATTCTCCATGAGAACACTGTCGACATTTCACTTTCAGCTTGGTAAAGAAAGTTGAGATAAAGCTTATTGCAAGTTGTTTAAAGAACAGCTTACAGTAATTTACAGGAGTCCAGTACCCTCCACAGGAACCTTTCATGCAGGTTTACTACAAACTAACCGTACAGCGAATTTCACTCCTCTACAGGGGAACAACATCAGGGTCTATGATGCACCACTTCAGTTCTTATGAATCCCTACAAAAGCTGCATAAGCTTTATGCTTGTCCACCGCAGTGGGGCAAATCAAAAGTCAGCAAAGCTGAAGAGTTGATGACCTACACAAAACTAAAACCCGCATGGGAGTTAGGATTAGGCGATCTCCATTAAAAAGTAATTCCCATGTTCATTTAAAAATATCCAGTGAACTGTTCCATGAGATAGACAATTCCCCGAGCCCAAAGTGGGGCACTTTGCCCCAAATCAGTGCCCAGCCACTTCAGGCCTCTATTCCCTTGTTGGGGCTTCAGCCTTATCCCTTGGCCTAGGTCCACTGCCATGGACCTGCTTTCTGGGTTACACCTTACATCTTGCCTTCTTGGGTTTTGATTTCACCCTCTTGGGCTTTGGACCCTTGTTCTCAACCCTCCCAGGCAAAGGTTTCACCCCTCTTGGGCTTCAGGTCCCTAGCCCTGGTTCTCACCCTCTCAGGCGATGACCTTAACCAGCTTAGGTTTCAACCCTCCCAAGGTGCCACCTAGCAGCACCTTTAGCCTAGCCTCTGGCAGGGCTCAAAGCAGTCAGATACCCCTTGGACACCACTGGGCCTCTCCTCCACCCCCATAGGCCCAACTCAGACCACCAGTTTAACTTTAATGCAAGTTGCAAGCAACTGCTTAACGTAAACCTTCTGGGCAAACAAACTTCATAAAGGAAAAAGGCATGCATTTACTTTAAAAGGAAGGCTTCCCTCCCTCCCCCAGGAGGAGTCAAACAAACACCAAACCAGCCCTCATCCCTGCGCTCTCACCAGTCTCTGTCCCACAAGCGTGCCACACTGGTTCAAGGTCCCTCAAGTAGCTCCCTGCCCTCCCAGGAGCTTTTTACCCCACCACTAGCACGGCTAGCCTGCCCCTTTGCTCAGGCCCTGGGCTTATATGCCTCTTAATGCCTGCCCCTTCTGGCCAGGTGGCTTCCTAGTCACCTGCAGGAATTTCCAATTAGGCTTGATGACTGGTCTCCAAGACCGCTCACCCCTGCTGAGCTACCTGTTGTAGCCCAAGCAAGGCTCTGCCCTGCTGTCCTATTGCGGAGCAGCTAGCCCTGCAACAGCCTCTGGCCCCTGGCTGCCTATTCCCCTGCAGCCAGCTCATCAAGGGCAGATTCCCTCGACCCAGGGAACCCTCTGCTGCTGCTTTTCCCTTCAAGTAGCAGGGACCTCTTGGTTCCCTGTTACATCCAGCTGTTATCATGATGCACACTGCAATGGTAAAAAGTTAGAGTATCATTTGAATACTGCAAGAATCATAACTGACACCTTAATTCTGCCAAGTTCTATTTGTAGGAGAGCACATACCTTTTGGTTTATCTTGGCTTTTATTACTACAATAACTGAAGGTAGCATATTCAGGTTCCTAGACTCAATTTGAAGGCTTTCTTCTGATTAATGTTGTCACACACAATTGTTCTTTGAAAACCATGCTCATGCTACAACACTGGTGACAGGAGGGTGAATTTTACTTCTGGTGAAAGTCAATGTCCACTAGAAAGGGCAAAAAACCCAAAACTCACCTACAGAATTACCTATTTTCTGAGTATGAAATAATACATTATGGCTTGCAGCTGGGCATCTGGCATTTCTTGGAGTATGCCACATTGACTATACCAACACATATTTAATTCATGTGTGGATCAGCTACCTCTTAGAGGACTCGATTTGAAACTCTTAACAAAAATAGTAGTAAGGTATGACCAAAAACTACTGAACTCAGCTACAATACAAAATATGAGTTATGAAGATTGCATGTCTTTACTCCTTATTGAAGGAAAGCAATATAATATACTTGTCCTTGAAAAGTCACAGATGAAATGCAGTAATTTAAATACATTTATTATCATTTTTTCTTCCATGAACCCTGCTACATTATGGTTAAGTGTACTATTGTAGCACACAGACAAGAACAGAGGCCAGTAATGCTAAGCATTGTACAAATACATGGCAAGAGACAATCCTTCCACCCACGGAGCTCACAGGGTAAATAGAAGTGAGGAAAGGAAAGAAGGCATCAGAGGTGAAGCGTCTTCACCAGGATCACACAGGATGTCAGTGTCAAGGATACAAAAATGACAATCGGGAAACCATCAAGGATGTTATGAGCCCAATTGAGAGGCCCCTGAAGCCAATGAGGATTTTTTATACTCTCTGAAGCCATTTTGGAAGGAAGTTGCTATGTCTGAAACATTAGGTTTAGACACTCGGGCATACATTTGGAGCAGTTTCAAAAGGACAGCAATTGTTACTTCTAAAGTAAGTCTCAACCAAATGTCATAAGCTTTCAGTTTGCCATTAAAAAGGGAGAGGAAACATAAAACCTTTTTAAAACATGCAAATACTTCATGTTGCAGTTCTCCCCCTCCCTTTTAAAAATGCCATTATAAAAATTCAACCACAGCCAATTACATCATTCTACCTCAGAGCCTTAATTTACAATAACTATGACTGTCCCTGTCCATTTTCTTCCTTCATTACATAATGCTCGTCAATTAAGCAGGAGGTTTTGTATTCCTATCTGAAATCTCTGGTGGTTTTAAATGAGCATCTCTCTCGATCCATCTCAGACACTTGTTTGTCAAAAGCATATTTTTTCCAGATGTGAGAGAAGACTGCAATCATAATGAATGAATTATTTACAAAAAGAGATCAGTACTTCAGGTCATGTCAAGCTCTCACTAATTGTGTTTAATTAAAAGCTCCACATACAACATATGCACACTATGCTTCATGTTTATAAAATACTGAGTGCTATTAAACACTTACTACCGAAAAGGGAGAAGGGCTCAGGATATTGTCAATTTAGGATGTAGTCTTCAACCTTTACAGCATTGGCTTGAATGCATTTAGAGCTAAAGGCTAAAGATATACCATATTTTGGTAATGCTGAAGTGCTCTTCTTAAAATAGTGGCTCAGGAAATATCCAAGAGGCAACAATTTTTGTGGGTAATATCTTTTATTGGGCCAACTGCGTGGTTGGGATACAACAGAATTCTTTGGTGGCCAACATGAAATGGACTGGCAGTTTCTAGATGACAGCCACATGACTAGATGACAAACCCAAATTTGCACCTGCACTAGCCCTGAACAGATCAAAAGAAATTTCTTATAGGAGCTTGGCTTGAACAAGTGGTGTCTCTATACAAAGTGGCACTGGTTTAAATACCACCTCTATCTTAACATAGCACTTTTCATTAATAGACCTCAAAGTACTGTATAAAACACAAGCATTGTTTTCTCCATATTAGAGGGAGGAAACCAAGGCACGGAAAGGTGAAGTGACTTACCTTCAATCACCCACTGGGCCAGTGGCAAAGGCAAAAATAGAATCCAGGTCTCCGAAGTCCCAGTTCTCTGCACACCCGACCACATGGCAACTTCTGGATAGACCAGCATTAGTTTTAATTTTTGATACAGCAAGTGAGGCAAGGAACAGGTATGATTTATTAAGGAGATTTCTCTCTAGTTCAAAGCTGAGACATGGTAGGGGCAGTGTTTGCGAAGTGGTTATTGTTCATCTTCTTTCTGTGGTAAAGGAACTTCAGTCTCTGGACTGATGAACTATTTTTCCCCCTTTTACTACGAGTTTTCTCTCACACAGACACATGTACAACTTGCTTAACTGGCCAGATACCCTTTCCCAATTATTCTCCCCCTTTCATTCAATACCATGCAACTTTGTCTCAATAGCAACTGGAACTTGTCATTACCTTGACTACAAGGCTCCAAAATAACTGGTACCTTAAGGAATTTTCCATCCTGCTGAACAGCAAAAATACGCAGGCTGAACTCTTGCAGATGCAGCTGCATGTTAATTAAAAAGAATCAAATGACTTGTAAAATAACAAATCCAATGCCTAACATTAATTAAATGGTCTAGCTACTTTAAGTAATTGCCAACATTGACTCTACTCCATAAAGTTCTATATGCTTCATATGTTCAGGATCACCAATCTGGCCAATTGGAGCACTTAACTAAGATCAAGGGCCCAATCCAAAAGAGGGCCTTAACTGGAATTTATGCTCCTAACCCCAAACTGTAACGTACAACATCCCTGCTCAGCTGCCACTGAAGCTACTCAACTCCACAGGTGCCTCAGTTTGAGGCACTTAAACTTCCATTTCTGGGCTTGCCCAAGAGGGCTGAGCTACCTGGCATGCAGGCTCATCAAGCAGCCAGGAACTAGCATGCTTCCATATTGCTTTCCTGAGCAAGGTGCTCTCAGATTATGCCTTGCAGATCAGGTTCTATAAAGCAACTGCCACTTCCTTTTACATGAAGTGATCAATGCCTTCCTGTGAGACTCCCCCTTTATATAATTGCTCAGTGGTTAAAGCACTCTCTCATACATGGGAGAACTGTGTTCAAATGCCTCTTCTGCCCGAGGGATTCAAATACAGGACTGTCCATGCTCAGGAGACTGCACTAAACAATAGATTATTGTCATGCTCACTCCTGCAACACCTTCCTCTCTATACCTCAATGAACCTTGATTTTAATTCTGCATAGCAGCCGTTTCAAAAGGGACAGAGAGTGCTCACAACAACCCAGCCCAGCCAACAATAGCCTGATGGTAAAGACACTGTCTTAGGAGACCCCCTGAACCCCTTCTTGTTAAAGAGGGCATTGACCCTACACCTCCCATATGAGAAGCGAATGCTCTATACACTAAAACTCAGTGGTATGGGATCAGCTCCAAAACCATCTGTTCCTCTGATTTAAGAGGAAAGGAGGACCCCTGCCCTATTTTTGAAAGAAAAGGCCTAAGTGTATTTAGGAGAGAATTGAAGGTTGTAAATCTGAAGGAAGAAGTGGCATCCCCTCACTAGTGCTGAGTAGGTCAACCCAGAGAAGACACCCCCCTCTCCTCAGCATTTCTTCATTGGCTAGTTGTGGATGACTCAACACAGCAGGCTGGGCATTGTGCATCCCACTGTGAAGCACCCAATTCTCTTCATGTATTATATGGGAAACCAAGACCCGAAATGCAGAGTTCTAGATTCAGCTTCTAAAAAATACGTATTGCAATGCTAAGCACAGTGGCCCTGTGCATCTGGGTCAAAGCATCCACCTCGGTCTTCACAGTCTATTACAGAAGAGTCCAGTTGAAGAGCTTTTGCTAAAAGCTCTCCATCTCACATGTGGGAGCTAGAAGGAAGTAAGGCTACCTTACTAGAGGGTTTTTATCTCCAACATTTATTTCTTCCAATTTTTTTTGAGAGTTCAGAGTTGTTGACATTTGAGTATTATTCCCAAGGTGATCCATTTACTTGCTTAAGGAGGTGACCTCAATTGACTGAAGTGAGGGTCTTTGCAAAATTCTTGAGACCATAAATCGGTAACATCATCCTTCTAGATGCATTTAAAGTGGAAGTGAAGTGATTTAAAATTACACCGCTGCATCTAAAGCTTACTCTGTGCTCATCATATATGTAAATACATGCATTTTCTTGGCAAACAAAATATGGGGAAAGGAATTTATAAACCAAGACTACAACATTTGTAAAGATGTCAACAGTTTATTTCACTGGTGCAAGGCAGCATCTCATCCACCACTCACCAACACCAAAAAAAAATGTTATCTTCTATAAAACACCTTCAAAAAAATTCAAACATAACAAAAAGTAAAATAGGCTGTATAAACCTCACACAACACTGTAAGTTGCTTAAAGTTCATGTCACTCAAACAAAAACAAACCATTTTCTAGCGCACACGGCTGTTTTTTTTCCCCATCAGCAAGACACACCAGTACAACTTCAATATATGCCTCACACCTGGAAACTTGCCACATCACTCCATGATACTGATAGCTGTCCATGCTTAGAACCAGTCAAACCTACCAATATCATAAAATACAAAATGATATGAAAAACCATCCATTTATAAAGTAAGGCTCTGATCCTGCAATGTGAACTGTGAGCAGACACTTAAATCCATTCCGAGTCCCACTAAAATCAATGGGGCTCCACACAGGCACAAAGATCTGGCCATAAAGATTCGATTGCAAGAGCAAAGCCCAGGTGGAAAAGGCTTAAACGCTTTTTACTTTTCCCAAGGCAGTAAAACAATGCCATAATCTTCTAGACTTGACCTCAGTAGTGTTTGCACAGTCTCCTAAACAGACTGGCCTACCACCTAGAAGCTCACATTTAGGAAGAAAGAGGAATAGGCTTTAAAGTAGTCAGCACAGAAATGGCTTTTAATGAAATGAATCTGGGCTGTATGCAGTGTTGTAGTGCACTATGGTGACCCAAATGTTCCCAGGAGATGAACATCCACATCTTGCTTCAGTATTTACAATAACTGTTGTCTTCTTCCATTTCAGGAGTTTCTCCACCAGCAAGATATATGAACCGCTACTTCCAGTAGACAAGCATTATGACATGACTCCAAAAACAGGATTATGACGACAAATACTAGGGCCATATTCTTCATAGTCTTTCTTGGTGTGACATACTTGAAAAAACTCTGGCTAAGAACAAATAAAAATAAATCAAGAATATACAAGTGCATAAAAATGTACCCAAAAAACCCCCCACATACACAAACCAATGAAATCATCTGTGAAACACTTCTCCTGAAGTACAGTGTTACGATATACCCTTATGCCTTTTAAAGCATAAAATAAGAGTTAATGGATGGCAATCTCTCTGGAGAAGGGTTCTGCGAATAATTGATCTGCAGGCATTGCAGTAAAAAAAGCCCACAGTTCAAAGCAATGAAAAATGCCCAATTTTCTTGTATTTTCTCTCTTAGGATTAAGAAACTAAAAATGAGGCTTTGTATTCAGAGTCTTTACTATTCTTAGAGCACTGACCTTAGTAATGTGGAAGATCCTATATTTAAGTTGTCAACTATACAACCACATGCAAATAGATCAAGCCTCATAGTCCTTACTCAAGCAGAGGTCCCATAAATTCAATAGAAGTTTTGCCCAAATAAAAACTGAAAAAAGTTTCCAGGATTTGGCTAAATCGATTATGTTCTAGTACAACACACATCATTTTGGATGTTAAAGTGAACAGCATTTTAAACCTAATAACACTGATCACAGATGACCAGCACTAGAAAATACATAGGGAAGGAAATTCGGAAAAAAGCTGATAAAAGACATACTGTTGAAGCAAGCATGGAACCTCCAAACCAAACTGCATAACGCTGCATATGGTGTGTTATCACTTGAACTTCAACTGGTTTGGGCTAGAAAGTAAAGACAGAACAAGTTTAGTCAATCATATGATTTTATTACTTAGCTACCCAGGATCAGCAGTGCACACATTTTTAGCCAGGACTGGATGCTCCTGTGCATTCCTCTGCCTACACTAAGGGCTTGTCAATCCAACAGAGCTTCTGCTAGTATAGTTATGGAGGTCAGCTAGTCTAAACCCTTGCCTGTGGCAGGATCATCTCCATTCAAACTATCATAAACAATTCTAGTGTCTAGGCTTTTGGTAAAATTACAGCCAACCTTGACACACGACCACAAGGTATAACACCCTACGCATGCCATTGGTAAAGCATGGGGACAATAGCAACCAGCATCCTGCTGCTGTGAGGGTCATTAAAATATGCTCAAGATCCAAGAAAGAGGGCCATGCCCTCCCTCTACAGGAGGCAAAACCCTCAATAGTCCATGCCAATCTGACCATGAGATAAAATAACCTTCCTGACTCCAAATATAGAAATTGGACTTAACCTGTGCAGAAGGCCAAGACCCTCTAGCCAGGAACCTCTGGGTTTTAGTCCCAACTGGAGCACTGGCACATCCCAGCCAAAACCCAATGGTTCTGCAGGACGTGGGAAAAAAAACCCTGACATGTGGCAACAGGAGGGGAATGTATGCCCACTTATGCCATATATAAAGAAAGCTGAAGGAAAGCTGATGATGCATCTCTGTCCACCAGTAAATGCAGCTTTACCATTACTCTGTATTGAATTTCAATTTCAAAGAGAAAAGTGCCCTTGATTCCATTTTCAAACACAGGTCTCATATAATGCAATATGATCTTTTGGGGCTGTACAATGAAGTATAAGGCTACCCACATACTGAGCACTCAAACCCCAGTCCATGGGCCATATCTGGCCTGTGGAGTCAAGTGACGCAGCCCACAGGGGCTCCCCCAAGAGTCTGAAAATTTGGCAGCAGAGAAGTGGTGGTACTTAACACTGCCTCCGCTCCCCAAGTTTCCAAGCCCCACAAGCCAAATGAAATAGTCCCATGCAGGGATCTGACTGAGGTGTGCAGGACTGGGGCAGCAGACCCAATCCAGCATATGCAGGGTCAGGAACCAATCCAGCACACACCAGATCAGGCCCCAGCCCTGCACATTCCAGATCAGACACACAGACCCACTCACCTGGCCCACAGGATCCAAAGTTTGGTACCACTGGTATAAACAGAAACATCATTCACTAATTCTTTAACTACGTAAGGTGCATCTCTACACCGTCTTCTGCCTGACCTCAGACTATCAAGGCTACCTACCTTTCTTTCATCCTTCATTACTTCAGATGCTAAACTCTACTTCTTACTCTTACTTGTCCAGTGTTCTTATGCAGAAATGAAGTCTCCCACCAATTTGTCTGGTAGTTGCTTTAGAGTACTTCCACTCACTTCACATGTTCACATAACTGATAAAATTTCAGATTCTTGCCTACCTTTATCCGACCACCACTGAGTTCTTCACTAAGTCTCAATCTCGCATCCACTACTCTTTTCAAATCCCTCTGTAGTCGACGTCCAAAGTCCCTGAACATTGTGGATCCTCCTGAAAGAACCACATTCTACAAAAAGACAAAAGAAACATGAATCTAAAAGAAGAGCTTAAGTCAATTGCCAAGAAGCAAAAATTGTTCTGAAGCTCTCAAAATATACCAAACCCCTTAAGTATTACTTCATTTACATAACAGAGCATCAACTAGAGCTTTCTTGTAGGAAAGTTACTTTATTGAACTGATTTCTGATTGTCAAACATGTTAAAAGTGCCGACTTTCATCTACATTTTCAGGGGTTTATGTAGACTATGCATTCAAAGAGAAAAATAGCCATTAAATGGCAGGTTGGTACTCTACCTACATGCAAAGCTGTTTCTACTTAACATATTTTAAAAGGGTTATTAACACAATGCAAAAGAAAATAGCTATGCAAAGGGCACGTCTACACATTGCCCTGCAGCGATGTAGCATAGATTTCATAGACATTCGGGCTGGAAGGGACCTGAAGGATCATCGAGTCCAGCCCCCTGCCCCAGGGTCAGGAAGTCAGCTGGGGTCATAGGATCCCAGCAAGATAAACATCTAAATTTCTCTTGAAGGCATTCAAAGTAGGTGCTTGAACCACCTCCAATGGCAGGCTGTTCCAGACCTTGGGGACTCAGATAGTAAAGAAATTCTTCCTTATGTCCAGCCTGAAACATTCCTGCAGGAGTTTATAACCATTTGACCTCGTCATCCCTTGGGGCACTCTGGTGAACAAAAGTTCCCCCAGATCTTGGTGGACACCCCTTATACAAACTTATAGGTGGCCATCAGATTGCCCCTAAGGCTGCACTTTCCAGGCTGAAGAGTCCCATAGCTCTCAGCCTGTCATCGTAAGGTCTGTTTTCCTGACCTCTGATCATGCGCAAGCTCTTCTCTGGACTCGCTCAATCTTCTCCACATCCTTTTTGAATTGTGGGGCCCAAAACCGAACGCAGTATTCCAGCTGCGGCCTTACGAAGGCCGAGTACAATGGGAGAACGACGTCCCGGGATTTGCTTGAGAAGCATCTATGGATGCAAGCCAGCATTTTGCTCACTTTACTAGTCGCAGCATCACATTGAAGGCTCATGTTCATCTTGTGGTCAATCATGACCCCCAAGTCCCTTTCATCTGTAGTGCTAGCCAGCATAGCACTGCCGAGCCGATAGGGATGCTGCTGGTTTTTCTTCCCAAGCAATGTGCTATGTCACTGTATGGCGTGCTATGGCAATGTAGCGATCACACACATCTACACATGATCGCTGGCTACAGCGACGTAGTGGGGAAATCTAAGTGTGTGCTGCCCGCTTGGCACAGTAATCGTCCATGCTGCACCGTATTTTAGTACTTCCAAAAGGAAGTACTAAAACATGGTGATATGTAGACACGCTCGAAGGAGAGGAAATTCTACATCAAAAATTAGTAGAGAGGTACAGCGTAAGAAATGTTATTCTTGGCATCAAATAAGACTGCTTTGAGGAGTCAGGATAACAAGTTACATAGTTAACTAACCAACCAACATTTTAGACCTAAACCTCCAAATACAGATACTGGTTAGTTTTGTGTCTCAAGACACTCAGGCCAAAGAGAGGACAGACAATATACAAGATAAGAGAGAGGGAATGGTACAACATACCAAGCTCTTGTTTTCTTAAAAGTTTTCAAATTTGAAGGATGCCTAACCACTACCTGGTTGTATTATACTGTTCTGGCTGTTCAGGACCCTACTAAAATCCCACTGGTTTAACTCAACTGAGAAAATTCTAAACAATTCTAAATTCTAAATTTTAATTTTGCATGCATTTTCACCTACCATCCTGCACCATCAAAACTAACTACATGGTTTCAGTACTTGAGAATAGGTGCCAAATAAAGGGCACCTATACACATGACAGAACTCTGCTCTGACATGTTTTAATTCGCATGCATCAGAGGAGACTCAATTGATCAAGTCTGCTGCAGCGTGCTAATTAGCCCCTCTGGCAGCCTTCGTGTCACATGTATTCAATGCCCCTGCATTTCAGAATGATGGCAGGGGCGCTTTAACTAAAGCTCATAGAATGAACTTTAGTTAAAAGCATCCCCCGTGGCCATTTTGAAGCGCAGGAGGCTGAATACACATGACACTGTGGGCACTTTAATTAGAGCCACTCCGAGAGGCACTCTAATTAAAATGCCCCCTCTCAACCCCAGAGCACGTGTATAGATGCCCAAAATGGTGAAAATGTAAAACATTTCAAATCTAATGCAGCATGGAGAGTGGCAGAGCAAGTACCTAACAATCTATGTAACCACTAAGCTGAAAAAGAACAGAAACAAAGTCAGTCTCCATGTCCAGACTACTGCAATTGCAAACCAAGTTGCCAATTAGTGCTAATTGCAAAAGTTTTTGTGCTGTGGATGCATGCCCACATGAACTTTAATGAAGATCAGCAGCTCACTGGTCACAGTGATCAAAGTACCATCAGATAGTAACAGCTGTCTGACATCAGAGACCTAGACTGGAACTGAAGTAGTAAGCTAGAAGTGGCATGTCTCTTGGGTCTATACCAATCTTTGAGTAATCTTCTCATCACATAGACAATTTTTCATAAAGCAATGAACTCCATGACATCTGTAACAAGTATTCACACTTGCAAAGTGTTGAACTGCTTGACTGTTGAATAATCAATAGCAAGAAAAATTGTGATTTGACTTGTTAAATGAAACAATAGTTTGCTTCTCCATTTATGTTCATCTGTGTATTTCTCACAAAACCCTGTAATGCCAGAAAGAGGAATGTCTTGGAGTTCATTCATATTCATCTTAAATAAAGTAGCCAAGAATATGCTAAGACAGCAAAAAGGTAGTTGCGAAAACAACAAAAATGCATAAATAAAGCAATTCCCAAATAGGTGGGAAAAGAACTTGATCTGCAATTAAAACAAAAACATCTAGAGGCACCAAGCTGAGATGTGGATAAATAAAGTAAGTACTCTCTTTCCAGACTCGTCCATCAGTGCCTCAGATGGATTGAAAATGCTGCATGTTCAATATATAAAAAAAAATTGTTAGGTGTATTAAAAAAAATCCACATGAGCCATATGAAAAAGCAATTAAGAATATGTCATCAAAATGTACTGTCTGGAGATAATGAACATAGCACAGAGAGGGATAGCATTAATTCTATTCCGGTCTTCACGAACTTAAACTTTAGGTATATGGGATTCAATTTAAAGTTATATTGCTACCACTTAAAAAATGTACAAGTCTCATGTAGACTTTTCCTAGAATGAAAGTGAAAGTGTGCAAATGTAAAAGTTAAATATCTTCCTACTGTTACCATTAAATTTAAATACATCCAGCTTGGATATAGTTTAACAAATCGCAGAAATACTTCTTGTTGACTAACTACTGATATGCTGCTGGGGAGAAAAGATCATGCCAAAGTGTATCTGGAGCCAAATCAAGATTTCCTGCAGTACCCAAGGTATGTTTAAATTTGCTCTACACTATATATTGCAGTCCTCATTAGTTCACACCTGCTTGTATATAATCAGTAAATCTCGCAGGCTATCATCAGGGCTGAGCCAAACTTGAAACAGTTCTTGTCCAAAGACACCTATGTATGTTCATATCTTGTTTGGAACCGATTGTGCAAACTCAGTAGATATGAGTTTCTTCAAAGAAGCCAACAATCAAAAGCGTTCTTAATGCACCATGTAAAAAGAAAAAAAACCCCATGCCCCTAAATTCATTTTCATCCAAAAAGCAAAGAATGTCAGCTGTTTAGAAAAAATAAAAACAAAACAAAAAAATTCAAACAGAAACAAGTGTTTGGAACATTTTACCAGATGGACTTAACTTTGTGTCCTTGAACCACTGCATAATTAATACTTAAGGCAGGGCAGAGTAGACTTCTCTATGATTTTTTATGACTCCAGACTTTTCTACAGGTTATGCCTTCTGTAATGTATACATCCCCAAGGTAATTTCAGCTTGCTAGCTCAGGTACCGGTAGCAGTCTACCAATAGCAGCACAGAGTTCAGAGAAAGCTAATGGATCAAGTATTTACCAGACTCCTAAAACATCTTTTGCAGCCCATACTGAGCTTTGTGCTGCCAGTTAGCCTGCTACCAGTAACTAAGCCAGTTCATTTAAAACTAGTTTCAACATTCACCACACCAGCAATAAAATAGACAAAACCCAAGCGCCACCTCACCTGCTCTTCATAACAATAAAAAGAGACACAATACATCACAGCATGTAACCACAGCATGTCACCAGCTGGGATCCGGATTTTTAGTTCACTATGGAAAAACACGAATTTTCTCCTTCAACAGAAAAAAATATGAATTTTCTCTTTTAAAGGAGAAAACTGTGGATTCCCCCCTTAAAGGAGAAAAACGCAGGAAAGCACAGGTTTCCCTTTGCAGGCTGGCCAAGTTCTAGCCTGCAAGGGGCTGCAGGGAGTGCGAGGAGGGCAATCGGAGGCAGGGGGGCACCTGTGCACATGCATGCGCGCAATGCACGTGGCAGCCAGGCAGCAGTGGAGAGCTGTCTATGGGAGGGTGGGGAGGGGGCAAGGGGCACAGGCCACACAAGGAGAGGAAAGGGCATGGAAACTGGCACCCCCTCCCCACAAGATTTCTGCACCCACAGTGGGGTGTAGGGCTGCAGCCAGGCTGGACCAGCTCCAGACAGGAGCTGCCTTCATGACCACAGCTGCCAAAGAAAGGTTCTGCTTGCCCGCTTGGCAGCAGTGAGGGGCAATTTCGCACAACCATCACTGCCACTTATGTACCTCACCTCCAGCACTGAGTCCTACCCTCTGGGCTGTGGAGGCAGCCCTTGCCTGAAGCTGATCCAGTCTGAATGTGACCCTACACCTCGCTGCGGGTGCAGAAGTCTCGGAGGGCATGTTCCCCCCCACCACATCGCCTGTCCCCCCCGCCTTCCCTACACACCCACTCCCTTCCTCATACACAGAGGGGCTGGGGGCAGGGGACAGCAGGTCGGGAGTGAGGGGCACCAGAACAGCTGGAAGGACTGTGGGTCAGGAGTGAAGGGCACCAGCAGGGCTGGGGGGCTGTGGGTCCAGAGTGAAGAGCACTGGCAGAGTCAGGAAGCTGTGGGTCAGGAGTGAGGGGCAACTGCATGGACAGGAGCAGGGTACCAGCATATCAGGGCTGCTCGGCGCCACAAAGACGTGGGGCGAGTGAAAGGGGTACAGGAAGCTCCGATTTTCCATGATAAAAATCCAAAATCAAATTCCAACATTTATAGGTATTTCAAACTTAGAGTGATTGAGGCACTGGTAGGCTTCCAAACTGTTTTAAAATTGTAAATACATCAATAAAACATTGTGTTCAGCTGATTTTATATCTATATATATATATCTCGCTCATATATAGATATATCTATCTATCTATCTATCTATCTATCGATATAGATATAGATATTGAGAGAGAGAGAGAGGCATTTCATTTTAACTGCAGAATAACACGGATTTTGAGGGTCTTAAATAACAGAAACTGCAATTTTATCAGAAAATTTGCAATTTTTAAACAGAGAAAACCAGGACCCCTGGTCATCACTAATAGTAAAGTTTGATTAAAGATTCTAATCAACAGGTAGGATCATTCAAGATATTATCAAAAAAGTCAATTCAAGGTGTCAGCAACTTATGAGATAATACAATATCAATTTAGCTCAGGTCTAACTGATACGTTACATTGTTCATACTATTGAATTGCCTGAATTTTACATTACATCCCATACCAGTTAACATCCGTGGGTTTTGGGGTATAGCCTCCCAATACAATTCGTTCACACATTTTTAATAGAAAGGGTGTAAACAATGCAGTAGGATGATTTATTACTTTTTCATAAAAATAAAAGCTGTGGTCAAATGCTAGCTGGATCATGAACTAAAATGGGTATTGCTTAATCCTATCACCCCTTTGCCTGACAAAGAATCTGGCATAACCAGCCACACTCAAAAATCCAAGAAAGCATACAGAAGTCAAGACAGGGCGTATCTATGTAAGACAGTGAGGAGTAGACCAATTAGCTCCTCAGAAAAACATCTCGTGTCTACACGTGCAACCCTATTAGACCACAGGAAACTAAGGATTGTATTGTGGAGTTTTTTTACTCTGCCACACCGCATGTGTAGATACTGATGCAGTTGACTGGGGCACGAGGGTGCTTCAGTGCAGGAGTTGCTTGCTGGCTAGCCCCGCACTGAAGCACCCTTGTGCCCCAGCCAGCCCCTCTGCAGCATGCTGAGCCGAGTTGGAGCAGCCCCAGGCTGGCAGGCTGCTCCAACCTTGCTCAACACGCTTTGGTCCTGGGTGCACATGTAAACGTAGCACCCAGGAGCAATAAATTCTGGTGCAATATGTGCCAAAGTTTATTGCTGCATGCTAATAGCAAATGTAGATGTGCCCACGGAGACTTTACATACATTTGGCCTGGAAGAGGTCTCCATCATCATTAACTTCAGCAGTCAAAAGCAGATTTACTTCTGTTGTAGGCACATACTTCACAGCCCAGTAAGGGAGTTTATGTCAGAATCATTGAAAAACAGAGCTGAAAGGTGCCTGAAGAGGTCACCTATTTCATCCTATTCCCAACCTCTTTGTCTAAACCAGGGGTCGGCAACCCCTGGCACGCATGCCATCAGTGGCACGCGAAGATATTTTTTTCCTGACACGCCACGAGGCATGCAAAAAAATTGTTTAAGTTGCTGCTCCGGGCTCTCCTGTGCAGCCACAAGTCCCAGCGCCACAGCAAGTACCGGGGCGGAGCCAGAAGAACGCAGGCAGGGAGGCTATCTGTGCTCTACTGCCCCCGCCCCATGCCCCCAGGCTGCGCCCTCCAGCCTGGCTGGCTCCTGGAGTGAGCTGCCCAGGCAGGCAGACACCCTGTCCCACCCGGGGCAGCACCGAGGTGCCAAGTGCTGGAGCCGGGCGGTCGGGACAGGGTCTGAGCGGCGTGGGGGGAGGCGCCGCAGGCAAGCCAGCCCAGTCAGGTCCTTAGGAAGCGGGGCTGGGGCTGGCCCTGGGGCTCTGCAGGCTCGAGATGTGGTGGGCAGGCAGGCAGGGGTGCCCAGTGGCACCCGTGGTGGAGCCTGGCCTGGCCCAGAGCTCCTTAGGGATGGGCCGCAGCCACCCTGCGCACATGGGGATGCTGCCCGGCTGGGGCAGGACGCCGGGCTCGGGGGGCTTCTCTCTCCTGAATTGGCCTCCCTGCACACTGGGCACACTGCAGGCAGAGCAGAGCCATCCCCGGTGCAAGGGCCTGGCCGCAGGAGCCCCCTGGAGCCTGGGAACAGCCACCGCGGCTCCTCAGCCTGTCCGGGTCCCAGCCTTGCCCACCCACAGCTCCCCTCAAGGGGCCAGGGCTGGGGCAGGCACTGCACAGAGCCGCTGTGCTGCAGGCTCCCAGCTGGCTCAGCCCTGAGCACAAGCTGCGGCAGCTGTTCCCAGAGCCCAGGGAACAGCCTGTGGCTGCAGCTCCCACTCACACTGTACCTGGCACGCACAGAGACCAAACAGAAGCCCCCGCCAGGCAGCATCCCTTCATGGGCACGGTGGCTGCGCCCCATCCCACAGAGCTGCGCAGGCTGGCTGGGCCCCACCTCTGGTGCTGGTGGGCCCCCCACTGTGGCCTGAGTAGCAGAGCCCTGGGGCAGCCCCCGCTCCCCGCCTGACACCAGCTATTTAGTGTAAAAAAAATAAAAATTAAAAAAAAAGCAACATTAATGATTATTAATAGTATTAAATATGCAGTGCATCCTGCTATGTACCCCCTCTGCCCCAGTTTTGTTTTTGTGGTGTGCCGGCACACCGGCACCTTACAAGGTAGACATTGTGATTTTTTTCGGCACTCCAGCCAAAACACGTTGCTTACCCTTGGTCTAAACCATCTATGCCAATGACTCTCAACCGGAATACTAGAGCACATAGGGGTGCCATGAAATCCTTAGGGGCATCACAGGGTGCAGAGCAGTATCAGCACTGTTAGGTGTGCAAGCACCTACACATGATTCAGAAATGAGAACAGATCTTCCCATCTTCCCATTTTTCTTGCTCTCCTCTGGCCTTCTTCCCCATTCGTCTACATCTTTCTCAAAGTATGATGCCTAACAATGGATTTAGTACTTTAAGTGAGGCCTTAGTAGTGCTGCCCCTGCTGCAGCAGATTGTTCAAAGCAAAGATCGGACTTACAAATCACCTATGTACTCATGTGACCTAGCCTCCACCCTACTTCGTTCTTTTCCCTTTCCCTTTTTTTTTCCTTTTCCTTCTCTCTCCTTTTCTCTTTTCCTTTCCCACTTCTTTTCTCTCTTCTTCCCTCCCCTCCCCCCCGCTGAATGCGGTCATCTTCACCCACAAAGGACAAAAGTACAGTCCACCAGTGCTGGGCACATGGAAGAATCACTTCCAGAAGTTGTATGACAATGGAAGAATCACTTCCAGAAGTTGTATGCCCCAATCCTGTTAATACACCCAAATATGTGTTTGGCTTTTTTGCCACAAAAGTACATTCTTGACTCATTCAACTTGCAAGGTACTATAATCCCCAAGTCCTTTTTTGAAATACTGCAGTCTAGACTGTCATTCCCCTATTTGTATTTGCTCATTGAGTTGTTCCATCCATCATTTTCTTTGAGGCAAACAAGAGCAGAAGGAATGGCAGGAGTTGTGGGAACTTCTTTTCTAAGCACAGGGAAGACAGAGGCAATCATCTTTAACAGCAAACAGTTAAATGTCCTGGAATAAAGAGAGGACAGGAGCTCTTCTCTACACTAGAAAAAGAAAGGGAAGGTTTATTCTTTCTCAATGATCCTATTGATAGCATGGGCCATATTACTCTAAATAGGAGGAAAAGCAGAAGTTGCCTGTCCTCCCCTCTAGTCAATAACTCAAGTGAGAAAGAATGATGCGATTCAGATCTAATGGCCTGCAAGCAGCCGCTGGCCAGCACCTGCGTATCCCTGCTCTGCACGCCCCTTACACTGCTAACCGTGGATCTGCTATTTGCTGAAGCATCAATTAGCAAAGTTCTTCTTTCCCAAATATGGTTTCATAAGTCATGCCATTGCTAAAACTGCAAACAGTTACAACTGCAAATTGAAAATAACTTCAAATCTAACAATTCAACTGGGAACCACTGCAATACACATTCTCTTCATTTGCAACTCACAGATTTTCATACCTGGTTACTGGACATCCCAGACTTCCACAGTATGATAGTCAGACAGTGCCACCTACCTTTCATTCAGTGCATTTTTAAGCCACATTCATAAAGGGTTTGAAAATAGCTTGAAATTTTATAAAACTTCAGGAAAAAAAATTTAAATCACCACCCAAAATCTTTATTTAAGACTGTACACCCTTGTACCATTCCATATAAGCAAAACTCTCCTTTAGCATGTACCATAGATATAGACAAGGTATCTACAGCTTAGGAGAACATGACTCACATTCAGATGCCAATATTTTATTAGATACAGTTAGGTATTAGAATAAAAATTCATTTAGGAGGTGGGAGGTTGACAGCTGAAATCTGACAACAGAACTTGGACTCACATATACTCCAGATCCTCTAAAGCAGCAACAGGGAAAAGTTGTATCCTGAAACTCCCCTTTTCAATTTAAACTAAGACATTAAACTAAGTTCACTGTTGCCATCTCATTTGCTGGCCCAAGTAGAAATTCAAGACAAAATATTTTTTAAATGGAGATGGCTGGTAACCTCAGAATCCTGGCTGAATTTGTGCCATTCCTGCCATAACAAACCCTGTGATAACATCCATGGCTAGAGGTGGACTCGCAAATATTGGCCACTGTCCAGACAATTTTAATGAGTTATTTAAGAAGGTTTGATACTTTCACTATTAAAACTATTTAAAACTAGATTTAATTCACTACATTTAAAGATTTAAAGTGCACCAATAAAGATTTTCTTGGCCAATACCAATACCTGATTATTCACCACGCATTTCGGCTGATACTGATCTGATAACCGATTTACAAGAATGTAACCAGGCAGCATGGAGAGCACTTCCCTGCAGGCAAGGCTGAAGAGAGAAAAGGGTGCGGGGTGCAAATTGAGGCCCTCATGGTGAGGGAGACAATGGGGCACAGGCAGGAACTAGAGGCGCTGCATAGCCAGGGCAGTGAATGGGACCCCGGGGCCAGGGCAGGGAGTGGGATGGAGCCACAGGTGGCTTGTCCAGGAGATCAGTGTCCCAGCACTTAAAAATGGCAGCAGAGGCACTTGAACTAAAGCTTGTCAAATGAGCTTTAGTTCAAGTGCAGCTGTCACCATTTTTAAGCGTAGGGATGCTTTTAGGAGCAGAGTTAAGTAGGGTGAGGGCAGATGCAGGCTGCTAGCTGCAAGCCTGGGGTTCTCTGCCCTGCTGCCTTTGCCCTAGGAGGCCCATACTGACCATACCATCTCCCCTGCTGCCCAGCAGCAGGAGGCACAACTCATTGCTGCTACTGCTACCAGGAGGGCAGGGGACTCGCGGCCAGCATGCAGCTTCTGGTGCAAAGGCAGCAGGGTGGACAGCCCCGAGCCCGCAGCAGGCAGCCTGCATCCACCCTTGCCCCATGCACCCATCTGGGGGGCCACATGCTGCCCAGGCCTCCCCTAGTGATGCACACAGTGGTAGGGAGCCACCTCCCCCAGGTGAGCCGCCCACAGCTTTGTCCTGCTCTCCACCCTGGCCCCAGGTCCCATTTATTACCCTGGCTGGGCAGAGTCCCAGCCCCACTCCCTCCCTCACCGTGGGGGCCTCAGTTGGCATCCCCGTGCCCCTTCTCCTCCACAGACTTACTGCAGGGACTTGCTCTCCACAATGCCTGGCTGTATTCTTGGCCACGTGCGGCTGCACACATGCTATGTGGTATCCAGGGGCCCCAGCCAGAAGGCGTATTATATTTAATCAGTGACATTATTGGCCACACTGGCCAAAAAAGGCTGATAACCAATAATGTTAATTTTCCTTTCATCAGTGCCAATCCAATATGGCACCAATATATATTGGTACACCTCTACATTTAAATACTTTTTTCAAAAAGTCTTTGAGTCATTGCTGGCAATATTAATCCCCTCAGGCATCCTTAGCATTTTTCTTCAAACCCATCCTTCCTCACACTTGCTATTACTAGCTGAGAATGAAGAGAGGCTGATAAAAGTAGTAAATGATAAGGATAGCAACCACATTACATTTGCAATCCTTCCTATTGGCCAAGATGGGCGCATATCAGAGTTGGTAATACAACCTTGGTCATCTTATACTGCTTCAAATTAAACTACGGCAACCAAGACAACTGGAAGAAAATTGAAGAAGATTAGATTTAAAAAAACAGAACAAGAGATGAAAGGGATCAAATAATCAAGTCAGAATGATGGCACAGTGAATTTCTGTAGCCAACATAAATTGAAATATTATTTAAAGCAAAGAAGTTCTAAAAGAATGAAACAAGACCATGGTGCCCATCTGTGCAATTACTGTAACTCTGTCCATAATTGCACCACCTGCCTGGGATGTTTGACCCTTGCTCTCTTAACAACACTCGGACAGCATATTAAGGAAGCCTTGGTGTGCAACAAATAAGGTGAGCTCCAGTTTTAAGCCATCATAAAGTATTTTCAGCCAAATAAAGGTAATCTTGGAAACATCTGAGACTAACAGTCGTCTAGCACTAATCTCTGTAGTGGCCACATTATTACCGACAAAGATCACAAGAGGCAAGTCAGCCTGTAAAAGTGGAGATGGTTTTCAACTCTGATGTAGCCAGAATGTCCATTAGGTCTTATAAAACTAAGGGAAGTAAGAGTATTTAATAACCTAGCAACTCAGGGAAAGAATTTTCTCTGCAGAACCCAAGTCAAGTTCCTCCCAACTTCACTTGTTTCCCTCTGGCTAACCACCTTAATAGAAGCTATTATGATTTTGAAGTAAATACTGCTAAGGAACAGAGAAAGGAAACAGAGCAGAAAAAAGAGGGGGGGAAACGGTGAAAGTCAGCTAGAATATCAATTATACAACAGTTGCAAGGCAGGAAGTCTTGAACCTCTCCTTAAGTAGACCTGGGAAAACAGACCATTCTGTTGCATCCAAACTCGTTTTACTCTCAGGCTTCCATCCCTGGGTGAGCTGTCCCATTGTGCCCTTCTTCGGCAATCCTTCACTGTTGAGGATGACCGTCTTCCACGATTGTCTTATCTGTATGTCCAAAGATGGCTGATGAGGCCTATCTGGGATCAACAGACTACTGCAGCTTGGACGTGAGTTTCCATGTGGGGTGGGTGGCACTGGATTCTTGATTTGATTAGTGCTAGACGACACATTGTTTCTGCTGCTCCCACTTGTCCATCTCCTGCTGTTGTCATGAGGTTTCAAAGTACAGAGATCCCTGCAACAGACTCTTCCTCCATTTGGGGCAGTCCTGGGCAATAGTCTTCCATATGTGGACATTGATGTGCATTTTCTTAAGTTGGTCTTGAGGATATCCCTGCAACGCCTTCTCTGCCCTCCTCTTGATTGCACACCTTGAGCTAGAAGAATATAAAACTTGCTTTGGGAGTCTGAAGTCAGACATCCAGATGACATGGCCAGCCCAACAAAGTTGATGTTAGGTGATCATCGCCTCAATACGCACAGTGTTTGCTTACAGTAGGACGCTAACAGTGGTGCATCTGTCTTCCCACTGGATTCAGAGAATCTTCCACAGACAGTGTTGATGGTACTTCTTGAACAACTTTAGATTTCTCCTATGTCTCCATGTCTTGGCTCCATACAGCAATGTGGGGATCACAACTGCTTGATAAACCAGTTTGGTTTCAGATCTGATATCATGATTTTCAAGTACACATTTCTTCAGGTGTCCAAAGACTACACTTGAACATTTGAGGCAATGTTGGATTTCTTCATCCATGTCACCCTCCTGTGAGAGATGGCTTCCAAGGTACAGGAAATGCTCGACATTCTCGTTTCACTGTGGATCTGAATTGCTGGAACTGAGAACTGTTCATTAGGAGTTTGTTGATGGAGGACCTTCATCTTCTGAATGTTAAGCGCCAGTCCCACTTTCTTGTATGCCTCGGTAAAAATGTCAATGGGTGGTTGAAGGTCTGCTTCTGAGTGAGAACACACTACAACATCATCAGCATATTGAAGCTCAATGATTGAGGTCTGAGTGTTCTTGGTTTCGACTCAGAGTTGCCCAAGGTTAAACAGCTTACCATCCATTCGGTAGTTTAGCTTCACTCCGACTAGAAGCTTGTTAGTGGTCAGATGTAGCATCACAATAAGAAATATTGAGAAGAGTGTTGGAGCAATGATGCAGCCTTGCATAATTCCCATTTTAACCTCAAAGGGATCTGTGATAGATCCATTACTGAGAACCACCGCTCACATACCATCGCGGAGCAGGCAGAGAATGGTGACAAATTTCAGCAGGCCTCCATATTTCAGATCCTCCGCAAGCTTCTTGGCTGACAGAGTCAAAAGCTTTTGTGAGATCAAAGAAGGCCATGTAGAGAGGCTTATGTGGTGCCTGGCATTCCTCCTGCAGCTGGCAAGCTCTGAAGATCATGTCATTTGTACCTCTTGATGCCCTAAACCCAAACTAAGATTCCGAGAGGAGCTCTTCAGCAAGTGGAAGGAGATGGTTCAAGAGGGTTCTCGCAATTATCTTTTCTGGGGTGGACAACCAGGTGATTCCTCTGTAGTTTCCACAGCCGGACTTGTCTCTTTTCTTGAAGACTGTCACAATCATGGCATCCCTGAGGTCATCTGGGATTTCCTCATCATTCCAGATCCTCAAGAAGAGGGCATGGAGCTGTAATGTGAGCTCCTCTCCTCCCTGTTTAAGGATTTCAACAGGGATTCCATCAGCTCCAGATGTCTTGTTCTTCATCTGCTTAATGGCTTACCTCATCTCAACAAGGGTTGGAGGGATTCCAATATCTTCTCTGACTGCATATTGCAGGATGAAGTTGAGAACACTCCTGTCAACAGCAAAATCTCTTCTGAGGTCTTCAAAATGCTCCTTCCAACAGGCATTGATAGCTCCCCTTGCCATGATCAGGTCTCCTCCTCCCTTATGTCTCAAAAGGTTTATCCCCAAGGGCTCAGACCATAGACGGCTTTGGTGGCACTGAAGAAACCGCACATATCATGGATGTCAGCAAGATGTTGAGTCTCCTTCGCCTTATCTTCCCACCATTTGTTCTTCATATCGCGAGTCCTCCTTTGGACCTCTGCCTTGGTTTGTTGGAGATTCAATTTCTTTTGCTTGGAGTTAGTGTCATTTTGCCAAGCACAAAAGGCCTTCTGCTTGCCTTGGATCTCCTGGTTGTTCTCATCAAACCAGTCTTGATGTTTCCTGGCAGAGAATCCAAGCATCTCTTCACAAGCACTGATGACAGTAGCCTCCACATGGTGCTGATAAAAAGATGCTTCTTCCACACCGGTCTTGAGGCACAATGTATGCCTACTCTACCAACTGTCTCTAGCACCATGTCACGCATACAACCATTGAAAAATTCAACGTTTCAGTGTAACTGAAACCCTGAATACCACCATCTCATTCGACACCTACAAGAAATACATTCAAGATCAACAATGAAAAGTCAAACCTCCTTTTTACAAAAAACTCACAAAAGAAAACTCATCATCTTTTACATGAGTAAAACAAACCAGTGATGTAGCCTTTTATGATAATTTACACTACTGAAGAGGTGTAAAACAGAACAGTAAAAGGTGCCCTTCCAATCTTAAGAAAAAACTCACTACAAGCACACACCTTAAATCCAGAAAAAGTATCCATAGTACTGTAGCTACAGTTGTGTTGATCTGCACCTCCACTTTCATATACTAGTAAATTGGTGATTGATGTGACTTCTTCGGCTGAGGCCTGATCCACATGCACAGGGTTAATCAGCTCAGAAGCTATTCTTAGCTAGTTTAGAAATCTTTTTGTTCGTAGATTAAAAGCCATATTGGAAGAATAACATAAAATATTAAATGCTAGTCAGATTAATATTTTTTGTTATTTATGTATTTTAACCCGTTTCAGAATGTAGCTGTGAGGGCTTTAAGAGTGGGAGCAAGGGGGAAGAGGGGGCAGCGAGTAACAAGAGGCAAGATTACCACACAATAGAGACCTTAAAACCAAAGTACGAGGGGAAGTTACTAGTGGAAGTTACTATAGGAGTACCCTTAGATATGGGAACAGTCTGGAACCCTGAGATGAAAACAAAATAAGAATTTAAATTATTATCCCAGATCTGATACAGATTCCATTGGTTGCTTGAGCAAGTTGCTTAACCTCACCCCGTTATTTCCTAAGAGACAACACTTACTCAATTCATATTACTGTTGGGCAGATTCAACTGCTTTAAAAATCAAAGCAGTAGATAATAAGCTGCATTTCACTGTGAAATATGACTTATTTGACTTCCACAAGGAGTTTATTTCTAGTCACACTTTCTAGTCTAGAGCTTACACATCTCATGCCAGAGAACAATGCTATCTGCATATTTAAATAGTCGCGATGTGACCCTGGACATTTAATTTTCAGGTAAAGTTACTTAAGTCTTAACCTAAAAGGACCATACCTTATATAATGGACGACGAACATCAATGGGACAGTTCTGTATAACTTCATCAACTACATCCGAAATGGAATCCATAAAATCTGGATTAGCAAACTAAGTCAAAGTAGAAAACAGACACTCAGATTACATGTTGGCAGGGCAGGGCAAAGAAGAGAAGAGACAATGCAGGTGACAGGACCCTAAAGAGTTTATTTGCATGAATATGTTGCACCTAGGGATGTGAAAGATTAAACGGTAAATATACTTATACTGTTAATGCATTAGTTAACGTTTAGTGCCGGATGCAGTCTGGTGGGGAAGGGAAGTGGCACAGTGCCCCAGGAAAGCACCTAGTCGTAACATGTGGCTCTGCTTCCCCCTCCCTGCTGTGAACTGCTGACTTAGGAGGGAGAAGAAGGAGAAGAGGGGAAGGAAGGGACTAGTTGCAACACATGGGTGCTAGTGTTATCAGTTAAAAGATTAACTGATAATTAGAAGAGTTTAAATGGGTAGTTATTTAAAGTATGTTTAACATCCCTGATTGCACCAGCATTTTTATGCTAAGAAAAAAAATTAATTGGGGCTGAGGGTACTTCTGCTTATGGAACATGTTATGTAGTGACCAGAAGAAAAATAACATTACTGTTGTGTTATAAAACATTCTCCTGATGTACTAAAACACAGGCTTCACAGCACTCGCCACATCCCTCCATAAAGTCCTTTTTGCCTGTTGTAACTCCAAATCATTCATTACACTGTCAAAAATTGACTGTACTAAAGGTTGTATATTTGGTAGTTGTGCATATATACAGTGTTCTCAAGCATGTGCACTTTATATATATTTTCGGAAGTACTGTAAAAAAATTAAAATCGTCAAAGTTTAAGCAGAACAGTGAATGGGAATGCAAACAAATGAAGTTACCACATCCAAGGTTGAAGCAAAATTCATATTTTAAACATACTGCAGCAAGGGGAATCAGACAATCTCCTCCCCAGAATACCTACATAACTAGCATATGGATTTGAAAGCCTAGTAAGAAGGATATTTTAATAAATCTGTAAAGTCAAGGATGGTAGGATAGTAACCAGGTGAGTGAACAGAAAAAAATGTAGTACTCATGTTTAATAAAGGAAAAGAAAAAGTGGCCTGGAAAAACCACAGGCTTGTTAAATCTGGACCTAAATGGTATGCAAGGCTTTAGAATATATTTGAAAGAAAAAACTTTGACATGGAGGCATAGGCACCAGAAGGCCAGGGCTAATGGGGTTTAGCCCCCACCAAACGGAGCTCCACTACTCCAGTCCCACCACCGCAGCGCTGCGTCCAGTGTCCCTGTTGCATGCTGGCCCTGCAACAGCCCTGTGGGAGGGAGGGGTGACCCCACACCACCCTGCACTGCACCCCCAGGCCCCCAAATAATATTTTCTCCTGTCACTACTGCATGGAGGTGAGAAAAAATAAATTAAATGCAAGATGGGGTTACCAAAGGTAGATTGTACCAAAGAAGCAGCTGATAACTGATATTCTAGACAAGAGGACTGCCATATATCAAATCTACCAGGACTTCAATAAAACATTTGATATGATGCTTTGGGGAAAATTATTAATCTGGAGAAGACAGGAATTAGTCCAAAACCATGAGATGGATAAGGAACAGTATAAAAGGATTGTATTGTAAATGAAATTAGATTAGAGGGCAGTTACTACTGGAGTTCCTTAAGGACTGGTTTTAGAACTAAATTTATTTTCGTTTAGAAACTTGGCAAAAATACTAGCCTGAAGTTGGATGCCACTGTCAATATGGAAGAGGATCACAGTATAAAAAAATTGATATATAACCTCGAAGCCTGAGGTAGAGCGGAAATTTAACTGTACAAAGTGTGAGGTCACACATTTAATAAGAGTTTCAGGTATAAAATGGTGGCTCAACAGCTGAAAACGACAGTAAAGGAGAAAGACATTGGTGTATTAATCATCCTGTGACAAACTATAAGCTATAAAATGTAGCATGGTCATTAAAAAGGCAAATGCAATCCTAGAACTCATCAGCTGAGGTATTTCCATTAGAGATAGGAAACTATTAAAATGATTAAACACAACACTGGTAAGAGCTCCTCTGGAGTACTGTGTATAATTCTGGTCACACACCTTCTAAAAACACCTTCAAAACTGGAAGAGGGCTAGTAGCATGATCAGGAGAATGGAGAGCCAATTTGACACGAGGAGACTAAGAGAGCTTGGATTGCTTGGTCTAGCACAGTGGTTTTCAACCTGTAGTCCATGGACCCTTCAGGGGTCCACAGACTGTCTAAGGAGTCCATGAAAAATGACTATGATCAATCAAAAGTATGTGACTACCCACACTTAACAATTCAAAGGGGTCTGCACCACCATTCAAAATGTCCAGAGATCCTGTACCTCCATTTGACATTTTCAGGGGTCTGCAAATGAAAAAAGGTTGGAAGTCACTGGTCTAGCACAATATTGGCCAAGGTAGAATGTGACAGCTTTCTGTAAGCAGACTGGGAAGTAAATACCAAGAAGGAGAGGCAGGAGGGGAGAGAGCTATTTAAACTAAAGGTTAAGGCTGGCACAAGAATAAATAGGATATACATTTAAAGCAGTCATGATAAAATTTAGACAACAAATGAAAAGGTGCAAGTCAGCAAGGTTCTCCAATAGGAACAGAACAAAGAAGGCAAGAGACACAGACTTTTTTTAAGGTGGGGCTTGATAAACATTTAGGAAGATTATATATGTGGTCACTTGTGACAGCAAGAGACTCAGTGACGCAGGAAGTCCTTTCCAATACCATGTTCCCACATATAAATAGGTGCAACTCTCTCAACTGAACCACTTGTTGTTTTTCATAATGATAAAAGTGATCTGTAAGGTATCACCCAATTTCTAACTTCAAGACATCATCAGGAAGCTGCTAGATTAGTCACAACTGGGGCTGGATTCAACTGCCCTAAAAAGTGCCAGCTTCCCTGTCACAGTGATATTCATCTGTAATGGGAATGGCCAAATGATGGCTTGAAAACTGCATGCAACTCCCAAGCACTTTGAATGTGCTTCCAGAAGAAAGTGGTAGGCAACTGTCAATCCTATGGTTCATTAGTGACAGAGGATGGATCTTTAGTGACAGAGGATGCAGAAAAGACTGAAGTACTCAAAGCCTTTTTCAGCTCACTCTTCACAAGCAAGGTCAGCTCCCAGTTTGGGGAGGAGGTGAGCAGCCTTCGGTGACAGAAGAGCAGGTTAGGTACTATTTAGAAAAGCTGAACATATAAAAGTCCATGGGGCCAGACTGAATGCACCCAAAGGTACTGAGGGAGTTGGCCAATGTGACTGCAGAGCCACTGGCCATCATCTCTGAAAACTCATGGAGATTGAGAGGGGTCCCAGATGATTGAAAAAGGGCAAATATAATGCCCACATTTAAGAAAGGGAAAAAGGAAGATCCAGGGATCTACCGACCAGTCAGCCTCACCTCAGTTCCTGGAAAAATCATGGAGCAGATCCTCAAGAAATCCATTTCTAAGCCCTTGCAAGAGAAGGTGATTAGAAACAGTCAGCAAGGATTCACCAAGGACAAGCCATGCCTGACCAACTTGATTCGTTCTATGATGAGATGACTGGCTCTGTGAATAAATAGAGACCAGTGGATGTGGTTTAAGCGAGGCTCGATTTTAGCAAGGCTTTTAATTAGATCTCCCACAACATTCTTGCAAGCAAGCTGAGGAAGTACGGATTAGATGAATGAACTGTAAGGTGGATAGAAAGCTGGCTGGATCATCAGGCTCAACAGGTAGTGATCACTGGCTCAAGATCTAGTTGGCACCCGGTCCTGGAGTCAGTTTTGTTCAATATCTTTATCAATGACCTGGAAGATGGCACAGAGTGCACCCTCAGCAAGTCTGCAGATGACACCAAGCTAGGGGGAGTAGTACATGTGCTGGAGGGGAGGGTTAAGATTCAGAGAGACCTAGACAAATTGTAATATTGGACCAATGAGGTTCAATAAAGACAAGTGCAAAGTCCTGCACTTAGGACGGAACAATCCCATGTATTGCTTTAGGCTGGAGACTGGCTGGCTGGGCAGCAGCTCTGCAGAAAAGGACCTGGGGGTCACAGTGGACTGATTCTTCCCCTATATGCAGCACTAGTGAGGCCACATCTGGAGTACTATGCCCCACTACAGAACGGATGTGTACAAATTGGAGAGAGTCCAGCAAAGGGCAACAAAAATGGTTAGGGGGCTGGAGCACATGACTTCTGGGGAGAGGCTGAGGGAACTGGGCTTCTTTAGTTGGGGTGGGCAGGAAAGGTTAATGGCAGCCTTCAACTACCTGAAGGGGGTTCCAAAGAGGATTGAGCTGGACTGTTCTCAGTGGTGGCAGGTGACAGAACAAGCAGCGATGGGCTCAAGTTGCAGCAAAGGAAGTTTAGGTTAGATATTAGAAAAAACTCTCTCACTAAGAGAGTAGTAAAACACTGGAACAGTTTACCCAGAGGTGGTGGAATCTCCATCCTTGGAGGTTAAGACCTGGCTAGACAAAGCCTTGGCTGGGATGATCTAGTTGGGGATGGTCTTGCTTTGAGCAGGGGGTTGGACTAGATGTGACCTCCTGAGGTCCCTTCTAACCCTAATTTTCTATTATTCTATGGTGTATGTTTAAAAGGTCTAGTCAGGTGCCTGATAAAGCTGCTTGTACAGAGTCCTGTGTATGAGACACATCCCGAGAAAAATTAAAAATCGTTGAATGTTGAAACATTTTTAATGTAATTTTGAGAAACATTGCTTATTAATTAGGCTTAGAAAAAAAATCTGTGGTTACATTAAACAGGTCCAAGTATGTTAAAAGAAACTGATTTCAGTGAGCCTGCTTCAGGCATGATTTTGGTATTAAAACTTGAGTCACTGGCCCTGTTAATTATCTAAAAGGAAATACATGCTTAAGTGTCCAAGACTTGAGACAGTGCAAGCATGTTGCTAGAAAATCAGAGTGATATCCAAGGAACTGACTACATTACTGAATATATTGTATATTTTGAGTTAAAACAGCAAACACGTATTTAAAAGCAGAAAAATAGAAAGGCCTGCTTATCCCAGTCATGTGAGATTTCAGGTAGCTGTTTTCCTGTTTTAATGTGCATTTGACAAATTAAAAGGCTTAACCCTTTTATAGATCCTGAAGAAAACCAAGAGATTTTAACCAACTTCCACATACAGCAATACTATAAAGTCATCCAGCCCTTCCAGACTTATTGCTATCTTATTTCCACAAGGTGGTGCTCTGGCACCAAGAATATTGCATTTTCCCTTCCATTCAAACTTAGTATAAAGCAATATTAGGCAAAAATTCTTACCTCAGGATGAAAGAAAATTTCAGGTCCAAGAAACCTTTCATAACCAACATCTATAATAAATTTTTTTTTGTTGATTGCATTGATGCCAGTATACTGTTTGATCCATTTTCGTGGATCTACATCATACTTAGCAAATTCTTTTACTATGTCAGGACAAATATAACAGTATTTTTCCTGTAAAGAAATATAATGAATTAAAAATTGCCAAAAAATTCCCCCCATTATTCAGTACAGTAAAGAATATTTCAGGCAAACTGAAAACAATGTAATTGGGGAACTGAATGTGACAAGGTCTAAGTCTATTAATCAGGCACTCCAATTTGGTAAATATTGCTCCTACATTCAATCCTTCTTTGAAAACAGGCTGGTCAGGAAATGTTCCCACAGTTTAGTATTTAAGACCCAAATTCCACAAATGATTTCAAATGGGGCTCTAGATGGAAATCTCAATATAATCACTGGTTTCTAAGGACAAAAGGGTTCACACCTGCATGCCTCTCACAGCAGGATCAGAACTGGGTGACTGTACTGATGTTATGCATGATAATCAAAACTCAAAAGTTCAAATGTTTATAGATTTTTTTAAATAAAATAACTAAAATCTGAACCAAGTTCAGAGCCTAATCAAATGTCAGCTTTCTTTTGAAATGTATTCTATAGAATAAGACTTAATTGCCAATTATTCTTATTTCTTCCCTTCCCCCTCATGTTGTCAAAAAATTCAATAAATGAAAGGAAAAGCAAAGTTAACTAGACAATTCTTAGGTCTGCATTTTTAAGCGGTCACTGGCAACTTTTTAAAGCAAAAAGTCATCCTCTTTAAAAAAAAAGCAGATTTTTAAAAAGATTTTACCTTTACGGCTTTTGCGGTCTCCAGAGATTGTTCAGGAGGAATTCCCACCTCCCTCTCCCTTAGGAGCTGCTGAATGAAATATGTAATATCTCTACCTGCAATAGGGATATGTTTGATGCAACTTCCAATTACATAACCTTCTGCCTATGGAAAAAAAGATACTTAGAAAAAAAATGGTGTATGAAGTATTGATAATTATCAGTGGAGTCAAAACATTAGTTTTTACCAAGCAGCTTCTTAATTTAAAATTTTAATTAACAAAAAAAGAATCTTAGATGCCGACTCCTTCAAGTGATCCCCTTCAAATCCACAATACAAATTTGTAAAGCCATTATATGCTAGATGCTACTTGTGCTTATCAGACTGATAACCATTTGCAAATGTGACATTTCTTATCTAATACACTAAATGATAAATAAAAGGATAATCTTAGGTGAAGGTGCATGTTAAAGACAAAGAAGACCCTCAGTGAAGAGGTTTGATCAGAAATGGTCGGCAAAAGTAAAACATACTCATGAAGAGGACAAGCATTAGTCCTATGAAATGCTGAAAAATGGAAAGAAAAAGTTGAGAAAAAAACAAAAACAAAATACAATATTAAAAAAAGGGAAGGGAAATCAGACATTAAACAGAGTATAAAAAAGCAATGTCTTTCCTTTTCACCCCCTCCTTTTTCAGGATTAATTTAAAGACCAGAGGAAAACCGGAGAAAAGAATAAAGGGGACACCGTGGACAGTTATGTTAAATGCAACAATGATTACTACTACAGTTACATATTTATTACTCCACATGCAAAACTTTCTTCACTACTTCCAGTTTTTGCCAATTGAAGCAAATACTGCAAGGACAAGTAACATGCGATACATTTTAAAGGAGCCCACTGGCCTACACTACACTTCAGTACTTAAATGTCATTCAGATGCATTATATGCTATGCAAATATATGGGATGCCATCATTTGAACAGAAGTTAGAAGGAGTAAAATAACTATTACATTTTCATATCCCAAGAGGCTTAAGTCCATTTCAAACAGACTATTTAAATGACTATTTATTTATATAAATTTGCTGTTGTATCACCCATATATAAAATACTCCAAACTGCAATGGAAAATAACAACTCTATACTTATAAAGCAAATATACAACCAAAAACACAATTTGTAAATGGATTTTAAAATATACAGAATCATGATAGACATGATGGCAAATATGGAGTCGCTTCTCCTGCATGAAGGAAAATCAAGAAGTACTGCCTAGCCTTCCAATTTTTGGGCACCAGTAACAAATATTCAGTCATTTAAATAGAGCAAAAATTGGGATGTGCCAGGATGTACGACCAGGACTTATACAAACATATGAATCTGGTATAAAGTATAGGGGCTCCTTCTTCAGGGCCTTCAATAGTATAGACTCCCCTAAAAAAAAAAAAAAAAAAAAAAAAATCTATTCAAGAGGTACTGAACTTTTACCTTATTTTGCAAAATAGAAAAAAAATCCACTTCATTTTCCAAAAGATATATAAAATGTATACAGGGCCACAAAAATTAGATTGGAAACATAGAGGGGAATAAAAAAAAAATTGATCTTAGGGAAAAGGAGAGTTATAATCATGTTTATTTAATTCAACTGAAACTTTTTTTTTTCCATGGCATAATTAACACCTTGTCTAGACTCATTAGAAAAGCTCCCTTTTTCTGTATACTCTCACCACTATAAAAGTTAAAAATTCTTTAAATATTTTTTGTATTTATAGTCTCATTCCTGCAGAAATTTCTATTGGCATTAGCTAAATTTTGGTCCTAAATTAGGCTGACAGTGTCACTTTAACATACTTAATGTTCCTTTTCCCTGACTCCCTCCCTCGGTGACAGTTAAGAGGCACTCAGTCCAGAAAAAAAAACAACTCATCTTTTAATTCAAGCCTGAAGAAATTCTCACACTTGTGCAAACAGTTCTACTACATACCACAGGAATTACGTGGGTTACTCCATCACCACTGTCAATGACAATTCCTGTTAACGTACGTTCTCCAACCTGCCGTGATGTCCAAGATGCAGCTAAGGCCAATACTGCCTATATAAGAAACAGTTAATATTTAGATATGGGTAAGACAAACTAAACTTTAATCTTTAAAAAATACTGCTTCAAACATTTTAGGCATGTGCTTACATACTGCAGCTATACTGTACTTTAGAAGGATAGATTCACTTTGTTCACCTGAACAGCAATGTAAAGTCCTGGTACATTAAAAGATTCAAACATGATTTCTGCAAGATACTCTCTGTTTTCTGGAGTGTTCAATGGAGGTTCTGTCTGTAAAGAAAGGCCACTTTATTAACCACCTATCACAGTATGCGCTTTTATCAAACTTGGCTCAATACAACAGTAAATGAATTTTTCAGTTTATCAATTCACTCAAAACACCCCAAAGGAGTCTCAGGTACAGAGACAAGAACTGTATAATCCGTGGCAGACAACCCTGACCACCCACAACATGGTAAAATTTCTTTAAATTTAATTATTAAAAATTACTGATTATCTGGAAAAGCTTGGTTTTATACATATGAGTAATGGTATCATGTTGTGCCCATAATGGACTGACCTACAAATACTCACAGGCTAAATACAGACATTCAAAAATGCCTGAGGCAGAATCGATTTAAGTTATGCAGTTTAGATTGTGACATAGTTTAGATTCCTAGGGAATCTAGGACAAAATAACTTGTTGAGAGTAAACTTGCGTATACTTATGGAGTTCCTTATTGATTTCAACCAAACCACTCAGACGAATAAAGTTAAGCACAATGTATGCATTTGCTAAACCAAGGTCTAAGAGTCTAAATCACAGTCTACATTATATTCAGGAAGTAAACTTAGCCTCTAAAAATTCTTCATGTCCCATCTGTTCCTACCTGGAAATGGATGGACTGCCAACAAAAACAGTACCAAAAGTACTATAGGGTTCCTTTAAAGTAAACTACAATCAAATTATTTTGCAGAAGTCCATGTATCTGATTACACACAATTATATACTATAATAAACTACATTAGCATCACAAATTTTACAACCACTCTTCCAGCCAAACCATTTGAATAACTTAAAGTTCAGTGTTGGCATATTTCAAGGTAAATCCAATTTGAGACCTTAACTACTTAATAGTGCTCCCTTATTAAATCAATTATATATTCATCTACCCTTATGAAAAACTACTGCTTAAAAACAAACATTTTGCATTAGGTAACTGAAATCATCTTCAATAAAAGCTGTTCACATAACTGTGCAATTGCTAACATACAGCACGTTGCTAAGTGACATTTCCCCTTATTTTACCGAACATTTTATTTTGTTTGAGTAAAATCAGTCAATTATTTTAGACAGCATCTGTAATTAAATCAAGATGCCTAAGCTTTTAAAAGATAAAGTCAGAAGCCAAGAAGCCTGCTTCAGAAATTTATTGGAACCTCTCTTTAATGAAATTTTATGTATTGTTTCAACCACAATAAAAAGAAATGAAAAATTGGAGAGAAAAAAAAAAGGCTTCTAGGCTTTATATGTTATAACAAAGTCTACTTGTGTTTGGAATATTATCCAGCCTTTCATTTGTGGAAATATTTTCTTATGCAGCCCCATTACTCACCAATAAGAAGTAGTGATCCTCGGGCTCAGCTCGAAGATATTTAAAAATTACTTGCTCCATGAATCTTTCCATGAGGTCCCAATCTTCAACAATACCATGTCGTATAGGCCACTGAGGCAAAACAACAGAGGTATGCCAACGTCTTAAGTAAGCTCAGCATGTGACCCAGTAGGCAACAACAGAAATCAGCCTGAGAAGCAAAATCCTAGCATAGGATGCGCAAGCAAGAAACTTTATGCTGTTACCATTCTAATTTTAAACTAAAGCCAACATTTTAAGCCATCTTCTGCTCCCAGATCTCCCAGTGTGATTCTGACCACGGATAGCACACTGGACTTCAAATCAGGAGAGTTGGGTTCTTTCCAGTCTTGGCTCTGTCATTATTCTATCTGCTGACCTAAGGAAGATTACTTCACCTCTCTGCGCAACAGGTAGCTCAAGTGGTAAAACAGAGATGAGACTTGTCCTCCCTGGTAATGCATTTCTCAGTCTATAAATGAAAAGAATTAAGACCAAGCCACCCAAAGGTTCCTAACAGAAGGCAGCATCAGTGCCCAGCATACAGTAAGTGCTTACCTTCCCAGTAGCATACATTATAAATAATTATTCTTATTCTAATATTATAAGAGCCTACGTCTGTCTGTCTGTCTGTCTGTCCGTAACACCTTATTCGCACTCTGATTGGCTGATGGAAACAGCCAATCAGAGCACTCTAAGCTTGGGGGAGCACCACCATGTTTCTGAAGCCGTGCCAAGAACCGGATGCGGTGGGGGAGGACCAGACAGAGGGGAGGCTCTGCTGAGGACAGGATGGGGGTTGGGGGGCGGAGGGAGGGGGTCCCCCACCCTGGTCCCAACAAGCTGCGCCAAGGCCCAGACGGGGTAAGGGAGCTGAGGCCAGCAATGCTGGCCTCGGCTCCCTGACCCCACTCCTTGCAAAAGGCAGAACAGCGGCAGCATGGGGCGTTAGGTGGTGGCACTCCATCCCACCCCCACCCCCCATTTATTCTTGACGGGCAATTGGCTAGTTTTTCTTATAAATGTTCAGCATATGCTGAATATTAATGCACCACAAAAAGTACCCTTTACCATGATAAAGGAAAGCTGACACATTTGAGGAAATGAGCCTGTGCAAAGGAATCTGGGGACATGTCTTGATGTTTCACAAACTTCGCTTAGTGACAGCAAACTTCAGAAAATGGTGATTAAATGGCTGTCGGGCACATCTGAAATAACCAACGATAACGAAGAGATTCCTGAAAGATGATGACATTTCCTTCTGTGTTCTTACCTTTGTGGCATAGGTAGGTTTATCTATGGCTTCATCTCCTATGAAAAAGTCTAGATCATCAACTCCCTTCATTACTCTCCTCTGGGCTTGGTCACCTACTTTGGCTGACTCTCTGATTGCAATACCTAAATAAATAAAAATCTATTAAAGATAAGAAGTGAAATGCTTTATCAACAGAGAAATACTATGCAAGAAAGTAAAGCTTCTTCCTCTGCTAGTTTAAATATGTCAACCTAGCTAGCCTGTTAGGGTACATTTCCAGTGCCATACACAGGGATGTGACTGTTCATCTTTGATTAACTTTGGTGGAATTTTGTGACCATACATCGCTTTAAAAAAAAAACAAAAAAACAAAACAAAAAAACAGCGTTGTTATACACTACAGCCATCAGTAGAACGATATACTTCCAAAGGTCTAATCCAGTAAACCCTCTTGAAGCCAGGAAATGGCAAGGTTGAGAATTAAGAGAAAGCACACAGTGGTGGAAAGAAATGAAGAAAGAATACACTGAAATGTTAAGTTACTGAGGTATTATCCTGGTTGATAGGAAAGAAGTCAATTTTTAGCCCAACAGAGAAGCCTATGAAAGGCTTGCCATTAGCCAAAAGAAACTATCCCTAAGATCACTAATTGAAGGCTGATGTAGGCAACAAAAAACATATGAGGCAAACTCTAAATAAAAATGGAACAAACTACTGTAAGATGCAAGCTGTGTACAGTCTTGTTCCAGTCAGCCAGGCACACACACACACCCACCTGTAGGGAACGCACAGGGTATAGAATAACGGAACTAAGAACTACTGCAGAGCCTGAACACGTTTCCAAAACCCAATCAAAAACTTCATAAACAGCCTACTTTCATGAACTGCTGGCTACTATAAATGTTTAAGGCAAATATTTCTTATCTCACTGCATATGCAAAATCTTATTTACTCTGTACAATGCATGTGCATAGCTTTACAAACTAGTGTTTAAGTTTGTCTTAAAACTTAAATTTTAAGTTCAAGGTAGCTACATAGCACTATACAACTACACTATGGTTGAGGTAGAAACCATTTCTCCAGTTATTTCTTTGGACCTCTGGGCATATCTAGTATTTCCTTACCTTTGTAGTATTTGTCTAAAAAATTCCATTTTCAAGGCAGGCAAAAACAAAACAAAACAAAAGAAAAACTGTATATGTTAGAGGTGCACCGATGTATCGGTCCGATATCGGATCAGCACCAATTTACAAAAAAATTGATTACATCAGAAACTGGCTTTTTTTGCCTGATGCAGCCAAAAATGTGGCCAAGAAATGCCCTGTGTGCATGCACAGCCCGGCAGCTTGGAGAGCTGCATCCAGCTGGTAAGTCTGATGTTGTGGAAAGGCAGGGGGAAGAAGAGACGTGGGGCGGGGGGGACGACAGATCAAGGCCCCCGTGGTAAGGGTGGGAGTGGGGCTGGGACTGGGACTGGGGCTGGGGCTGGAGCAGGCGCTGCCCAGCTGGGGCATGGCACAGCATGGCACGGAGCCATGGCTCATCTGGGCTCACGGGGGGGGGGGGGGGGGGGCAGCTCCTGCTGCTGCACGGACTGCAGGAGGGCATGGAGGGGGGAACGCATGCCCCCCAGATCTGCATGGGGCGGGGTGGCTGCTCCTGTGGGCTGAGGCCGGTGCCAGGCTCTTTCCGGCAGGGGCTGGGCTGGGGGCAGGCAGTGGTGGTGCTGAAAAGGGGGGTTGGGAGGGCTACGGTGAATTTTGGGGTGCCTCCTGCCCCCACGCCCCTGAAGCCCCACTCCCAGCACCACCGCTGCCCACCCCGAGTGCAGCGCGGCCCATCCCCCACCAGGCAGAGCTTGGTGCTGGCCCCAGCCCGCAGTGCCAGCCATCTCATCCTCCACAGATCTGAGGAGCATGCAACCCCCCCCAATGCCCTCCTGGGGTGTGCCTGGTAATGGGAGCTGTCCCCCCCCACCCCCTTCCTGCACCCCTCAGACAAGCCACAGCTCTGTTCCACACCCCATCCAGCCCTAGCTGGGCAGCACCTGCCCCAGCCCCTGCCACGTTCCCTCCCTCACTGCAGGGGCCTCAAACTGCACCCCCCACACCCTCTCTCTTCCTCCACCTCTTTCACCACAACAGACTTACCAGCCAGACACTGCTCTTCAAGCCACCGGGCTGTGTATCGGAAACTGGATCCGTATCAGCCGATATGCCTCCTTAAAAATCGGCTATTGGTATTGGCCCAAGAAATCTCTATGGGTGCACCCCTAGATGTTAGAAAATTAAGTTCCAGATTAACAGATAAAATTCCGTAAACCTTTTCAAATACAGTACTGCAACAATTAGAGATAGATATTGGTAGTTAGTATCTCAAAATTTAAAGTAGCATGTAGTCCACTGTAAATTCCACTGCATAAAATTTAAGATTTAAAAATGTCTAATGTTAATATGGGATGTTCAAAATGGTTAACAGATCCAGACAACATGATGATTTTAACAGACTAGTATTTTTACTTTTTTAAATGTGTGTTCTCTTACTTCCAGTGCTGAACAATTTTTTTTAACATTTATTTTATTTTATTCTTTCTAGAGTCTCCCTCAAAGGTGGATACATACAACCAGGTGGTACTGCTGATTTAGTACTTAGACAGAAGGCCTTCCACAAATTCCCCAAGTTTCAACGAGGGTGTTAGGTTGAGAGGAAAGTAGCTTGTATTCCATAAGCCAGAGTCCCAGCAGAAAAAAACAGTTGAGATGGAAAGAAAATTGAGCTTACTCTGAACATCTTTATCACAGCAACCAGAAGCTGATTTAATGAGCAACAGTCCTGGAAAACTGGAGACAAGGAGGTTCCTTCATTTATACTCTAGCTAAGGATACTAAGATACTGAATATCACTTGTCAAATAGACAAAGATAATTGGGAAGGCTGAGTTAGGAGCCGGAAGAAGCACAAAGTTCCTCCTGAGCCTGGTTAGGCATGGTTAAGGTATGACTGTTTCTGCAGACAGCAGCACCCAAGGGAATGAGATAGCTTACATCACATCCAGCCAGTTTTGGTTCCTCAGCCCTCATGATCATTTATCCATTAACAGAGAGAGGTAGTTAGCCACATTAGTCTGAAGTCAAGCAGAAGGGAGGGTAGTTGATCTGCAAAGTGTAAATCTAAGTCAGAGCTCTACAGCTTTTGTTAGCCCAAACTCCTTTCATCAGACGCTGTGAAAAAGCTTCTGATGAAGTGAGCTTGTTCTCACAAAAGTTTATGCTAAACAGCTGTGATTCAGTTAGTCTGTAAGGTGCAAATATACCATGTATACATTTATATGCACGTCAACTGGAAGAAGCCCAGTACAAGTTGGGGTGGGGGACTCAAACTCATTCCTTAACTGCTCTGCCAACTGTGTCCCTTCAGGAGCTGGAAAGCAAATTACTTACTACTCAACACTTTGTGAATAATGCTATTCATAAGAACGTGGGGCAAAAATTACTTACATGATGGAATAATGAACTGCGGTTCTGTATTTCCTGCATAGCCAAGTTTTGTATACCTAAAAAGAAAGTTATCAATAGGTCTTTAGATGCATCGAGAAAAAAAACTAGTTTTTGCACAAAGTTGGCAACATAAAGTATAGCAACAGTAATCCCACTTCTGTCAGCACAAAGGCCAAACCTGTATATGAAACAACTAAATTTTGAGCTACATTTTAAGTGCAGTTCTGGTCTGAAGAGAGACGCGGTCTGGTTCCATATTGACATCTCAATGACTTGTATATCAAGCATCTCTGTTTACAAGTAGTTTTTTTCCTTCCAACCCTGCAAGTTCAACTCATAAATTATTTTGTCTTCAGTAATATCTGCTCAATCCTATTATCTTTGAGGGGGCTGGCATACCTACACAAAAACATCATCTGAGTGGAAGTTTATATTGTCTAACGGGAGCAAGAGAGAGCAGAGGGAGGAAGTACTTACTGTTCTAACCCTGGTGGCAGCACAGATCCCCTCTGTGGCCTTGCACAAGTCACTTTACCTGAATTTACTGCATTATAAAATAGTGATATTCACTTATCTCATGCATGAATACTTGCTAATAAATTGCCATGATGATTGCCAGTGGAAATTATAAAATGAAAGAATCACAGAGAAGTAGGGCTGAAAGGAACCTCCAAAGATCATCTAGTCCAACCCCCTGCCTGAGGCAGGACCACCCCTCTCCAAACAATCCCATACAAACCCATCATCTAAACTCTTTGTAAAACTACCATCCGCCCTAACACACAACATAACACCCTAACACAATATAAACACCCTAACCTGCCACAGGTAAAGCAGGGGAACTGTAACAGTTAATGTCCTGGTTCTGTAAAAGGCTATTAATATAAGCTCAAGAGATCCTATGTAGAGGGCTATACCCCAGTGACAGAGGAAGGCAAAAAAGCCCCACACCAATCTGACCATAGAGGAAAAATTCCTTCCTGACCCCAAATTTGGCAATTGGTCTGACCCTGAGCAGAGGGGCAAAACCCTCCACCCAGCAACCTTCAGCTTTGATCCCAGTAGGAGCATTTGCACACCCCAGTCAAAATCCCCAGCCTTGGCTACAGTAAACACCCAATGGGCCCGAGGAGGGCTTAAAAACCCACTGACAAATACTGCAAATCAAATAATTCCACATATGTCGCTTCAAGAGAAATGGAATGGGTGGTTCAGGATGAAAGATAACACCAAAAATAATTTGCATTGTCTGCAGTGGTTGGTCAGTGGTTGCAGTCTAGCTCAGACATAAATCAGAGCCAAGACTATGACAAATTATTCTAATTCTTAGTGGACAGGCAAGTACTTCGATTGAACTCCAGTCATGACTGGAATCCTTTTTAGTAATTCCAGCAGAGTTTGATTAGGGCACTCACCAGCCAATGAATAGATACATATTTAAGCCATTTCATCTTCCTCCTGGATTGCAATCTATTGGTTAATAATGAAATACTGTGATCACTAGTTATGGAGCTATCATGCAGAAATACAAAATTCCTCCTTAATTTATTAAAAGTACAAGATTTTCTAGGCAGCTAGACCAGAATACCCACAAGTAGGAAAAGAAAAGAGAGACCAAACCAAAGAAAACTGGTCCTGGAGCCAGTTTTGTTCAACATTTTCATCAACAATCTGGACCTTTAACAAGTTTGCAGATGATACCAAACTGGGGAGTAGTAGATATGCTGGAGGGTAGGGCTAGGATTCACTGACAAATTGGAGGATTGGGCCAGAAGAAATCTCATAAGGTTCAGCAAGCACAAGTGCAAAGTCCTGCAATCCCACGCACCAGTACAGGCATGGGACCAAATGGCTAATCAGCAGCTCTGCAGAAAAGGTCCTGGGGGTTACAGTGGACAATAAACTGGATACGAGTCAACTGTGTGTCCTTGTTGCCCTAAAAGGCAAACAGCATACTCAGCTCCATTAGTAGGAGTGTTGCCAGCAGATCAAGGAAGTAATTATTCCCCTCTATTCCGCACTGGTCAGATCACATCTGGTGTACTGTGTCCAGTTTTGGGTCCCCCAACTATAAAAGGTTGTGTACAATTTGGAGAGAGTCCAGCAGAGGGCAACAAAAATGGGCTGGGGCACATAACTTATGGGAAAAGACTGAGGGAGCTGGGCTTATTTAGTTTAGAGAAGTGAAGACAGGGGTGATATAATAGCAGTGTTCAACTACCTGAAGGGGGGCAACTGTGGCATCGATGCCTACACGGTCAGATGGATTGCTAATTAGCTGTAGGGTCGTACTCAAAGGGTGGTGGTGAACGGGTCATATTCGACCTGGGGGGAAGCGGGCAGCGGAGTCCCCCAGGGCTCGGTCCTTGGGCCCGCACTGTTCAATTTCTTTATCAGCGATTTGGATGACGGGGTTAAAAGCAACCTGTTCAAATTTGCGGATGATACCAAAATTTGGGGTGAGGTGGGAACTCTAGTAGGGAGGGAAAGACTGCAAAAAGACCTGGATAGGTTGCAGGGGTGGGCTAACAAAAACAGGATGCGTTTCAATATGGACAAGTGCAGGGTGCTGCACTTGGGCAGTAGTAACCGGCAGCACGCTTATAAGATGGGAAGCTCCCTTCTTGAGAGCACGGAGGCAGAAAGGGATCTTGGAGTCATCACTGACTCCAAGATGAACATGGGCCGACAATGCCAGGTCACGGTCGGCAGAGCTAACCGGACCCTATCATACATCCACAGGTGCATCTCAAGTAGGGCCAAGGAGGTGATCCTCCCCCTCTACGCAACACTGATCAGGCCACAGCTGGAGTACTGTATCCAGTTCTGGGCACCCCACTTAAAGAGGGATGTGGACAACATTGAGAGGGTCCAGAGGAGGGCCACCCACGTGATCCGGGGACAGCAGGGCAGACCCTACAATGTGAGGCTATGGGACCTGAACCTGTTCAGCCTTCACAAGAGAAGGCTGAGGGGGGATCTTGTGACCGTCTATAAACTCACCAGGGGGGACCAGAAGGGTTTGGGGGAGACCTTGTTTCCCCTAGCGCCCCCCAGGATAACAAGGAATAACGGCCACAAGTTGTTGGAGAGTAGGTTCAGATCAGACATCCGTAGGAACTACTTCACAGTCAGGGCGGCTAGGATCTGGAACCAACTTCCAAGGGAAGTGGTGCTGGCTCCTACCCTGGGGGTCTTTAAGAAGCGGCTCGATGCCTACCTGGCTGGGGTCACTTGAGCCCAGTTTTCCTCCTGCCCACGCAGGGGGTCGGACTTGAAGATCTACAAGGTCCCTTTCGACCCGACTTCTATGATTCTATGAAAAGAGGATGGAGGTGGACTGTTCTTAGTGAAGCCAGCCTGCACAAGCTGCTGGGGGGCCTGGTGCTTCCCTCTGTGGCAGCATTGCCCCCCAGCGGTGCTAGCTGGGCGGGTGCTGCCCCAGCTCGTAGGCAGGCAGCACCCAGCCCAATCCAACAGTGAATGGGGCGCTGGAAGCCCAGACATGGTTGGGGAAGCTTGAGCTTGGCGGGCTTCCAGAGCCCTGTGTACCAGCCCCGCTGCCTTCTCCACCTGCCTGGACCACTGGGGAATGAGCGGGCTTGCCCCTGGGGCAGTGTGGGAAGGCAGCACGAGGGCAGCTGCATGTGCTGGTGGCCAGAGAAGGCAGCGGAGACAGTACACGGGGCACTGGAAGCCTGCTGAGCCCGAGTTTCCATGAGCCCATCTGGGCTTCCAGCTCCCCATGCACTGTCCGCACTGCCTTCTCTGGGAGCCAGACATGGTGTACACATGCATGATTTTTTTTTTTTAATCTACAGTGGAACAAGTTGTCCCAATCAAATTAAAATACATAGGAGGTGGTCTAAGTTGCCACACACAAATGAATTTTTACACGAAAAAAAATCATGCACGTGTACACAGTGACACCATTATATTAGACAAATGATTTGTCATCACGTTTTGTCACATGTACATGGTTCCACCGTCACGTATACAAGAAACCCTAGGGGCCATGCTCTTATTGACCTGCTGTTCACAAATAGGGAAGAATTGATAGGGGACGTAGAAGTGTCTGGCAAGTTGGGCAACAGTAACCACAAGATGACCGAGTTCAGGATCCTGACAAAACAAAGAAAGTAGAACAGCAGAGTATGGGCCCTGGATGAATGGTCTGTAAGGTGGACCCTGGACTTCAAAAAAGTAGATGTTGACTCCCTCAGGGTGCTGATGGGCAGGATCTCCTGGGAGGCCAGTCTGAGGGGGAAAGAAGTCCAGGAAAGCTAGCTGTATGTTAAAAGAAACCTTACTGATGAGGATGCAGGAACAATCCATCCCAATGTGCAGAAAGAATAGCAAATACAGCATGTGACCAGTTTGGCTTAGCAGAGAACTCTTTGGTAAGCTTAGACACAAAAAGGACGCTTACAAGTGGGCCAGTCAGCCTCACCTTGGTCCCCAGAAAACTCATGAAGCAGGTCCTCTAGGAATCCATTTCTAACTGCTTGGAGGAGAACAAAGTGATCAGGAACAGGCAGCATGGATTCACCAAGGGCAAGTCATGCCTGACCAACTTGACTGCCTTCTATGATGAGATGACTGGCGCTGGGGATGCAGGGAAAACAGTGGATGTGATATACGTTGACTTCAGCAAGACTTTTGATACAGTCTCCCACCACATTCTTGCAAGCAAGCTGAGGAAGTACAGGTTGGATGAATGGACTGTAAGGTGGACAGAGAGCTGGCTGGATCATCAGGCATAATGGTTAGTAATAAACGGCTTCAGGTCTAGTTGGCAGCTGATATCAAGTGGAGTGCCCCAGAAGTCGGTCCTGGGACAGGTTTTGTTCTTCATCAACAATCTGGAAGACGGAACGGAGCGCATCCTAAGCAAGCATGCGGGTGACACCAAGCTGGGGAAAATAGTAGATATGCTGGCGGGTATTAGTCTGTGAAATGCAAGAAGCATGAAGAGTAATCAGGGATAACTAAGTCCTAGCACACACAAAATTATGATCAAATTCAGATAAGCAGAACTTGGTGGCGCAGTTCATGTAAGTGGAACACTGATGTGGATAACTACAGTTTATTCAGGAAGGACAGAGAAGATATGGAAGAGGAGTTGCTTTAAAGACAAATACACTTGTTCTGAGAACCAAAACAAACCTATTAAAAGTTTCTAGGGTAAGGGAAAAAGGGAAAACAGCAAGGACAGTGTTATAGTTGGTGGCTACTACAGAGCACCATAAGGAGGAAATGGAAGAGGCTTTATAAATACAACTAACATCAAAATGAGAGGACCTGCTGCTTAATGGGGGTCTTCACTACCATGACAGATTCTTGAAATGTTGGACAGCCTGCACTGCTGTTACAAGTTCCTGAACTGTGCTGGGGATAACCCCTTGGTACAGTGGGCAGAGAAAACCTAGCAGAGAAACTTTTTTTTAGTTTGTTTCTTACAAATAGGGAAGAATAGGTTAAGAGTCTTAAAATAACTCTTAAGAGTTCATAATCCTAAGGAAAGGTAGAAAAGAAAACAGCAGAACAGAAATCCTGAACCTCAGAAAAGCAGCTCTAAACTCAGAAAATTGGTCTCTGGAAAAAAAGAAATCCTGCTACCTGGGAGTTTGTTGTTTCTCTAAGAGGCAATATTAAGGGAACAAAAGCATCCTATCCTATTGAGGAGGAAAGATAGGAAACACAGCAAGTGACCTGCTTGGCTAAACTGTGAGCTCTTCAGTGACTTGCAACTTTAAAAGGAATCTTACAAAAAATAGAAACTTGGTCGTATCACTAAGGATGAGTTTAAGAATTTAATTCAAGCACAGATAGACAAAAATCAGGAAGGCCAAGGCACAAACTAAAATACAACTAGCAAGAAACAAAGGATAACAGAAAGCTATTCAATTAACCCTTTAGAAGTAATAGGAAAACATAAAAAAAGCTAAGGTCCTTATTGAACAAGGAAGGGAAGCTAATAATGAACAATAAGGGGTCTCTAAAGCCTTTTTTACTTTAGTCCTCACAAAAAAGGTCAACTATCAGCTAATAAGCTCAGTTAGAAGTATGAACAGGGAGAAGGCATGCAGTCGTGAGCAGGGAAAGAATAAGGTAAGGTTTACTAAAATCAAATACATGTTTTCAAATGAGCAGGTCCTAATGAATTTCATTGTAGAGTACCCAAAGAACTGGCTTCAATAACTGCTGATCTATTGGCTATTATCTCTGTTCAATACCTTCATTAATAACTTGGAGGAAAAAACTGAGTGTGCATTTAAGAAATTTGTAGATGACAACAAATTGGATAGGGTGGCAAACACTTTAGAGAATAGGATTAGGATGCAAAATGACCCTAACAAATTGTAAAGATGGTCTAAAATAAAATGGAGTAAAATGCAACAGGGACAAGTACAAAGTATTGCAGTTAGGAAGGAGAAATGCACGAATACAAAAAGCGGAAACTAGCTACCCTTCAGTACTGCAGAAAAGGACAGGAAGCCACGTATGAGTCAACCAGGTAGTACTGAAAACAAATCAAAAACAAGCAAGAACCACTAACCACATACTGGGATGTATTAACAAAAGGGCCACATGTAGGCTATGGGAATTGATACTTCCACTCTATTCAGAAATGGCAAGGGCTCGCTTAGAGCATTGCGTCCAGTTTTAGATATCACACTTCAAGAAAAGTGTGAACACATAGAAGAGGAGTACAGAGGAGAGCAAGAAAAAATAGAGGTTGAAAAAGTATCATATAAGAAGAAGAACTGGAAAAGTTAGGATGATTTCTTCCAGGGAAGAGGCAAAAGGGAAGATCTGATAACAGTCCACAGTCAAACAAACAAACAAAAAAAGGTTGTTAGAGAGAGAAGAGGTACATGGCTGGACTGAGTGTCCAAAGAGACAGGACAGGCAATAATAAACTTAAATTGCAACAAGGGAGGTTAAAGTTAGCTATAAAAATAACTTTCTAACTATGAGGCTAGTTCCTAGTGAGGGTATGGTATCTCCATCATTACATGTGCTACAGTACAGGCTAAATAAACATTTACCTGGCATAGTTTAGATGATCTTGGACGAGGTTGGACTAGACCTCAAATTACAGCCTTATTTGTCTGAGATGGGATCCTATTGGAAACTATACAAATGATAAAACTAAGAAAGCATTAAAGATTAGTATAAAAAAAAAAATGAACTAACACATTTAAACTGGTCGTTAAGCATTGGAACAGATTACCTAGAGGGGTTAGAAATTTCCAAGGATGGAGATTTATATAAGAACAGGTTAGACAAACATTTGAACAGAACAGTCCCACATTGAACAGGCAGTTGGACTAGATGACCTTCAGATGTCCTTTCCAGCCTAACTTTTCTAAGGTTACAAACAAACGGGGGGACAAAAAATTCTCTATGTTGCATGTAGCTGTGTGCATAGGTGTGCATGTAAATCAATTTTACTACTTCTGACATGGGGTTAATCAATTCATCTCCTGTATAAGAGAGAAAAAATGTAGGAAGAGGAAAACATTCTTTTTTGAACTGAAATTCTTTTCAATTTCTGTGGCTTTATAGTCACAGAGAAAGGAAGATATAGCAAACTGATATATCAAACTGATTTTTTAAACTGACTATAATTCTAGTTGATTTTATACCTTGAATATTCAAATTTGGAACTAGAAATTGGCTGGTTGGAGCATAATACTTGTAGCTATGTAACCTAGAAGCATAAGGACACAAACCCTGATGGGGACTCTAGTAACCCCAAAACACAGCTCTCCATGTTTGCACTGTGCAAGTTGCAGAATCTCCTAGTTCTGACTCCTCCTTGGTTCAAATCTTTGTGAATCTAAAAGTTTTTACAGTTTTAAACAAATTCTAGAGTGTGTAACAGATACGAAGTGTTATTTAATGCCAAAAGCCATGTAAATAACATGGTTAGAAAAACTTCTCCAGGAAGAAAAAAAAAATGACAGCTAAAACACCAACTAAATGACTAGTGTTACCATTAGAGCACCAATGATGACAGCATGCCATAAATAGAAGAGCACTGCATTGTTTTTAAGTATGGCTGAGAAACCTGCAATGAGACAGCTCCATGATGATGTGCAAAGTAGGAAGGCACTTGTGAAAACTATGGAAATTAAAATATCCCTTGCCACACAAAATTAAATTAATATAAGTATGACATTTCCACGGACATTGAGAGATGATCAACGCTATATCTCCACTTCAGGAGAGCCTGAAAAAAAGAGTAGTTCAAATATATGTACATAAATTAAAAAGAATAACAACGTTGAAGTGTTATGGATGTTCAAAGTTTATCTTAGAGTGGCAGCTGCTACTCCAAGACTAAAAGGTGCATCTGATTTTCCATTTTAAGTACATTTTTATCACACTGTTGTCTACAACTATCCACAGGCAGTGGGATATGTGCTTCAAAACTGATCAATGAAGCCGAGCAAAAGTAGATCTTTATCAGAAGAGAATTCCTGAATTCTCACATCCTAAAGTGTTCCCCAGTGCCTAAACACACACAGAAAAAAATTAAAAACAAATTTGAAAAAACCCTTTGTTTAATGGGACCACTTCATAGAACCCTAGTTATGACCAGGGAGCTGGGTTTTCAATTCGCCACGGAAAAACACAGTAAAACCCGGATTTTCTCATTTTGAGGAGAAAAACCCAAATTTTCCCCTTTAAAGGAGAAAAACGTGAGAAACAATGGATCTCCCCTTGCAGGCTGGGGCTGCAGGGAACGGGAGGAGGGCAATCAGGCAGCAGGTGCCATGTGCGTGTGCACACATGCACATGAATGTAGCTGCCAGGTAACCTGGAGAGCAGCTCGCTGCAGGTAAGTCTGGCAGGTGGGGAGAAGGAGGGATATTGAGGCTCTCATAGTGAGGGAGGGAGCTCCTGCCCAGCTGGGGTGGTGTGTGGGGCTGCAGGGCCCGGGCTGGGAGCAAGACAGGGGGGCTGGTTCCCTGCTACTGCACACACTCACAGGGGTACATGGGTGGCACATGCCCCCCAGATTTGTGCATGGGGCGGGAACAGACTGCACACCGTGGGCTTGGGCTCACCGTCCTACTGCCCTCCTCCTGGGGTCCCCAGAGCCCAGTGTGTGGGACCCAGCGTGGCAGGGCAGAGCAAGACCAGGCAGGGAAGCTCCTTGCCACCATGGCGAGGCATCCCCTGTCCTCCCGGCAGCAGTGAGGGTGGTGGAGCAGAGTTGTGCCCGTCGCTGCTGCTGGGCAGGCAAGGGGTGCCCATGTCACCCAAGGGGGAAGGGGAGCTGGGCTCCATACTCCGCTCCACCGCAGCAGCAGTCACCACCTTCCACAGGCAACACCTGGGGCTCAGGCACTGTGGACCCTGGTCCCTGGCCCTGTAGGCCTGGCAGCTGGGGCCCCCCCGTCCAGCAGGGCTGGTGGGGCAGGGGCTGTGGGTGGGAAGGGACACCAGCAGGGGTTGGAGGGCTGAGGGTGGGGAGCGAGGGGCACTAACAGAGGTAGCGGGGCCTGTGGGTGGGTGGGGACAGAGCGGCATTGGCATGGGCAGGACACCAGCATATCAGGGCTGCTTAGCACCACAAAGCAGTGTGGGGAGGCAGCCACAGCTGGACTCACATGTCCTGGTGGGTGAAGGGGGAACTCAGATTTTCCATGATAAAAAACCCAAAATCAAATGCCAAAGTTTACAGGTATTTAGAATTTATTTTACTGTAGTGATTGAGGCACTGGTAGGCTTCCACACTGTTTTAATACTGTAAATAAATCAACAAAATATTGTGTTCAATTGATATGTATATGGTGTTTCATTTTAACCATGGGAAAATGTGGACTGTGGGGTTTTTAATCAAAGAATTTGCTTTTTTTTTTTAAACAGAGAAAACCAAGATCCCTACTTATGAATAAGGGTTACATAATAAAACCCTGGTTTTAAATGTTGACCATAATTTAAATAGCAACATCAGAAGGGCTTGTCAGCATCATCCAGGCTTAAAATAAATTGCCCTTTTCTACACAGAGATTGATGGCAACATGAAACTTGACCGCTAGGGAACCCCATCCAAAGATAAAAAATATTTATTCCATCAAAACTAAAGTAGAGTAGACAAGCTGTTTCCAAACTGAGACTTTTTAGAAAATATCAATCAAAGCAGTTACATTTCTATTACTTCCAGGAAGATCTTTCTTTACTAATGAAGAAGAAGAAGAAACAATTAAAACTGTTTGAGCCATTTATCCATCAGGGGACGGGGATTGCGTCCCTGTTCTGCCAACAAGTCCCTTGTTGGATCACTAAAACCCCCTTCCCGAAACTCCAAGTTTCTCATGTATTGAGAGAATCCAGTTCCTGGCAGGACCAGCCCTGATAACTGTGCCAACAAATTAATAAAATCTTATTAGATACGGTGGGAGACTAATCTATTTACAAACACCCGCAGCCCACCTACATAAAAAGCACAAGGTTAACACATGAACAAAGTACCACATTTACTGTCAGAGATATAGAGTAGAAAAAATATAAAATGAGTTGTTCTGTGCTAGGCATTTTGAATACCTTCTCCCTCCAAACAAGAAGAGACAAGTCTCTAGGTAGGAACATAAGGTAGTTTAGATATGTAATTCTAAATATCTGTACTTCTCTATCGTTGGATTTCTTCAACCTTAATTCTAACCCACTCCTGAATTTTGATTTCAACCAAAGGTATCAAAATTATCAAAATAATGAAATCTAGTCAGGATTTTAGTTTCTGCTTTCCGTTGTGCACAGACCCTGGGAGTTACGATGAACTATGCTCAGCTTGTATGGGAAAAGGATAAAGTTAAATATCTTAGCCCTTTATAATCAGCTCTATTATTTGTCTAAGATCTCCTGGATTTATTCCCCAAAATAAGACTGCACACTTAGCCCCCACACGTTTTAATTCAAGACGTTTTTCTATTTCTTGCCTGACTAAAAATGTCCTCATCTTGGATTATAAATCCCTTTGCTGCAGTCTTCATCAGAGAATAGACTGCTACCTCAGCAAGCATTGGGAAATTTGGGACCTTGCTCTGCTTATTTGAACAAGGATAAGATAAAGGTAAGGAGAAAACAAGCTCTGTTTTCCCTGAATGTCATCTATTTAAAGACTTGCAGAAGCACCCTCAACAGCTTAACTCCTGCACAGAAAAAAAAAAAAAGACATTAGCAATTCCTCTTAAAGCCTATATTTGCTGACTTTGCTAGCAATGACCAAGCCTTTGCCTCCTATTTCATTTGTTGTTTTGGGGGGTTTGGTTTTTTTTACAATAACGAATTCACGGCAAAGTCCAAAATGGTGAGATACTACCTCAAACTGAAAGCAAACTTTGTGCCCTGTCATATATCATCATTTTATATTTTTCTGCACTGAATGGTGCTACTGCTGCTTTTCTGATGGATCCACCCCTACAATACCTCCATGCGAGGGACAGCGCTCCCTAGGCATCCACACGGGAAACATCCTGACACTAACTCCTCTCTAGGACACAGGACATCTGGGGAGGGAGCGCAGGGGGGGGATTTATGTTCAGTTTTGCTGGAGAATCCCCCCGAAAGGTTTGGGCTCATTTAATACGCACGGAGCTGCAGCACATCCTCCTGGAGGAGGAAGCAGGGCAATGAAGGGTTAAAACAAAAAACAAAACAAAAAAAGGATCCCAGGGGAACACCCCCCCCAGCACCTTGAACACTTCTTCGCTTTTCTGCTCGTGGCAGAAACTTTGCACGCACTGAGCCTAGAGCACCTGCTGCCTGAACCCATTGCTCCGCCTGAACTGGCAAGGAGCCTCTGGGCCGGGCTCCTCCCGCCTCCCGCCCAGCCCGGCTCCAGCAAGCGCGGCCCGCAGCGCCGAGGCGCCCCCAGCTGCGCGCGGGGTCTTACCCTGTGCCGCCGTCCACGACGCAGGCGGGGAGCGCGCGGGCCATGCTGCAGCTCCCCCGGCCGCGCCTCACTGCGGCGGCGCCCCCAGCCCGTGCAGCCAGCTGACAGCGCGGGCGGTGGGACGCATGCGCACTGCGGCGCCGGGCCCCCTCTGCGGCCATCTTGGAAGAGGGCGGAGCGGCCCTTTCCCTTCTTCGCCTCGCCCACGCCTCGTCTCCATGGCAGCGGGGCGGGGCGGGCCTAGCACGCATGCGCACACGCACCCTGGCCCTGGCATGTGTTGTTTTCTGACACACACCCACACACGTGTCACCCTCTGATGCACACACAAAACCTTGGTCTGGCCCTGGCATATCATCCTCTGGCGCACACACACACACACACACACACACACAACCTTGGCCTGGCCGTGGCACATCATCCTGTGACATGCACACACACGTGTGTAACCCTCTGACACACACACAAACACCTTGGCCTGGCAATGGCATGTGTCATTCTCTGACACACGTACACGTACACACATCACCCTCTGACACATACACACACGTGTCACCCTCTAACACACACACACACACACACACACACAAAACCTTGGCCTGGCCCCGGCACGTGTCATCCTCTGACACATGCACACACACACGTCACCCTCTCACACACACACACACACACACACACACCCTTGGCCTGGCCCCAGCATGTGTCATCCTCTGACACACACACAGGCACACACAGACACACACACACCCTTGACCTGACCCTGGCACATGTCACCTGACACACACGCACACACACACACACACGTGTCACCCTTTGACACACACACAGACAGGGTGGATTAAGATTAATTTGGGCCCGGGGCACAACCCACACCCTGCCTGGCAGCTGTGGGGTCTGTCCCCGGCGGAAGCAGCAGCCAGAGCGGGACACGCTGCCCCCCAGGCCTGGGGCAGAAGCGGCAGCCGCCCCCGCCTGCAGGTCCACACTGGAGCCTCCACGGGGGTGCGGAGCTGCTGCCCGCCGGGCACACGCGGTGCAGACCAAGCTCTGGGAGCGTCTCTCGCCCCACCACGGCTCAGTCCAGCGGCAGTGGTGCCGGGCAAAGTAAGCAGGAAGGCTTTCAGAATGAGCTCTGCCTCCTAGTTCACCTTTCTTTCCACCAGTGTGAGGTTTCATGATCCTTTTCTAATCATGAGACTGTCATTTGGGTCATAAAACAGGTTGCTGTGCTGTATTTCCTTGAATGCATGTGGCTTCCTCGGGAGGTGTGAGCATGGGCAGATCTAGGGGTTTGAAAAGCAGGGTGCAGATAGTGAAGTGCATCATCACACCTAAACGCAGATTTTTCTCATTTACTAATACTCTCGGGGCCCAGGGCTGTATTATTTAGTTTAAGATAAAAGCAAAAACAAATATGACTTTCTTGGAATGTGCATTACTTTGCTACGTCATATATGATTTATAGAACACCATAAACGAGACAAAAAGTAATCAAAAGCTGTTGTTTCTGTAGTCCAGCAGTCATTAGTATTAAATGGGCATTTCTTTCAGATTAATAAACTCTAATCTTGAAAATCTTAACAGAGCATCCAATGTTTCACTGAAAGTTATTTCTGCACCTGAGTTAACATTTTTAGCTAAAGTTAAAAGAAGTCTGCAGGGCTGTGAAATAGAAGGCACGCTCCCAGGAGCAGCTGCAAGGCAGCAGGATTGCAGAAGAATGAGTAGTTCGATTAGTGGAGCATCAAGGCCATTAAAAAGGAGAGAGGGTTGTGAACACCTGTGGAATTAAGAGTTTAGAAGGAATCTGGTAGATGATGAGCCATGAAATCAAGTGATTCCCTCACTGCTGCCTGACTAGAAATGCTGCTGCCCTTCCCAGGCAGTTGTTTTTAAAGTTTGAATGCAGCAGGAATCAAGGGAGTTGCAACTGCACTATTTCACACCTGTGGATCTGCCCCTAGGTGTGAATACATACCACCATCCCAGTTGTCCCCATAGTATCATTCTCAGGGTTAGTAGAGGACATGCTAGTTATTAGTATACTGGCTTCCACATCTCTCATCTTCCATGCAAAGAATTCAACAGATGTAATAATGAATTAAACTTCAATAGCCCTGTAAATTAGGAGATTATTGGTACCCATTATTGCAAAATGGCTTCTACATGTGACTTGTTCATAGTCGCACTGCATGTGCATGGTAAACTGAAAATAGGACCCACATTCTCCTAATACCTAGCCCCAAGTTTTAACCACAAGACCAACCTTCCTTCCTATGAAAGGTGTGGTTTCCTAACACCCTCTGTCCCCGCTCTAACTCAGTGTGCGAAAGATCAAACATAAAGAGAGTTGGAGTTTGAATAAGAAATAATTAACCTGTCTTCCCTAGTTTGTAAGAATTCCATGTGTCTAGGCCAATATCTAAAAATATTCTGTGCACATGACCCATGTAGTGTAGGAGATGCTTGTTCAGTCACTTATTGCAGACAGTGTGCCTTCGCTTAGTATGCTTGTTCATGCCATTCCTCTTGCAAATGTTGGAAAATATGCAAAGCATCATGGCATCATGGAAGCCAGCCCAATTTAGCTTGTTGGAAGGGCTCTTAGCAGCATTCGCATCCACATTAAAATATCTGAACTTACATATTACAGATACAATGCCTTGTAGAGAACACAGTTCAACTTTAGGTCCAGGACATTAAATCCAGTTAAACCGACTTAATGCATGAGAAGTATTGGTTGAAGTGATTTTTTTTTATGAGTACAGATTTGTCCTGACTTCCTGGGCCAAAATCCCCTTTCTCCCATGCTGCTGTACAATATCCTGCACAGGTCTCAGGAACAGTCAGCATGTACCTCTATGCCATATGGACACTCAGTACATACATTTTTTCTCTCCAGAATCGCAGCTTCTTTATTATTTATTTATTTTCTTGAAATAAGTGGTGATCTGTTTAACTGTGGAGAAATTCTCGAACTGTTGTGAACTGGTTATAAGTTACTTAGAGAACAATTGTGGAACCATTGTGTCAGAGCTCAGCTAATTTATGCCAAACAAAAATCTGCCTCGTACACAGTGAGAGGTGTGAACAACCACAGTCATCCAGTGATGGATTTGCTCAGATGGTCAAAGTCAACGGTTTAAATTGCAATGTTGTTAACTATTTCCTGAGGTAAGGAAGGAAAGAGAGGGGCCTAGAGCTGCACAATTTGCCATTGGTGACTTCACCTTGTGGTGTTACAAGTATTTAGGAGAAACCCTTGCTTACTATTTTTCTCCAACCACATAGGAAGCAATCTGGTGGAGCCCATGAGAATGTGTTTCATCATTTCACAGCTTTTGAGGCCCGAAAGGATCATCATTGTCATCTAGTCTGACCTCTTCTATAACATTTTATCCAGTATTCGAACCACAACAGTTCAGAAAAAAAGATGCCAAGAAGCACAGATGATCATATCTGACTATCTGCGCAATCTGTTTTAAGTGGCATTTCATGACACCAAGTTGCATGGGTGGAGCTATTCTATTCTAGATAGGTTCATCCACAAACCTCTTCACCATAATATCTGACTTCCTTTGAGAAGTGAATTAAATGAAATGTCCTAAATCTACCACATGTTTTATTTTTCTTTTATTCTCTTCTAAGAGGGAAAAATGTGTTTGCATTGTAGTGTTTTGTTTTGATACGGTTTTAGTTTTAGAGATTTCTCTAAATGAAATGGTGCTATGTGCCTATTTTACAGGAAGTGGCTTAAAGAATTACACCTAACGCTACAGGAAGGTAGTGAGATTCATGGTGGTCCTTACTTTCTGTGATAGTTTGATCCACAGCCTCTAAGAAAACTCCTGAGAAAGCTCAAGATAACTGTTTAAAGTAAGGACCAAGACTCTATGCTTTATTATGAAAAGCTAGCAAAGGGAGTAGAAGACAGGTCTGATATGCAAGTGGTAACCTGTAGTGTTGAAGAGATGCACTGCAGCATTTTGTATTAGGTGGAGGCTCTTAAAAACTAACAGCTTTGTGCCCAGGTATATTGCATTCCTGCAACCCAAAGAAGAGATGACAAAGGTGTATATAACCAAGGGCAGCTCATCCTCCAGGCAGATGCTATGAACTCCCTTAGCTGGCTGGAGATGGCTTACTCATAGATACTGCTATAAGAGGGCTTAATTGCAGCTGAGAATCTAGGAGCACTACTAAATTAAGGAACAATCAACCACTTCTAGGTGTGTCTCTTTAAACAAAGGAGACTACAAAGTAACTGAAGACTCCAGTGTCATTTTTTTGCACACCAGTATAACCTTGTCCTTACTCAAGTTCAGTTTCAACTGTGTATTCTTCATCAAAGCAATCTGCTGTCTCGATGGCAGTGGTGTGGTCATACATGATGCAGGATAGGTAGAGCTCTTATCATACCAGTTCATCTTGTGACTGTGTGCAGAAGTGAAAAGGACAAGAAAGAGAATGGATCCTGGTGGGACTTAACAAGTAAGAAGTCTAGAGACAGGTGCAAGTTTTCCATCTCTAATCTCTTGCTACATCCACTCAGGAAGGATTCAAGTTCCTCCTCAGTTGAAAGCAATATCTTGGAAGAGCATTACCACCTATCCCCTAATGCTATAGGTTGACTGGCCGCTTCCCTTCATGCAAAATAATTCAAGCAGAGTGCTATGAAAAACTGGGGAACAAACAGACCATTTAAAAGTCTAGACCCCCCCCAAAAAAAGACTAATTGACATGGTTCTAGCAGCTACTAGGTAACAGTCCAATTCTGGTAGAGAAGTTAGGAGACCTATGTTTGGGGAATTATATTTGAGTCAGAGAGACCACATCCTCCAGTGTCATTGATCTGACCAGCAAAAGCAATATTCTTTTGCTTGCTGCGAGTATTCAGTTGCAGTTTAAGTTGGTATGCACATCATTTCTTAGTAGGAAAAAATAAAGAAAGTAGACAAAAGTTCATGAAGATAGAACTGTAAGGCTTGATTAGCTAATTATGTGCCCATTTGGGCAAATAATTACAACTGTTAAACAGCTTCCATGATAAAATTCTTCGGAAAGGCTGGCAAGGGCACAGTGTAAACACTCTTGCACTCATGGAGCAGAATACTGTCCAATCAGTGAAAGGTCAGTTACCGGGGAAACTGAGCCTATATCAATATCAATGTGGTCTGGTCTCCTCTCTTAGACAGTGGCCAGGACTCAGATGTACAGAGGAAGAAGAAAAATCTCCACCAGGGCAGATCCAGGTGGATGCAGTGGTGCAGTTGCACCCCGCTTCGATTCCTGCTCCAGCCAAAGTTTAAAGCCAACTCCCTGGAAGTGGCAGCAACATTTCTAGTCAGGTCCCACTGAGGGAGTCAATCGATTTCATTGCTTATTATAACCTACCCAACTCCTCCTAAACTCTTCATTCCACTATTGACCACCGCCTCTCCTTTTTAAGTTTAGATGTTCCACTAGTCAAGCTATCTTCTCTTCTGCAACTCTGCTGAATGGTAGCTGCTCCTGGTAATGAAACTCATATTTCACAGGTCTGCAGACTATTTTTTGACTCTAGCAAAAAGTATTCACACAGGGAGGGGGAAGGGGAATAGCTTTCTGTGATGCTCTGGATGCACAGTCAAGATGCTCAAGAAAGATAGACTTTGTGTTATGAATCTGAAAGAGAGATGTATATTTAATTCTAATGACTACAGGACTAATAAAACAACACCTTTTGATTATTTTTCCCTAGTTTGTTGTGTTTTTATACAAAATATATGATATAGAACACTAATACACATTTAGTAGTGTAGTACAAGAGTGTAGTAGATGGCAACTGGGGCAGCAGTGATCACAAGATGATTGAGTGAGGAAAGGAAGGATAGAGAACAGCAGAGTAAGGACTCTAGACTTCAGAAAAGCAGACTCCAACTCACTTAGGGAAATCATGGGCTTGATCCCCTGGGAAGCCAGACTGAGAGGGAGAGAGGTCCAGGAGAGCTGGCTGTACTTTAAAGAAGCCTTACTGAGAGTGCAGGAACAAACCATCCCGATGTGCAGGAAGACTAGCAAGTATGGCAGAAGGCCAACTTGGCTTAGCAGGGAATTCTTCAGTAACCTAATTCACAAAAAGGAAGCTTATAAGAAGTGGAAACTTGGACAAATATCTAGGGAAGAATAGAAAGGTATTGCTAGGGCATGGAGGGATGAGTGCAGTTGGAGCTACAGTTAGCAAAGGATATGGAGAGTAACAAGAAGGGTTTATACAAAGTATGTCAGCAACAAGAGGGGAATCAGGGAAAGTGTGGGTCCCCTACTGAATGGGGGAGGCAACCTTGTGGCAAAGGATGCAGAAGAGGCTGAAGTCCTCAATGCCTTCTTTGCCTCAGTCATCACAAGCAAGGTCAGCTCCCGGATATTGGGCAGCACAGTTTGGGGGGGAGGTGAGGAGCCCTCAAGCGGTGAAAGAACAGGTTAGGGACTACTTAGAAAAGCTGGAAGTGTACAAGTCCATGGGGCCGGATGGGATGCACCGAGGGTGCTGAGGGAGCTGGCTGATGTGATTGGAGACCCACTGGCCATCATCTTTGAAAACTCATGACTATGAGGAGAGGTCCCAGATTACTGGAAAAGGGCAAATATAGTGCCCATATTTTAGAAAGGGAAAAAAGGAGGACCCAGAGAACTACAGACCAGTCAGCCTCCCTGGAAAAATCATGGAGCAGATCCTCAGGGAATCTATTTCCAAGCACTTGGAGGAGAAGAAAGTGATTAGGAACAGTCAGCATAGATTCACCAAGAGCAAGTCATGCCTTACCAACCTGATTGCCTTCTATGATGAGATGACCTACTCTGTGGTTGTGGGGAGACCAGTGGATGTGATATACTTTGATCTTGGCAAGGCTTTTGATACGGTCTCTCACAACATTCTCCCAGGCAAGCTAAGGAAGTATGAACTGGATGAATGGACTGTACGATGGATAGAAAACTGGCTGGGGCATCTGGCTCAGAGAGTAATAATCAATGGCTCAATGTCTAGTTGGCAGCCAGTGTCAAGTGGACTGCCCCAGGGGTCAGTCCTGGGTCTGGTTTTGTTCAATGTCTTCATCAACAACCTGGAAGATGGTATAGAGTACACCCTCAGCACTGAAGGGTAAGGCTAGGATTCAGAGTGACCTAGAAAAATTGGAGGATTGGGCCAAAAGGAATCTCATGAGGTTCAAAAAGGACAAATGCAAAGTCCTGCACTTAGGACAGAACAATCCCGTGCAGCAGTACTGGCTGAGGGCTGACTGGCTGGGCAGCAGCTCTGCAGAAAAGGACTTGGGGTTACAGTGGACAATAAGCTGAATATGACCCAGCAGTGTGCCCTTGTTGCCAAGAAGGCTGATGGCATATTGGGCTGTATTGGTAGGAGTGTTGCCAGCAGGTCAAGGGAAGTGATTATTCCCTCTATTTAGCACTGGTGACATCACATCTGGAGTCCCGTGTTCAGTTTTGGGCATCCCACTACAGAAAGGATGTGGACAAAATGGAGAGGGTCCAGTGGAGGGCAACAAAAATGGTTTGTGGACTGGGGGCATGACTTATGAGGAAAGACTGAGGGAACTGGGCTTATTAAGTCTAGAGATGAGCAGACTGAAAGGGGATTTAACAGCAGCCTTCAACTACCTGCAGGAGGTTCCAAAGAGGATGGAGCTGGTCTGTTCTCAGTGGTGGCAGATGACAGAACAAGGAGCAACGGTCTCAAGTTGCAGCAAGGGAAGTTTAGGTTAGATATTAGAAAGAATTTTTTTACTAGGTGGGTAGTAAAGCACTGAACAAGGTTACCCAGAGAGATGGTGGACTCTCCATCCTTGGAGGTTTTTAAGACCTGGCTAGACAAAGCTTTGGCTGCGATGATCTAGTTGGGGATGGTCCTGCTTTGAGCAGAGGGTTGGACTAGATGATCTCCTGAGGTCCCTTCCAGCCCTAACTTTCTATGATTTCAAAAAAAGTTATATTTGTTTTTGCTTGAATAATACAGCTCTAGACCTCTAGCATATTAGTAAAGCATCCAATGTATTTTTAATTGAAGAGAAATGAGTTGTGTTACATGTGATGATGCACAACACCATTTGCACCTCTCTTTTCAAAATCCTAGTTCTCCACAATAAGCAATTGTGAAATACTCTGTCAATAAGGTAAATTTTCCCCAAATCCCGTACAAGTTGTGGTTTGTACAAGAAGGGTTGCATCCCTTATATCACGGTCAACTGGTGTCTCCCGAGTCTGGGGGGGGCACCAAATCACTGACGGGGGGTTCCCCAGCAGCAGATTGCTGACCAGGGTGAGGGGGTCCACCGGCACTTCTGGTTTCACAGCTGACACTTCCAGGGGGTACACAGCCAATCTCAGGGGGCATTGACAATGCTTTACGATATCCATCGTTGTTCTCATTATCCATAACAATGTGGCCTTACTTAAAAAATGTGCCACAGAAAGGATCCCACTGAATATAGTGGATGTCCCCATACACTTTAAGTCATACATTTGTTTGAAGACATTGTTGAACTGGGGCCTGATTCTGCTGTCAGTGTTACTGAGTACTTGGATTCCGTATCTCATGACAGTGAATTCTACAGGTTAAGTACATCTGACGCAACCAAGGCATTCAGAACCAATCAATTTAGCCATATCAGCCTGAGGAGATATTAATCAGATTCCTAGTGATGCCATGAGCATGCACACAGATTACTAGGCCAATTTGTGACAAAAAGCTGCGGCAGACGCATGGTCTGGGACTTCTACTGCTGTTGCTTCTTAAGCCTAGCATGCTTTTCCTCTAGACCAGCACTGCATCTCCGCTCAAAGAGGCCAACAGTCTCCTTTGATCTTCACACACTATCACTTCCCATCTGCAGCCAGTATTTCCCAACAGTGAGGATCCTGCTCTGAATGAGATGCAGCTTCAGTAACTCTACAGCATGCTTTTTCACCTGGCCTCACTTTCACTGACTGCTTTTCATTTCTCCATTCAGCGGTTGCTTGAGCATGTCCTCATTACCCATGTCTGTGATGTGGCCAGCCCAACAGAGCCTCAAAGAGTCAGTAACCAGCACCCAGCCATTGGCATGGATATATCACAAACATGCCCATAAAGGGCTTCAGTACTACAACTATCAGCCCATTGCAGCCCTTCAGCATTGATTACTCATTGCCTTCAGAATTGTTTAGTCTGTTTGCCAATGGCTATGCTTGTGTTCAAGATGCAGAAAACAAATTCCTAATAAATACTAACTTGATCTGTTAGCATGGTGCCACAGTAGCAAACACGTAAATCACAAGACGTTGCTCTCTACCAAGGTACAGTGTAAGCAGAACACAGTTCTCATGAGATGCCAGTTAATACAGGTTCTCAGTCTTTGCTACACTAGTTGTGATCCTGAAACTGTTTATGACTACTGCAAAACAGTCACCAAACCTGTCCTTTTTGGAATGTGCCACTAATGCATGCTCATCCCACAGAGCAACTTGTAGAGCAATTGGGTGGTGATGTTTGATCTTCCTCACAACTTCACATGATTGAACAGTGTCCCAGAGGTGGCCAGAGGTGCAGATTCTTAACATCCTACCAACTAGAATGATGCCAACTGCCAGGGGTGACTGGTGCCTCCTGAGTCTGGGGAGGCACAATTTGTGGGCATGCCTGGGGCCAGGCCAAAAGCCCCATATCCACTCCTATACTTCTGTGCTGTGGCTTAGTGCCCACCCTCCCCCCAACCCTCCTCCGACCTGCATGGCAAAAAATACTGCCCCGTCCTGAGTGGTGCCGAATCGGGGGCCAGTCTCCCCACCCTACCAGTGTCCTGTGCCAACTGCCTTCTCCACAAGTGCTCCATAGAACAGAGTGAACAAAACCAGTCCAAGAACACAACTTTATTTCATTCCATTAAAGAAAGGAAAAAGTAAATGGCAATTGGTGAATTGGTGAATGGCAGTCCTTACCCAGCCACACATTCCTTCCTGGAGCTGGTATAGGATAAAAAAATAACTTTTCAGGTCATGAGATGCTGTCCAGCCAGCTGCAGAGGACAGATCAACTGACCATAACAAAGGTTTTTTAGCTGTCAATTGAAGTCACATAAATAAATCACAACTTTTTCATGGTATTTCTCTTAGATTATACAACAAAAATTATGATCTCCATCCCCCAATTTCTCTTAAACCAAGCTGAGACTCCAGGAATTTGCCTCCTAAATTGTGCAAGAGTAATCCATAAAGGAGTATCTAAGCAAATATTTTATTGACAGTTGCTAACAATGAGACCCCCTCCCTCTGGTTAGTGCACTACGTTCAATCACTTGTAGATCCTCATTATGGTCACATCTTTGAATTCTTGTAGCACAGCTCCCTCTTCCCAAATTCAGCAAAAGAGCTTATGCAGACCCTCACTCAAGGCTGTTGACCGTATCTTATACAGACTTTTCCTGGAATATCATCAGGACCTAGAAATTTGCTATTTTTCCCCAGCTGCCAGGCATCCCCAAATAGGTTTGTGGGCATCAGCAATACTAGATTGAAAAATATTTGACAAGTCCTCAGAATGGCTGCTGCCATTACAATTGAACTCAGAGCTAGTAATTAGCACCCAGCCATCACTGCCCTTCACTGGCATGAATATATCACAAGCAGGGCCATGCACACAGACTTAAGCCCCATATAGACCTGCCATATCATGCATATCAGCATGCTGTTCATCTACTTTGGTGTCCCCCCACTTGTACTGAGTTTGGCAGTCAGATACAAGCTTCACAACAGATCTCCCACTAATGGGCAAGCAAGGCAGGACTTCTCTACAGCACGTAACTGTATAAAAAGTACTACCCTTTATCAATTTTAAATGTGTTGCTTTCTGATTACACTGCATAGCCTCATGTCATGAGATACGGTGAAAAGGAGGAGCCACCTTGTTCTATTGTATCCCTCTTATTATTTTACATACCATTATCATGTCTCTTTTTTATGTTTCAGGAGTTTGAGTCTCTGTGTTGTTAGGCACAGATAAATCCTTATTTACAAGGCAGTCCTTGCTGGAAAGAACTTTAGATTCTCTTTATATGAAAGTCTTTCCATGCATCTACTAATTTTCAATGCCCATTCTGCATCCCATTTTAATACATTCTACATTTTGTTTCCTATTTTGACTGCTGCTGTACATTTAGCAAAAGTTTTCCTTAAGTTGTCCACAATAACTCCCTGCTTCTTTTTCCTGAGTGGATACTGTTAATTTAGACTCCAGCAACATGTTTGAGAAGTTGGAGTTAATCTATTTTCTATTTATACCTTACTCATCACCATGGCAGCTGAATGCTTTACAATTTAAAAAAATGGGGTGGGGAGCGTGATTTAGAAGCATTTTATATCTTAAGTTGCTCTCATTCCCTATTCCTAAACAGACGGTGACTGTTTCTTTCTTGATTTGAAAATGTTAAATACATTTTGGGGCAAATCCTGGCAAGTGTCAATGGTTGTAGACACACTTCCTTCGTTTACACAAAACAAAGATCTGCTTATTTGCATTTTGCCTTGAACACCAGAGGACCTGAAGTCAATCTAATGTGATCCAGGAGTCAGTTCCATAGTTAAAAACCATCTGCTGAGGAAGCTCTGACACCTGTGCTCATGAGTTTCACACTTGTGATTGACAGCACCATTGTTCAGGCTGAAGATAGCTGTCACAGACATTCATGATCACACAGAGGCAGTTTTCTCAGGTAACCTTGGCCAGTCCAGTAGAGAGCTATGAATATCCCCCTCCTATTTCCTTTCCAGTTCTTAGCTGGGCGGCAATGCGTCACAGAAACATTTCAACATTTATATAATATGAATTCCAAATGCATCGAATATTACTACTGTACAGAAATAAAAAAATGGAGCAAGCAGTTTCATGAACCCAGCTCAATGCCCAATGCAGTTTATGATTTTGCCAAAAAACTAAACTACAGCAGAACAATGCTTTGGAATCTAATCTTTTCCAAAAGGGTGTTTTTATTATTCTTTCTGAAGAAGGCCTTGAAAGCAAGTGTAAGAAAACCTTGAAAAACAGTGTTGTCTTTTTGAACCTGTAAGTGGCCCAAACAATAACTCTAAGGGAAGTCTGAATTGCTCTGTTCATCCTTATTCTTCCCTTCCCAACATCTGCAGTATATTGCTGCATCACCAAGGCAAACATTTGCAGATATGGAAAATGAAAAAATTGCAAGCAGCATAAACTAAATGGGAGTAAATATTAAAACACAGGCTATTGATTGTATTATTCGGTTGCAGATTTAATCTCTTAAATAACTCTATTTTTAGTTTATCTCAGACTACTGTAAAACATTCACCAGGGATATGCTGATGAATGTAGGCCCATTTTGCCACAGAATGCATGTGGCCTTGCATATACTTTAATTGTTTTGAAAATAATGTGCTAAGGTAAGTTCTGAATATGGATGCCCTGCTTTTGTTAAAGAAACAATGTAGACTATTGAGATTCAGCTCTTCAATGGATATACAAAGGATAAAACAATGAACCAAATCTATACTAAAGTGAAACAACTCCAGTGAAGTCAATACGAGAGCATTATACAGGAGGGTGAAAAATACATGACTATAAAGTAAAACAACATGTAATAGTTCCCCTGGAAGGAGATCACATAAGATTTAACTACATCTTTGGGAATTCAAATAAATTGATTATACTCTTTTATTGATTCAAATAAATTGATTATACTCTTTTATTGATTCAAATAAATTGATTATACTCTTGCATAGCTTATCTTTTAAGGATCACAATGAACATTTTTTTCTCCAATGAAGCTAAAGTCTTAATCTGATACTGGCTATGACAGCTTGATTCATTAAAATATACAGCAAACAATTTTTGGCGTGGGCAGTGGGGGGCAGCAGGGATCCCCCCTCCCAAGCAGCACCTGGTGAGTGGGGGCTTTTTTTTTAAGCACCGGGAGCTGGGGCCGAGTGGGGCAGCCATGGGGGGGGAGCAGGCAGGGGATGGGGCCTGGCATGGGTCCCCTCATAGCCCCCTCCGCCAGCCCCCTTTCCCTGCCCCCACTTATCAGCTCCGAGTCCAGCTCCAGCTCCCTGCTGCAGTGGACGGGAACTGTCCAAATCATCGAAGTTCTCCAAATCTTTTCTGAATCGATTCGGACAGCTTCGATTTGGACCTTCTAATTGGTCCCCTGATTCGATTCAGATTCGGAGATTTGTCCACTGAATCGGGCCGAATCTCCTCCAAATCAAATCAACACCTGAAGCTTTGCACAGCCCTAGTAGTAACCTTTCTAAGGCTCTGTGTTGCACAGCAGACCCTTTCAAAAGAGGGTACACCAAAGACTTCCAGCCTTTGGCAAAGCCCTGGAAACATGGCTTCAGTTTTGCCAGATGGAGCAAAATGGTGCATAGAGCTTCCACATGGAAACCCAAGTCTTCAGTGAAGATTAGGGCTGGGGGGCTTGAGCCAAATTCTTCTGTGTGAGGGCAGACCTTAACTAGTAATTCCCATGATAGAAGCAGTTTCCTCCTCCAGCACATCTTCCCACAGGAAAATCCATGAGAAGATTTGATTTTAGTCTTAAGTTTAAATGTACTTGAGAGTTTGCACATATAAAAAGTAATTCAAAGCTTCAGTGTTTCACTCGCTGACTCCAACAAGACATTCAGATCCTCTCATAATTTGACCAGTTAACTGTGATTATTGCTAGTATTACTTTGATTCTCAGTGGAAAAATACAACCTCTAACTCCAATATCACTTACTGGATGGAGAAAGCTTGGCTAAGGGGTTGATATGTTAACATGTATTAGCTGATCAACATCTCACCAGTTCCAACAGAAATATCCATGTAAACTCCAGTGATTCTCAGGTAGCTGGGACTCATACAAATCTTCACTTGTAATGGATGCTGGCAGCTCAGGAAATCAGTCAGTTACACTGAATGAAACACATTTTCCTAAACCAAGCCCACTTAACATGGAGCATTTCTCATCAGCAACATTGCTCAAAAAGTTAATTTTGCTAAAAAATTACAGCTGTTCAGGTCCCATGTTTGGGTTGCTGCTTCTTGCTGCTCAGCCAAACCCTTATTTCCATTGCTTAACGCAGTGGTGCTCAACCTTTTTGCTCGGCAGGTCAGATGGCCGGTGCCTGGTTCATCCACGGGCCAGATCCAGCCAACAGTCCTGATTCGGCTTCCAGAAAGGGCCACAGCCAGCCATAAGGAAGGGAATGAGGGCAGCCCAGCCCCAGTCCAGCTGTACATGGGAAGGGGATTTGGCTTGGCCACAACCCAGCCTCACTGCAGGGAGGGGCATGACCCAGCCCTAATCCAGCCGCACAAGGGGAAGCATTCATGACCCAGTTCTGACCTGGTCCCTCAGGGAGAAGAGGGGGTAACCAGCCCCAACCCAGTCACACCAAGGGAATGGAGCATGGCCCAGCTCCAATCCAGTTGTGGGGCTTGGGAATTTGGCAGTGCAAAAGGAGTGGTGGTATTAATTGCCACTGCTCCACTGCCACCAAATTTCCAGACCCCTTGTGGAGCCCTGTGAGCCAGATGCCATGGTGCCACAAGTGAGACATAGCCCATGGCCAGAGATTGAGCACCCCACATCTATTGTCTCCCTGCTTCCAGTTGCCACTTTCCTTCTTGTCTTACACAGATATCAACTACCATAAAAACAAGGGTTTTTTTCCCACAGGGGAGATAATTTAATTAATAACTGCAACTTGTTTTCATGCAAATGAATGAAAGATGTTGTTACTTCTACTGTTAATAAGGAAAGAAGTTTTATTTTTCATAACCCTTGGGATGAGGATGCATGACATGAAATATTTTATCATAGATTTTATTCTGTAACACATTCACTCTGGAGTAAGAAGCAGATGTACAACTAACTTTCCTAGACTACCTGCCTGCAGTAGTTGTCATGACAGGTCCTCACCAGTTTGGATTGGAGAAACTAGTTTAAACTGAACAAATGACTACACCAGGGTTGAAGCTGATTAACGGAGTGGACATGTGACACTTAGTTCATAATTAGTCATCCTAGGATAAAGTAACTGCAGTTTTTTCTGGGGGTAAATTTACCCCCAAAAGGAGCAACTTACACTATAGGAAGACTGTCTGTCATGTGTCTGCTTCATTTTTTATTACAGAGTAACATCTGTACTCCAAGGTACTCTAATTTACTCTAAGGTAAATGTATTATATAGGTCCACATCATTATTTTCATTATAGCAATAGTTCTCAAGCTATGGATCACTAGTAGCTTGAGGAGCACCTCCAGGTAAAACAAAAAACAAAACCTCCATTAAAGGTTTGTATGTGCTGCAGCTGGGAGATGCAACTATTGCACATGTAGGCATATCCAAGCTAACTTTAGTTTAACTAGCTCAGCTAAGACAGCTAAGCTCAGCATCTGCAGGGGCTTTACAAGCCCGTTTGAGACTCTGAGTATTTATATATAGGTCCAGTGCATGCTGATGCCCTTACTGCCCGTTCTTTACTGCAATTGTTGCCCAAACTAGCTAAATTAAAGAAAACTCAAGTATACCCACTTGTGCTACAGTCACACCTCAAACTGCAACATCATCATGAAAAATGTGAAATATCTGCTTGTCTTCACTTACTAGGTAGACCAGCACCGGAATTTTTTTTCATAGATATTTTTGACTACTTAAATAGTAACCACTTATTTACCCCTGTATAGGTGTTTGCTGTTTTGTATGGTGTTTCTTTGGTGCAAACTCATCTGTGATCACATCAATAGATAATACTAAGCTGCCAAGATGGTAAACACAGAAAGAGTGGCAGAAGCTGTAGAGAATAAGGCAGATATTTAGATTAATGCATATAAATAATAAACCCTACAGCTAGGAAAGGGAGGTAACAAGGACAAATGAGTGAGCAGATACAACCCAGCAGCTGCACCCTTTGCAATAAAGCAAGTTTTTATCTTAACTCATTAATACAGTCCCAGTGTTACTTTTCTCACTCAGCAGGTACTCTTATTCCTGCAGGTAAGGTATGAATTTAGCATGAGAAGTCTGGGAAAGGAAATATCTACAAGGGTGTGCATCATAAAATGTCTCAACATATGAAAAACTTTGAATATCATGGATTGATAGTATAATTCAGGACCTTAGACTGACAGTTGTAAATTGGCATTGTTTGAGAATCATCTGGTGCACACTTCTCACGGGACAATCGCTTCCTCTCCGATCTCTCAGTTCTAATCCTCAAATGGATCAGGAACTTGCAAAACACCTTCTGTAGACGAGCCTTCGAACTTCACTTCATAAATCTACTGGATACAAAAAATCATGGACTCGATATAGACATTGATTTTATGACATATTGCAACCTGCCTGACATCTGATTCACCAGGTACCTGCCTGACAGCCTCTTTTCTACCTTGTGCTCTATTACTGCACTGCCTCCCTTCAGCCTTTTTTTCTCTGCTCTCTTCCCCCTTCCCCCTCTGCTTCACCTCTTCACCTCACCTTTTGTCTTTCTAATTCTACCCATTTACATTTTCACTGACACCCTGCCACACTTTTAGTTTCTTCCATTTCTTGGAGTCTCAGAACAGCACAGACTCCCCATGTCTGAAGAAGGGTGACTGCGCCCAAAAGCTTGCCAAGAACTTTTTTCCAACTACCCAGTTGGACTAATAAAAGATATCACATCTACTCAAAGAAACTTGCCCATCTATAGTCATCTGTTTTCCAGAGATAGACAAAGCCAATTTTCCTCTCCACATCCATACTTGTTGATGATCCGCCTCCTGGATTAAGAAAGCACATCTTGAAAGACTTGTTCTTTATTGTATTTCTTTAGTAGTGGATTGGGTCCTGACCCAGTCTCCACATGGCTGGGATGCAGCAGCCAGAGAGTCTTTGTAATCTCATCCATGACTAATATAGGCCTTCTTCACCTGTTGTTTACCGAGAAGGCATTTGATAATTTAGGCAGGGGGAAAAAAAAAATCAAAGAAATATTTCTCTTTTACTGTGGCCACCCTGTGGTTGTCACTGTAAAGGCAGTGTTACAATAACTGCATGGGTAGGGTTTTTTGGGACAAGCCACTGCTGCCATTGAGTATCCAACATGCCACTAGGAAAGTGCAGCCTGCTACAGGAATGAAGGAAAATAAGTGCTTATGAAGAGGGGAGCACATAACAGCCACCTGCCTCAAAAACCTCCCACATGCTGAGTGTAGCATGCAAACTCAACATAAAAAGAACAGAGGCATATAATTAGATGATGGAGGGCTGTCATGGCAAGGTTCAAGAGTATCGTCACAAAAGCTGATGAACATAGAAGTAAGTGAATTCTTGAAATCAACAGTATTATACAAGTCATTGGCTAAATCACTTAGATTGCACCATGTGAAATCAGACAGTTGAGCTTCTCCCGTACAAGCTTCCAAGAGAATGAGAGAAAAAAATGTTGAGATTCACATACATAATAGACAGAAGTTTACCATGGTGGGACGATGACCTGTAAGGTCCCTTCCAGCCCCTAACAACTATAAAACTATGAAACTATGAAAACTGTAAGCATCTCATCCTCAAGCCTCCTTCTCCGGTTCTAAAACTCCTTTGAAGACAGTTGGTGACCTGCTTAAAATCAAGCTGATCCCGTTGTGTTTCTTTGTGGTACCACAAAAAACAGTCTGGATGGGGCCAGCGGGAACTTTCTGCTGTGACAGAACAGCAAATAGGCTAGGCCCAAAGCCCTCGCAAGAGCAATATTGAACTGTTAACTACTATAAATATTTTTATACAAGTTCCTGTACATAGTAGAGTTGTTTCCACACCACATGCTTCATCAAGGTACATTATGCACACTTGCCTCATGCATCCAAAATAAATGGTCCATGGTCTGAAGATGTTCCCAGGACAAACCATTCTTGTTCATCCCCTGGTATCCTTGACTTTGGGTGAGTTGTCACCATCAGGCAGGGGCAGGCCAAGCAAGCCCATTAAATATGATGTGACCATACTCAAGCCTTTGGTGATGCCCCAAACACAGCAAGCTGCTCATTGCTATAGCTGAGGTCTTGCAGTGAAATGCAGACTCCAATATAGGAGATCAGGTACTTTATCTGGCAATGTTTGGCATGAAGCAGGTTAAGCGGGTCAAGGGAAGACATGTCCATGCTTCTGCCCTGGCAATTTGCTAATGGTGCTGTCTCACTGTCTCAGAAAGCTTGCCAAAATGAGTTTTTATATTACTGTATGCAAAAAGAGAAACGGTTTATGAGCCCTGAGAAGGTAGTTTTATGCTGCACTAACCTACCACAATACTCAGATTCCTGTTCCAATCTGCACCAGGGTTGAATAGAAAAGTTTACTCCCTCAAGAAAAATTATCAAGATCTTGAACAATGTCCCTATTCTGAATTGAAAGTCAAAATCTTAGAAATTTTCATAAACTAACAATTTGGGGAAAAAAATGGTCATTAAAACTGCCTTTTTTGACATTTTAAAATGATTCATGTCATTCTATTTTCATACTCACCTAGTTGTTTCATATCACGTCGTCATTTACTGTAGCAATTTAAATATTTTATTGCAATTAATGTTAATTTCTCCACAAAAAGTCATTTACAAACTAGATGGTCTCATATTGAAAAGGATGATACATGATTTTGCAACAATTCCTTACATAGTTTTTTCCCAATTTTTTTCAAACTGAGAAAGAAATCAAAACTATCCCCTTCCCATAAACAGTCTGAGTATCAGCCACCTTGCATTTTCAAATCCCTGACCAGTTCCACTCTACACCATTGTCTCCTACCCCTCTCTTGCTCAACATTTTGGCCCCACAGTCTGGACGAGTGATGCAGGGCCAGTCCACGGGCCAGATCCGCCATGAGTTGGTGCACAGAGCCACACTATCCACCTCCTAGGCTCTCTGTGGGTCCTGAAATTTGACAGCAGAAACATGGCAATTAAAGCTGACACTGTTTCCCTGCCAACAAATGTTTGGACCTGTGGGGAGCCGGCAGGCCAAATGAAACAGCTCCATAGGCAACATCTGGCCTGTGGTCTGAGGACTGAGCACCCCTGGTATAGGGGAAGAGCCAGGGGTGTACCAGATGGAGAGAAATGTGGTCATAGCATGCTGTTCTCTGTAACCCCCAGCAGGTACAACTATTTCATGAAGAATACAGCAGGTGGCCATAAGTTAGAAGACCTGTGAGATTATTGTGACCTAGGCTGGCTTCCTCCCTCAAGTCTACAGAAGCAAAGAAGTAAAAAGATGGTATGCAGTCATCTTTGCCCCACATCTCTGGTCCTGCACCAAGAATATAGATTTCATAGACGTTAGGGCTGGAAGGGACGTCAGAAGATCATTGAGTCCAGCCCCCTGCCCCTGGGGCAGGAAGTCAGCAGGGGTCATAGGATCCCAGCGAGATAAACATCCAAATTTCTCAAAGTAGGTGCTTGAACCTCCTCCGGCGGCAGCCTATTCCAGACCTTGGGGGCTCAGACAGTAAAGAAGTTCTTCCTTATGTCCAGCCTAAAACGGTCATGGAGGAGTTTGTTACTGTTTGACCTTGTCATCCCTTGGGGCACTCTGATGAACAGACATTCCCCCAGATCCTGGTGAGCACCCCTGATAAACTTGTAGGCAGCCAAGGCAGATCACTCCTTATAAACTTGTAGGCAGATCACTCCTGAGCCTGTGCTTTTCCAGGCTGAAGAGTCCCATAGCTCTCAGTCTCACATCATAAGGTCTGTTTTCCTGACCTCTGATCATGTGCGTGGCTCTCCTCTTGTGCTCTCTCAAGCTTCTTCATGTTCTTTTTGAATTGTGGAGCCCAAAACTGGACGCAGTACTCCAGCTGCAGCCTCACCGAGGCCGAGTACAACGGGAGAATGACATTCTGGGATTTGCTTGAGAAGCATCTATGGACGCAAGCCAGTGTGTTGCTCACTTTACTAGCCACAGCATCACACTGATGGCTCATGTTCATCTTGTGGTCAATAGTGACCTCCAAGTCCCTTTCATCCATAGTGCTAGCCAGTGTAGCACTGCCAAGCCTATAAGCATGCTTTGGGTTTTTCTTCCCAAGGTGGAGAACCTTGCATTTTTCAGTGTTAAACACCATCAGGTTCTCGTCCGCCCATTTGCTAAGCCTGTCAAGGTCAGCCTGGATTGCCCTCCTGTCCTCAGGTGTGGAAGCTTTACCCCAAAGTTTGGTGTTATTGGCAAACTTGGCTAGTCTGCTTCTGATACCAATGTCTACAACATTAATGAAGATGTTGAATAGTGTTGGCCCAAGGACAGAGCCTTGAGGGACCCCACTGATCACAGCGCACCACGATGATTGACTTCCATCAACCACCACCCTCTGGATCCGACCATGGAGCAAATTCCCCAGCCAGCAGATCATGGTGAAGCTGAAGCCACAGTTGGCCAGTTTTGCTAAGAGTCCTCCATCCTTTGTAGGTCTTTCTTTTTAGACGCAAGGAGGTCTGCTAGTTCCCTGCAGAGCCAAGGGGGCTGCTGTGCCCTTTTGCTGCCTTTCATCCAAGACAGGATAGACTTTGCTTGTGCATCCAGGATTGCTCCCTTGAGGAGCAACCACTCATCCGGAAGTCCCCTCCCCTTTGGGTCGTGGTCCCTTAGGGCCTCACTGACAAGCCTCCTGAGCTTGTCAAAGTCAGCTTTCCTGAAGTCGAGGAATTCTGTATTTCTGACTGACTTGCCAGCTTTACGGCAGATGGTGAAGGTGATCAGCTCATGGTCACTGTCACTCAGCTTCCCTTCGATTGCTATGTTGCTGATTAGGTCGTCCCCCATTGCCAGTACCAGGTCAAGCAGCGCTTCACCTCTCGTCGGCCCATAGACTTCTTGCATCAGATAGAGCTCATCCACACATAAGAGAAAGCTTTGCGACCATTTGGATTTGGCCGAGCACTCTTCCCACAAGATGTCTGGGTAGTTGAAGTCTCCCATGACAACCATGCATCGGGAGCGTGCAGCTTCAGTCAATTCCCTGGCAAACTCCTGGTCAAGCTCTTGACTTTGGGTGGGAGGTCTGTAATAGACTCCCACCATTGTGTCCCCTGTGCCATGTTCCCCATGGATTTTAACCCAGAGGGTCTCCAGTCGTCCACCCTGGGTGCCAATGTCGGCTTGCAGGGATGCGTATCTTTCCTTGACATAGAGAGCTACCCCCTCTCCCCCCCCTGCCCCTTTTGTCCTCTCTATCTTTCCTGTATAGGGTATAGTCATCTCTACCTGTGGCCCAGTCATGGGTGGAGTCCCATCAGGTCTCCGTTATCCCTATGACATCGTAATTATTTGTGTTAAGCACAAGGACAAGTTCCTCCTGTTTATTCCCCAAGCTCCTGGCATTTGTGTACAGGCACACAAATGTCCCTTTGGGGGCCCTTGCCTTGCCTACAGCTCATTTCAGGGCTGAGGCAGGCATGGGCTCCCTTAAGTGCCTTGGCCTCCTGGCTTTGCAAGGGTTGCTCAGCAGGCCCACAGGTAGCAGTAGTCCCAGCAGTGGCTCCTCTATACATTTGGCCTATAGAGATTTCACTGAAACAAACCTAACAGAGACCCCACTGGCTAAGCCACGGTGAAACTCACTTATACCTAATTTTGCAGCTGCTGTAGACTGGAAGAAATTGCTTTGAGCCTTGACTCTGCAAGCAGAAGTTGCACATACCCATGTCAGCTCCAGTTCTGGTCCACAGAACAAGTCCAGCTATTGGATGGGAGACTGGGGATATATCTAAGCCACAGTCACAGTAGTGACAGCAGAGCAGTGTAGCTTCAATCTAGCTAGATTGAATACTGGTAGCAGCCCAACCCACCAGAATGGAACATGGTGCAGGCTTATTTACCTGGCCTCTTGGGTGGATTTTTCAGCCCACACGTGGCAGGACCAGTATCTTAGTTAGCTAGTTTAAAGTTATTTCCGCTTTTCCTCGACTGCACTGCTGTAACAGCAGTCTAGACATGCTTCTATCCCCCTACCCAATAACTAGACTTGTTCTATGGACCATAACTGGATTGACCAACCCTCAATTAGTTCTTTAAATTCACTGTAGAGTTTGGTCCCTGCTTGTCAAACAAAACAGTCACTTAATCACAAACAAAACAATTGATTACCTTAATGCAATCTGGATTGTCATCATGAAGTTGAATGTATGGTCTTGCATGAACAAAAGCTGATATCCCTCTATAGAAACATGCCTTTTCTTGTTTTTACTGGTAGTAGATCTGACAGTTCTTATCCCTCTACAGATATTTTATGCTTCCTAATTCTAACATATGGTGACACTTCACTTCCCAATATCCAATTGACACTCTTTTGATGTATCTTTTGGGCTGCTGCCTAAGTACATTTGCAAATAGTTTAGTGCTCAATTTAAGGCTGAATATAGTCCCAGAATTCCTTTGGCAATCAATTATTTATTACTTACAAATGTTAAGATCAAAAAGAAAAGAAATAGATCTATATTTCATTCTGACAGAAGATCTATGGGGATTATAAAAACAGAAACTTTAATGCTAAATTTGTGTAAAATGGGTAAAAACGGGGATTTCCTTGTCAGTTTTATTTCCTTTTAAAAGGAGGAAATGGTTTGGATTAATGAGTTATTCTTCTCGTTCTTGTCCAGTGGTTAGAAAGGAACATTTAATTGTACCCTTATTTCTCAGCGCTTTCAAAGAGCAACCAAGAGCAAATACTGCTCTGATAGGGCTATGGAATACCAGCAAAACCAGCCTCTTTCTCACCTGCATGGATGCACTGCTCATTAACTTCAGTGTGGCACACATGGCTGTAAATTAGCAAGTAGATTTATTTCCTTTGATGAACTGTTTGTTTCAATTGCTTGGTCATGTTGGAGGTATGACTTTTTTGTTAAGTTTACAAAAGTTCCTGTTTACAGGGAACCCCCACTTAATGCTGTTTCACTTAGCGCTATTTCGCTATAATGCTCATTTGAAATTGATACCTGATTTCACTTAGCACTCAGCGAGTTTCACTATAACGCATGTGGTCACCATGTTGGGTCATTAAAAACAATTTTGGTCTCCAACTTGGGTCCTCAAATACTTTTGGTTTCGCTTAATGCTCATTTTCCTTGACGCTCATTTTTTCAGGAACCAATTAAGAGCACTAAGTGAGGGTTGCCTGTATAAGGAAAATCACTTGTAACTATGTAGCATGCATCCAGTGGAGGAGTATACCACAGAAGTCAACTTTAAGAAGATCATTTATAGTTAGAGACCTAGTGAATTTGTGGGAGATCGGCAGTGAGGGGCCGGGCTACATGACAGACAGCCCTCGCAGCCAATCAATGGTGAGGGATGAGGTCACATGACGGGCAGCCCCTGCAGTCAATCATCAGTGAGGGGCAGGGTTACAAGGGCCCCTCGACCAATTAGAGGTTTGTTTCACGGTGGGAGGGGGCGCTGTGCTCTGCCCATGAAATGGATGTCCAGGCCTGTGTTCTGCACGTGGCCCCGGTGAATTATGTCCCTATTTATATTTCACCAAGCACAGGAAAAGATAGCAGGACATTTTCAAAAGAACCCTTAATTACAGCCTGATCTTTTGCCGTTCAGTAATTGAAGAGTCAGGCTCTTAATTGGTGTATAAGCAGCTATGAAGATTTACAAAGCCAGATGCAAAGCCCTGGTCACCTGTCCCTAGTTCAACTATTGTCCAGAGTGATATCTGACCTACAGCCATCGCTGGCTACAAAGCTTTTTGGAAAAAAAGCAGTCACTTCATCATGGAAAGCCTCACCTAAGAACTGTAAGGTAGGGGTTAGCAACCTAAAGCCTGTGGGTCAAATCCAAGCCATGGAACCACTGGATCAGATCTGCAGATATGTGGGGCTTCAGCAGCATCCTGCAGCAGGGGCTTTGGCTGTGGGCACTCTCTCTCTGTGCTAATGCAGAGGCAAAAGGGCCCCCAAAAGGTCTGTCCATGTCCACCCACCCAAGTTTATTTATGGTATAGGCACACCCTAAATTAAGATCCAGATTATGTGCTGCAGGAGATTAATTGTAGAAATAAAGAGCATTTATCCAAAGTAACATTAAGTAACTTACACCATGCCAACAATCACCCATACCTGTTACTGACTGTGCCCAGAAGCACACATCAGCTCCACAAAATTGTATAGGAAACTGCTCTAAAAGAAGACTGGAGAGGAGCAAAGGACACAACCTGCCATGAGTGAACAAAGAATAATTAAAAGAAAACTGCTGCTCTCCAGATGAAAAGCATTAGTCCCCAGCTCAGGAAAGATCTAATGAAACCCAGTAATATGACCATAAAAGTGATCTCTAAAACTATGAAACACAGAGGCAGAGAAAAGCTATATGAATTTAAAAATAGAATTTGAAAATAGAATAGCGGTGCCCCACAGATGATGACAAGAAACTATATAGTAGTCCCTGCAGGTGAATCCAGGATTTTTAAACAGGAGATGTGGGATTTTGTAATTGGAAGCCAGGGGCTCCTGTTAGTTCAAGACCGAAGCTGCAGCAGGGATGTCCTCAGGTGGGGGAAAACAGTAGGCTATGGGCTGGCCACAGGGGAGCAGACAGCCAGCGACCCATACACTGTAAGTGCTTATTGTGGGGCACAGCAGAATAGGGCAGAGGAGAGTAGGGCAGAGCACTGGTTAGGCAGAAAGGGCATTGGCAGTAAGCTGCCCTAGAGTTTGAGGGGGCACATCTGTGGCCAGTCACGGGGCACCTAACCAGAAGGAGAGGAGACAGGGATGTAAGCCTGGGCACCTGAGGGAGAGAGGTGTCGGGACCAAGGGCAGTCTAAGGCTATGGCCAGTAGCCAGGACCGTCAGGTGGGATTTTTCCACGACGGAGTAGAGTTAGGCACGGAGACGTGTTGGTTTTACAAAGAAAGCTTTACTTACACTGCCGATGGTCACAGTGCAGGGAGGAAACTTGCCTGAGTTGCAGTTGCACACAGACAAACACAAGTGAGATCTCTTTCGAACCGCACCGAGATGAGTCGTCGATGTACGACTCCACGAGCGCTTCACACGGGGGTACATCAAATTTTCCACTATGATGGGGAGTGGCTAAGAGCTGATCAGGCCCCTATGTCCTCCTCCAAGACACACGCGGAGTTTGCTAGGCTCCACAGCATGCTCAGAGTTCCCCACGAGATGGTGTGGAGTCCTCCAACTTGGGCGGAAACTGCTCTAACCTTTTATACGGCTAGCGAGCCAATTGCTAGCCGCCACATAGGAATAATTTAGAATTGACCAATAGTGGGACACTAATTTGCATGTGTGTGGCGGGAACTCTTTTGCACCAGGGATTTCTCTCTGCAGCTGAGAAATCCACCGTGCAAAGAAAGCTCCATGTGGCGGGAAAATTCCAATGTGCCGAGGCACTAAAAATCATTGGGTTATGACATGCCGCCTTGCCGATGGCACAGCCGGAATTTTAAACCACATGCGCATCGTTGGAGTCGTTACGAGCTCTCTTGGCTGGTTCATAAGCCAAACGATTAAACACAAATTCAGACAACATAATAAGTTCGTCCTCTAAGGACCGAATCAAATAATAGCCGGCACTAACACACAGACACATAATTATATTCATAACAAGAAATTCAACTATCAAGACTTCAGTAGGCGTCATGGCGAAGTCACAAGTCAAGTCCTCGCTTCTTCAATGATGTTCTCCGTCTCTCTCTCAAGACTTCCCTCCACCACGCACTTTGAGTCCCAGACCTGTGAAAAGAAAATCCTCAAAATGATAAATTAACCTATATTACAATATTTACATGGAACCGCGCACGATAGGGCAGTCAGCAAGATCTGCCGCCGCTTCCCGCTTTTTACAGCACACAATACAGGTGCTCGGGCACGGCTCCGCTCTGGACGATCTTTCTCCTGCACGCTCGTGGATACAACCGACGCGGAAGTGGATGGCAAACACCGCGGGGTTCTATCCACGCTCAGCAAGACAAAAACGTCGATGACAACATCGAGGAGTCGTCGTCTGGCTTGTCTGGATACTGAAAACCCAGTTCGTAGGCCAGTTGCCATTGGCCTGCATCTCCCAGGATTCGGAGCTGTCGTTTGGTGAGCCCAGAATGGTTTATAAGGAACCCAAACATGATTCGCTCTTCGGGCGTTCTCTGCGGCAATGGTTGATGATCAGATTTGCTACGGCTTGCGCCCTGAGCTTCGATCGGGTATATAGTAGATCGATGCTCCCAGTCGCTGGGTGTTTTCAACTTCATCAGGATGCGCAATTGCAAAAGCTGACACAAAAGGTTGCTTGCAGGCTGACCAACCATGGGGTTGAGGAAAACTCAGAGGACGATGTTCTTTCCTCCATAGACCTCAACACAGGATCTTACACTGTCCAGCTTTATTGGTACCGTTTTAGGATTTCGCAAATAGCGGTGAGGCCATGGCCCTCTCTGTTGGGATGGTGTTAGTCCCAGTACACATGCTCTGGTGTTCCAGGAGTAGTATGAGATCCCGACCATGGCCAGCAAAAGCTGCTCCGCGCTGGCTTCCTCCGGCCGGCCATCATGCCATGTGTGAGATTCTTGACCGACTTGTCCTGCGGCAAGCGCCGGAAGCAGAATGGGCCAATGAGTGTTGAACGTCACTGTAATGACGTCGATGGCATGCCCTCTACTCCACAAGGCCTGCCGGATCAGGAAGCTTGCTTCTTCTAAGTCCAACAAATCGGACCCAAATTCCACAACTAGGCATCCCATCCACACGGCTAGGGTCTCTTCGGACTTGATCTTTGACTCCTCGTACAGTTCCTGCAGCTCAGTTCGAGTACGAGCACAATAGGTGGTGGTACAAGCTGCACTCGATGGATCAGTTGCCTGGCAGGTCGGTGTCACAGGGCGAACTGCTGCTAGAGCCATTACTGCTTCTGGTAAAAGGGGCGGATGCTGTCCTCCGCTCGATGCTTCCTCCCTGTGGCAAGAAGGCGGGGCCGCCAGAGGCAACGTCACTTCAGTGGGCGGTGTCACAACCAAATTAAGTAGTGCCCATGTCACAAACAAGTAATAACCATTTAAAACAGTTTTTTCTGCACTAGGTTAACTAACGGTTAACAATAATGATAGTAACCGCTTTTTTCTGCGCATGTCAAAAAGAAATTTATTGCTGCGCCACTAACAGAGATAAAAACTTTTGCCTTCTTTGCTTTATATAAATCATTATAATTGGTCAAAAAAACAGGGAGTAACCCTGTGAAATAACACCCTAGCAAAGACCACTAGATAATTGGCGATTATAATTAGATTTATGACGTGGCGAAAAACAATTGGCTATCATACAAACAAAACCCACTTACATTTTTCGCCAAGTCGAAGACAACTCTGCCCACACCTTGGGGTAAATCTGACAATTTGATCAGTTGTCAGCGTCTTCCCGCCGCGACCTCCCTGGCGTACCCTTACCCCGCATGCCCGATAAGCCGACCGCCGGCCTGTATATATATATCTGCAGAACGACTGAACGACGATCTCTAAGCTGTAACTAACTAAGTATCTCTGACCTCCGTCTTACACCACCTTGACGTGAGTAAACAATCTTGCTTTGCAACCGATAAGCGTCCGCCTAATTAATTCCACTCCAAGCGTCACAAGTACCCGCCTGACGGCCTTCTAAGGCCCCGGACCCTTATCTGCCCGGGTGGGAGTCAGGGAGAGCTGCTGGCGGGCTGCCCTGGGTCCCGACATGGCGTCACGAACAGGATCAAGGGGAAAAGTGATGGAGTGAGAATTAATTAAGAACTGCCCCTGGTGTAGTGGGGGGCGCCGTGTAGATAACGCGGATGAATTATGGGCCCACATCGCTTATCACCAAGCGAGCGGAGCGAAGACAGGGTGCGTCAGCGGCTACTTCTCGCTGAGAGGAGAGGAGGGAGTCGGAAAGGAGTGGGCAAGCTCCGAGTGGGACAAAAGAAAGATGATTAACGTAGTGTCACTCCTACTGCGTGAAAATGCAAACTTAAAAACCCAGTTAGCTACAGTCAGCAACGCTGCTGCGGAGATGGCAGCGTGCCAAAACCCTCCGTTGCCACCAGAAAATGGCACTAAAAAAAATATGAGCTGCCCAAAGAACCTGGAAAAGAAGGGCGGAGCCACAGAAGAACAGGCGCGACTCCACCCAGCTACCCCGCCCCAGGAGATGACGTCACTCCCAACGGCCCCACCTCCGTCCCACAGGGAGGGGGCAATGAGCAAAAATCCGATCCTCCCATCAAACACAGTAACAACTACAGCTGCCGCTCATCCTGTAACAATAACCAAGCAAGTAACCAACCCAGAGGGTGCAACCACCACCACCACCCTTGACGTCATCAAAGCATGCATGGAGATTTATGGAGAAAAGAATACCATCAACCTTCGCCTTCTCCTCAACCTGCTCGTTACTCAGCCAGCAGAAAATCTTTTAAGTCAGCTTCCACAACTGCAAGCCCTTATAAAGTCAACAACCGCAAACTCAGCCGTGGCCATAAGCCATCTTACTGCATATCCAGTCAAATACCAAGGGCCAAAACATTCCCAATTCAACTCACGAAAAAAATCAAAACTGCCACCCCAGAGAACACCGGAGGAAAGAGCCATGTTTGGGTTCCTCCTAAACCACTTCACGCTTACCAAGCAACGGCTACACATCCTAGGAGATGCGGAACAACGACAACTGGCACATATACTAGGCTACCAATCTCAACCGATCCCGCCAACCGGTCCGGGCCCCGGAGGCACCCACGCCTAACAGCGCACTCCGGATAACACCGCAGTCTGCCCCAACAAACAACTACTTGAAGGGGGCATCTATGAACTAGCACTTCAAAAGCCCCAACCATGAAAGCCGAAGCTCACCCGTAAACACCACACCATCGTCAACCACATCCGCGAGTGCACAAGGAAGTCATCTGCGAACCCGAGCAGTATCCTGGCTCCTACTCTGTGCTCCTAGAAGGTGATCAAACCTGGTCGCTCATCATAGCTCATCACAACTGGCTAACTCGCCGCCATGCTGTTCACCGAGTATGGCCACCCTTTTCTTTGTTTGTTTGTCTGTTCGTCTGTTTTGTCCCCTTACAGGCCCAGCGAAGACGAAGCAGCAATCTGTAACTGCCCGATCGCGAGAATAACCAAGCACCAACCTGCAACACACCCGGGTCGACGCCACAATGGCTGCCTGCTCATATGTCGCAAGCAGGGTCGTCGCTCTATTCCTGCAGTTACCAACAGATTTCTCGGCGAACAGAGCTGACTTCGAAACCTCCAACTCGGTCCTAAACCTTCTGTCATTATAGGCCAAAAACACAACTAACGATTCATTTTATGGTTTTCTTTTCCTGTTAATGATCTTGTACATATTTGTTTTGTTTTGTTTTGTTTTAAAGCCTGTTCAAAACTTTACACAGTGAAGCCAAGTCATAATGTTTTGAGTGGAAAGCTCTGAATTATTAAAAGAGAACAGCATTAATAATCTGAAGGTTTGGGGGATGTCGCAGAAAGGTCGAGTGTAAACAAAAGCATTGAATGAGAGAGAGAAAAGAGAGAAAATTTTGCCCTTTTAGTTTGGTTTCTTAACTGAAACATGAGAGAGCACAAGAAACAAATGTAAAGGCTTATTGTATGTCGTAGGTGGATGGAGAACAGGAAGTGTCAAATAGTTGAGAGAAAAAGCAAGTAGTGATGCATGACAAGGTTGATGCGTTTCAACAGTCTTAAGCAAAGAAAAGAAGAAAATTGAGGAAAACGCCAAACCAACTCTCGGGTATAGGCCAAGGTTGGCTATCAGACCTCTTCCGTTGGTTTGGGTGGGACACATGATCATGGTTCCTCAACTTGTTAATACCCTTCATTATGCTTTTGTTATCAATTGCTATATTTGTGTGTTTTAGCTGTTGAATTTTACAATATGTCAAAACAAAGTTAACCATGCTTTTTACTTTTGTATACACCCGCTTGCCAAATACTAACAATGATAAACAAAATGGTCTGTACATAAACATGATGTTACTTGCTGTGCCATGGGCAAGGGGGCATGTCACAACCAAATTAAGTAGTGCCCATGTCACAAACAAGTAATAACCATTTAAAACAGTTTTTTCTGCACTAGGTTAACTAACGGTTAACAATAATGATAGTAACCGCTTTTTTCTGCACATGTCAAAAAGAAATTTATTGCTGCGCCACTAACAGAGATAAAAACTTTTGCCTTCTTTGCTTTATATAAATCATTATAACTGGTCAAAAAAACAAGGAGTAACCCTGTGAAATAACACCCTAGCAAAGACCGCTAGATAATTGGCGATTCTAATTAGATTTATGACGTGGCGAAAAACAATTGGCTATCATACAAACAAAACCCACTTACATTTTTCGCAAAGCCGAAGACAACTCTGCCCACACCTTGGAGTAAATCTGACAATTTGATCAGTTGTCAGCGTCTTCCCGCCGCGACCTCCCTGGCGTACCCTTACCCCTCATGCCCGATAAGCCGACCGCCGGCCCGTATATATATATCTGCAGAACGACTGAACGACGATCTCTAAGCTGTAACTAACTAAGTATCTCTGACCTCCGTCTTACACCACCTTGACGTGAGTAAATAATCTTGCTTTGCAACCAATAAGCGTCCGCCTAATTAATTCCACTCCAAGCGTCACAAGTACCCGCCTGACGGCCTTCTAAGGCCCCGGACCCTTATCTGCCCGGGTGGGAGTCAGGGAGAGCTGCTGGCCAGCTGCCCTGGGTCCCAACAGGCGGGACCGCTGGACGGATTCTCGCTCGTTCTTTTGAAGCTCCGCCCATCTTTTCCGGCTCCTCCGCGTGGCTCCCTTCTTGCTCGGCGCCATCTTGAAATGGCGTCTCAGGATCCTCTCTCACAGCCTCATCTTTAGCCGCCTGAACAGTTGCGAGCAGCTGGGCTTTTAAACTTGCATTTTCCCGCATGAGAGTTGTCATAGCATGGACCATTGCACTCAACATTTTTCCCCTGTCGCACTTCGGGGCTGCCCGTTCAGCTGCGGCACGTCCCTCCATCTCCAAACTCTCACGGAGATCGGACGGGAGCTCACGGCTCCTCAATCTAGACAACACTGCTTGGGGAGTAAACTGGTCTTCTGTCTCCTGCTCATATCGCAGGCAGCGGATATACTTTGGGTTGAGGGTCGGGTCTACTGTGCCCACCGGTTTCACTCGGACTGAGGATACGGCGCCCCCTTCCTCTCGGGATCTAAATAGGACCCGCTCTCCACCCATCACACACCCGAAAGCTCTGGTGTGAAGATGTGCTTCCTTCTCTTCTCCCTTCAGCGAAAAGTAGCCGCTGATGGGCCTTTCACCTGTTCCGCCCGCCTGATGGTAAGCAATATGCACCTTTAATTCTTCGGCGTCTGTTACATGCTGTTTTCCACTGTGCCAAGGGCAGTTTCTCACTAACTCTAACTCCATCATGTCTTCCCCGCATCCTGTTTGTGACACCATGTCGGGACCGAGGGCAGTCTAAGGCTATGGCCAGTAGCCCGGACCGTCAGGTGGGGTTTTTCCACGACAGAGTAGAGTTAGGCACGAAGGCGTATTGGTTTTACAAAGAAAGCTTTACTTACACTGCCAATGGTCACAGTGCAGGAAGCAAACTTGCTTGAGTTGCAGTTGCACACAGACAAACACAAGTGAGATCTCTTCCAAACCGAACCGAACCGAACCGAGATGAGTCATCGATGCACGACTCCATGAGCGCTTCACACGGGAGTACGTCAAATTTTCCACTATTATGGGGAGTGGCTAAGAGCTGATCAGGCTCCTATGTCCTCCTCCAAGACACACGCAGAGTTTGCTAGGCTCCACAGCGCGCTCAGAGTTCCCCACGAGATGGTTGTGGAGTCCTCCAACTTGGGCGGAAACTGCTCTAACCTTTTATACGGCTAGCGAGCCAATTGCTAGCCGCCACGTAGGAATAATTTAGAATTGACCAATAGTGGGACACTAATTTGCATATGTGTGGTGGGAACTCTTTTGCACTGGGGATTTCTCTCTGCAGCTGAGAAATCCACCGTGCAAAGAAAGCTCCATGTGGCGGGAAAATTCCAATGTGCCGAGGCACTAAAAATCATTGGGTTATGACAAGAGGCAGAGCAGCCCTGAACTTGGGAGGGAGAGGAGCTCCTGCCAACTCAGGCTTGTGAGTGGGAACTGCAGGCAAGCCAGGTATACCCAGGACTGAGAGCCAGAGCGTGGGGAGGTGGCTGGGCAGTAATATAATGACCTGGAGGGAGAGACTTTGAGTTTGAAACAGCTGCTTGTACTTTTTATTCTACTTTATACTGGAGGACCAGATGTGTCTGATCAGGGTGGATTGGAGACCAAGGGTGCTGCAATGGCACCCAGCAGAGAGAAGCCTTGCCCTGGGTCTGGGACACTGAGGGGGCTGAGCTAAACTGAGAGTAGCCTTGCCTTGAGCCAAGGCACAAGATAGGATCGAGGGGCCCAGAGACACAGAGAGAGCTGAAGCTGAGAGAGCTGGGCCTGAATCAGTGGACCAGGGCTGGTGGCCTGCAGTCAATGTAAAGGGGGACTAAAGCCAAGAGGGCTGAGGCCTCTACAAAAGGACTGAACTGAGTGATAGCAAATGACAGAACAAGGAACAAAGTCTCAGGCTGAAGCAAGGAAAGTTCAGGTTAGATGTTAGGAATAGTTTTCTCACTAGGAGGGTAGTAAAACACTGGAACAGGTTACCTAGAGAGGTGGTGGAAGCTCCATCCTTGGAGGTTTTCAAAAACCAGGTACACAAAGCTTTGGCTGGGTTGATTTAGTTGGGGATGGTCCTGCTTTGGGCAGGGGGTTGGACTAGATGACCTCCTGAGATCCCTTTCAACCCTACTTTCTATGATTCCTATGAACTGGGGACAGAGCAACATCTGTGAGACATGAGCGTGGCTATAGGGGCCGAAGGAGGTCATGAATTTAGCCCTTAAGGCAATTTTGGCCAGTGGGGTTGAAAGCCGTAAGGCCAAGAGACTGTGAGCCAAAGGGAGAGAGTCAGAACCCTAAACTCAGACGGTCCAAGTTGGGCCCAAGAGAAGGACAGAGACAGAGAGCAGCCTGGGCTCACCAGCCTCCAAGGGCAGCCTCCCTCATTATGTTTTAAAATCAAGGCATGGCAGACAAGGTGAGACACTGGAAGGCTGGCGAAGAAGCAGGGCAGGATCAAGGGGACCACTAGGGAGCATCATGGCAGCTGTCAGGCACCATTCTGTTTCACAGTAGTGACCAGTACTGCAGGGATGGCTTCATTCCCTGACTCCCAGCCTCCACCCCACTTCCCAAGGCATACATCTTGAGGCATACTTACAATTCTGAGAGAGGCTTTACTTGGCAACTTTTCTAAACACAGTTAGTGGAGTGGACAAAACCAGGGAGTAAAAGAAACATTTCTACTCTGTCTCTTGAGGTAGTTCTGCTAGTTCATGAATTCTTTGACCTTCAATTTGTTATGTATGAAGGAAATGTATTTAAGAGCCTGGAGGTTAATTAAGAAAATAAACAACTGACTTTGTTGCAGCACGAATGGAGACAGACTGTTCTCCAGTCTGAGATTTCAACTCAAAAAGAGTTACAAAGGAATGTCGCCCATACTTCTCCTGGAGAACAGGAAGCAACAATTCTGTACTTTCAAACAATGAAACTCATGTTGGAAAAAACTCTTATTGGCAGAACAACACCGAAAGCAGAAAGTTATTATATTTAGCTCACTTTAATTCCAATTCCTAATTTATCTGTTCCAATTTCCATGAGCTGATATCTTTTACAAATTCACCCTTTCACAGGCTTCCTTGATTAGTTTATTACCGTTTTACTTCATTGATGCCTCGATTTATTTTATTTTTTTTGCTTTTAAATACGTTCCCTAGATCCTTGTTCAAGGACTTTATTAGCAAATGTAAAATTTGAAGAGAGCTGTAATAATTATTTAAATTACCTTTCCATTAAAGAGTAATTGCTGATTTAAAATTAAGGGCTTTTTTTCTTAGGAACAGAACATTTGCTATCTTGAAGATTAAATTTGATTGTCTCTACACCACGGAGGAAAATGTGCTGGCCCTCTCCTACCCAGGATCTATAATAGCTAGTGTCTTTTTCCATTGATTTAAACTGTCTGTGACTGATATCATAGGTGCCAACTTCTATTTTTGCCTGTGGGCATGAGTGACTGGTGCCTCCTGAATCTGGGGGGGCACCCACAAAAGCTGCTAACAGCAGTGGCCCTGTCAAGGGGGGCACCAGCCCTGCTGACAGTGTCAGTGTCAGCCGTCAAGGGGTGCACGTGCACCCCGTTCACCACCTACCAGTCGCCTATGCCTGTGGGAGTCCTAAAATGATGCCCCCTACCCCCCGTCCTGTGCCACCCTACCTTCTTCCCAAGGGAGGGTGAGGGCCCTCAGGCCCCCATGCACTTGGCACCTATGACTGACATGCAATCTTCATCAGAGAAGAGTCAGGTCCAACAAACTCATTTTGCCCAGGGCTGACATTCAATTTTAAACACTTCCTTCTCAAGCACTAGCCTACTGTATCTTCACTCCCTACAGTATCCTTAAGCATGTGTAATGAGAAATACAGAAACTGAACTTGCAGCATAAACCCTCTATTTGCCAAATCTGTAAAATCAGTATTGGTTGCGAGGGGCATTCTCCAGAACACGCATTCAGAAAGGAAGTGATGCAGCCCACAGTCTGCTCTTCCTACTAAAGGAGAAGCTATTGCTTTGGTGTCCTTTACTGCTGATGCACTATATAAGCACTGCAGGAACAGTTACGCAGGCAGTACTGATGGCTCATGGGGCACCCTCAGGCTTCTCATATGCCAAGCTAAGACAGACTAATTTCCTGCCAGTAGAAATGGAACTGCTAGTGCATAAGGTCCCTAGATAGTATAATCTACTGTATGGCCCTGTCGCATTAAAAGAGGATTCTGTTTGTTAAAAGGAGAGAGAGAGAGAAAAGTGGAATGACATCCCACGGCTACAGAAGATTCTCTCTGGGGTACTGTATGACAAGTTTGGAAAAATTCAAATAGAAGTGAAGAATGAGGTCAAAAAGTGAGGATGAATTCCTGGTTCCATTAGTGTCAATAGAAGTTTTACTGCTTACTTCAATAGGTCCTAGAGTTCAACCTGAGGGTGCAGATACAAGGTCAGAGAGGTCGGTGGATAAGGAGTCCAGGCAGAGTTCTAAAAAACAGGATGCTGTTGGAACCAGAACTGAAGATGCCTGCCGAAGTTCAGAGGGCAGAGATTTAGGATTATACTACAAGATTATTGTTATAACTGTATGTGGGTAATGGTTTAGTATTTGTATTATACTCAGTATCAACTTTTTGTATCGCCAGTCAAATTAAATACAATAAAACCTCTGTTATCCGGCATCCCCCAGGAATGAGGGATGCCGGATAACAAAATATGCCGGTTAATTGAGCGGCCCAGGCCATCGCTTCTCCCGCAGCATCTGGAGTGTCCCACCACCCTTCCTGCAGCATCACCGCCCTTCCCATGACATTGCCACCCCTCCTGCGGGCCCTGTGGGACAGGGAGGCAGGCCCCACACAGCCTGTTATGCCCCTGGGCCATGGGGGCTCAGCAGTGCAGGCTGCTTTGCCCCAGGCCGTGGGGGCTCGGAGAAACCAGAAGTGCCACGGTAGGCACTTCCAGTTTCACTTTATCTTACAAACTGGCACACCAGTTAATTGAGCATGCCGGCTTGTAAGATGCTGGTTAACAGAACTTTTACTGTATAACTATATGAATCATTAAATGATAAAAGTATGGATGATATACTTTTCCAAGGCAGAAGCAATGTCAAGGTAAAGATGAATTTTCCAACTACACAGTGCCAAGTTCATTGACTAAATGGATAAAAAATAACAACGTGCTAGAGACTGTGGACGGTAAACTAACTTAAAGGTGACCTGCAAGTTTTATTCTTGTGATGAATCTTAAGTTTTATGTGCTGGATGCTCCTAGAAGTAGAAGATAAGAAGGTAATTCACAGCCTGGGGAAATTTAATACTATCTACTTGCTGTTTTTGTTTAGCACTTCTGTGGTGAGGTCCCACTTGAGTGGTATTCTAGCTTGCACTGTACATTCAAGTCAAAATTATTTATAATTATTATATTAATACAATAGCATAGCGCTGTAGAGTCATATAGGCAAAAACAATACCACAGGCCTCTGTTCATGTATGGACAATGACAGGGGTGGAATTAGGATTTCAGTCAAGCAGTGTTCATTTAGTATATTGAAGTCTCTGGATTCATCATTCTTTTGTAGTCACTGCTGTGACCTTAATTGGATGAGAAGGGTGACTGAAAACACCATAAAAGTAACAAATTTGACACAGCAGTTACAAATAGTGACAAGCCCACCATATTCTTGAGTTAGTTCAGTCTCCAGGGTCTTCCAAAAGCAACTTCTTTCAACTATCAAGCCTTTTCAACTCTGAGGACAGGAACATCTCGTGTGGCAAAGGTGAGGTTATCACACTGTCACCACAAACTCTTAAAGTACTGTACTTGCAGCAATGTTTCCCAAACTTGAGAAAGCTGAGTCTTCTGTCAAGAAAATTAAACCATTAAATCATTTAACATCCTCTCAGGTCTTATTAAGGAACTGCTCATTCTTAAGGTATACAACTGGCCACTAGCTACTCCTTTACATACCCTTTCCCTCAAAAGCTGTGTAGATTTTCATAATTTTTCCTTTCCTATCTTCTATGCTTTATGAGAACAGTTTATAGTGTTGGCATTTAAATCTATATTAAAAGCTTTACAGTGTTGACATTTATAGGCTGGGTGAAATCTCACTGAAGTATCACTTAACCCTTCTTTTAAGATAGCTGTAAGAAGGAATTATGCCTCTTTTGGACAGGATAGCTGAAACGATAAGGATTCAAGTCAAAACACCACCCAAAACCAAGGAATATATCAGACTGTTCAGAAATTTGAAATATGTGACCACATGAGCTTCCCTAGATACAGTTTGGGTAGATGTGTATGAAAGGAAGAGCACAGGATGCAGAGACCAGAGAGTAAAATCAGCACTGACATCTGAGACAGCAACTGAAGTCATATGGTCAAATTGCACAGTATTGCTCTTGTAATCCACCTCTTTTGTACCCAGAGTAGAGAACATAAAAATAAGGTCTTCGGCTCTCATTGTTTCCCTACATGCTGCTCTGACCACATCTGATGAAGTGAGTTTCAGCCCACAAAACCTTGTGCTGCGTATGCATGTATGTGTGTGTATGTGAAGCAATCAGAACTCGTAGTAGAGATGCTATCTTTTATTAGACCGGCAAGATTTTTGCCAAAAAAAAATCTTTAATTGCAAGCTTGCAGGCACAAACACCCTTCATCAGGCATTGGAGAAAAGATTGTAAAAGTTCTCCTGGGTAAAAATGAAAGTTCATATTGCTTAGGATTTCACAGAGGAGTCCATAGATGGAAAACTCCTCTGGAGTCAGTTCATAGCTGAAATGGAGCCTCTCACCTCTATGTGAGGTTCTGTGATGATGCAGATTACCTCGAAACAAAGGCAGGGGCAGTGCCTCAGGTTTCAGGTGGTCACAGTTGCTTCCTGCTTGGGAAAATATGAAGATTTCATTTTCATTTCCTTGCTCACACATACATATACTTTGGTTCATCTCTGAGGTACAAATCTACCCTGATTCATACTTGACTTCAGACTTGCATGGCTATCTGCTGAGCTAACCAACCACAGAGGATGTATCATTCTGGATCGTCTAAATGGTCTTTCAAATGCGCAGAAGCAGGGTGTTGGGTGCTGTGGTTCCCCTGCTTTCGCTGTGGCGAGTTAAGGAGTTGTGTCTGTGTTGTGTCAGGGTTGCTGGTAGTATTACAGAGAGTTTCGATTATGGATTGGCATAGGAAGGTTTGTATAGGGATGATCCTGCCTCTGGCAGGGGGTTGGACTGTGACCTTTGGAGGTCCTGTCCTGCCCTACTTCTGTAGGGCGCTCTCGTGTCCTCCTCAAAACTTCAGATAAAGGCGGAGAAAAAATCCCAGAGCATAGAAATGAAATTTCCTCTGGGAATCCCCTCTCTGGTGACCACTCTATCCCGTGAGGCCTGTGCTCGCCCCTTTTGCTGTTTTCGACTTCTGATCCAGCTGCTTCTCGCCCTGCAAACAGCTCTCAGCCTCTGTGGGGACAGGCAACATCTACAGCCAGTGAACGCATTCATGAACTCCAGGACCATACTGCAGGTTATAAAATGGACTGCCTCTCCCTGCTACACTTCCCAACGACGGCTGGATACAAACCAGCTCCAGAGTTGTTACACCCTGCCAAGCCCTAATTACCTAGCTGGCTGGCTCTTTTTTTAGAGTTTTTTAATAAGTGCATTTTTAATCGTGTGCTAATTACATTGTATGTGGGACCAGGTCTACATTCATTTATTGCGCGAGTCAGCAGTCAAATGGACAATGAATGTACCGGCTACCGCACGCGTACTGGCCCCGCCCCCGCAGGAAGCTCCGCCCCCCGCTAGGACACGGCGAACTCAGCCGGATTCCCCCTCCCCCGCCCAGCCCAAAGGACTGCAATGCGCATGCGCGTCATCGCCCCAATGGCCGCGGGGCTGGCAAGCGAGCCGCGCGTGCGCGGCCCGCACCATTGCCTGAGATGGGGCAGCGGACATGCGCAGAGACCGGCCTGGCTCCTCCCCCGCCTCGGTCGTGAGCGCCATGAGTGACGGGTTCGGGAAGGCGGAGTCGGGCGCGCAGGTGAAGCGGGGCCCCTTCCCTTTCCTCTGCCCCTTCCCCTGCCCTTGACCGGGCCGCGCCTCCGCGCGCTGGAGGGGGAGGAGGAAACGAAGCCAGGCAGCTGCTGGTGCGGAGTGTCCCCTGGGAGGCCCTGTCACCCCTTTCCGCCGCAACCGCTGTTACCGTATTTCCTCACTGATTTGCGCACCCCAATGTCTACCAGCGGGGGGGGGGAGGTTAAGGTGCGCGTCGCACTCAAGAATATACGGTAGGAGCAGCGCTGCTTCATGCAGACCCCTGGGGCACCCCTCCAACCCCCTTGAGCCTCAAGAGTAGCACAGAGCCTGCGAAGAGGCTCCTGCCTGAGCCCTTTGTACCAGAAAACCCGACTCTGTTGCTTTTCTACGGGCCTGGAAAGAGTGAATAGCCAACATTTTCAAGCTTGAGCAGTAAACGAGCAAGCAGTAAAAGACCTTGACCGCTGTGTCCTGCCCCAGGTCAGATCCCCACGTGTGTCTGCTCCCAGGTGTCCGGCAGCACCAAGCTGACGTTGAGCTGGAGCTGTTTATTCTAAATGACATGGAGTTTTATTATTAATTTACTTCTAATTAATTTCTATATATTATCACTAACTTTTATGTATTATAGCTATTTTCTTTAATGCAACACACAAATCAGAAGTATGTGTATAGCAACTCTGTGTTAGTCTGAACGATGCACGCGTCTGTCACAATAAGTAACAAAAGGGAAAAGGAGGGGGAAAGGAAGAGGGAGACACAGAAGAAAAAGAGAGGAGGGTACACGGGGTGATAATTTCATGACCAAAGTATTGTAAGAACTATTTTGAAATTGCACCAAATGTTTTGAAGCAGTGAAGCCGTCTAAACTTGACTTTCCAGAGATGCGAACTGTGCCATCTCATTCTACCAGAATTCATTGGGTGCGTTTTTTAAGACTTGATATCGTTTTGTTTTTAAAACTGCTGCCTGATCATTTAATCAGGTGCCCCCCTACTGCTTGGACTGTGAGGCATAATAGTGAATCGTAGTTCCTTACTGACTTTTCCTGGACCGTTCATTATTTTATAGACCTCATTTGTCACCTCCAAGCAGAAAAGTCCTGGGCCCTTTTGTCTCTCTTTGTATGAGAGCTGTCCCATACCTCCAGTCATCTCTGCCCTTCTTTATACGTTCTTTTAGTTCTGTTATGTACTTACTGAGATGGGGTAATTGTAACATTTGATTTATACACTGTATTTTCTTCCATGCTTCATGCCCCAGAGAAAGATAAACACACACCTTGTTTTTTAACAAGGGAAAAAAATGAAGGGGAAAAAATCTTTCCTTGAAAAGGCTAATAAATAACAGCAAGTAGCTGAGTAGCAGCAACTTGGGACCCCAATGAGCTCACTGTGCTGCTCCTTGCAGAGCATGTTCAGTGTTACTTTCATTTTCCCCCAACCTTGCAGAGGTTTATGATCAAGGATCCTAGTTTTCTCTGTTTAAAAATCACAAATTCTCTGGTTTAAAACCCCAAAATCCATGTTCTTCCACGATTAAAATGAAATGCCACATATATATATATGTGTGTATATATACACGTGTGCGCGTGCACACAGGCTTACCTGGAAGGAGCTGCGGGAGCTGCTCTCCACTGCTGCCTGTCTGCCACAGGTACATGGTGCCCTCTGCCCCTGATCGCCGTCCTCCTGCAGCCCCTTGCAGACTAGAACTTGGCCAGCCTGCAAATGGAAACCCACGATTTCCTGTGTTTTTTTTTCCTCTAAGGGGGAAACTCTGCACACTGTCTGGGAGCTGGGGTTGCTGGGGCTGAGCGGTGCTGGGCTCCAGCTGACAGGTAGAGCTGCCTCAGCTCCCAGACAGTGTGCAGCGCCCTGTCGAGCCATGCTCTACGCACGTGATGTGACAATTGCCACGCAGGTGCCAAGTGGGGGGTGGTATGATCCCCACTTCCTCTCACTGTCCCAAGCTGCACGGGAGGGCTCAGGTGCTACAGCTGGTGAGTGCAGGGTTTTGTTTTGTTTTTTAAGTGCTGGGACTAGGCTGGGGTTAGGCAGAGGATAGGGCTGGGCAGGTCAGCCATGGGGGCTTCTCCCACAGCTCCCGCCATCAGGACAGAGGCAGGCACAGACAGAGGAGCCATGGGAGAAGTCCCCATGGCTGCCCTGCCTGGCCCCATCCTCTGCCGAGTCCCAGCCTAGTCCCGGCACTTACAAAAAAAAAAAAAGCCCCACACTTGCTGGCTGTAGCAGCAGCGATCAGGACTTCTGGGGGCTCATGGCAGAGCCCCCCCACGCAGTGCGTGCAAGTGAGGGGCAGCGGGGATTCCCCCCCCCCCCACACTTGGCACCCACATGGCAACTGTTGCATTACACGGGTGCAGCGCAGTTTGGCATATGCTGCATACTGTCTGGGAGCTGGGCATGTCTTTGGGCACCAAGAGACAGACTGTCAAGCTGATGCACTGTGAAGCTATTTAAGACTTTTTGTATAGTTTTACATCTGGGATGATAAATTATTAGATTTCCATTAAATTATGGTTTAAAAAACCAAAGTTCCTACCCTCTTATTTCCTCCACTATCCTAAAAAGGTTTCTAAAGGGAAAGATAATTGTATGCTTTGCTGCAATATATTTTATTAAAGCATATTAAAAGGCTCATTTAAACTCACAGTATAAAATGTGTTTAAGGGTCCCACAGCATCTCTGAGACAACTAATTATTGCAACACTCTTATTTATGGCAACACAGCTCCTTCACCATTCTGAGATTCCTTGTAGTAGAAAGCCCTGAAACATGAACAGGGAGTCTTAGGCCCCTGGCACGTGCTATTTAATGGTGCAATGAGATCTGATCCTTGGTCCCAACAATTACGCCTCTTGCCACGCCACACATGCATGGCAGGAGATACAACTGTTGAGATCAGGGATCAGATTCCAATTGTGCCATTAATACTTGCCAGTGCAAGGGCCAGGATCGTGATTCTGGGCTCCTCCTGCACTGGCAAGCTGAAAGAGGAGTGCTGGCAGGTCCAGTTGAGTGAACAATTGGCTGTTAGCTGGCCCCCAAGCTCCTCCAGGAAACTCAAACCAAGTCTCATGCTGTCCGGAGCCTGGACTGACAGTCAGCTCAAACCAGAGCTGGTTTGAATTCCCATTGTAGTCTGGGGGCCTGGAACTGACAATCAGTTGGTTATTGGCCTCTGTTGGGACAGCCCTGGTTTGAGACAAGGGCTGTACAGGCCAGGCTGAAAATCAGCAGTTTGCCAAAACCCCATGCTTGACAGCTTGATGCAGGGAGGTGATAGCCAAAAGGCTTTCCCTGTTCAGGGCTTTAAACCTTGCAGGGAGCTTCTGATCCCCTGTACCCAGCAGCCCAGCCAGAGCTGCCAGGTGTGGGGTTTGAAGTCCCCAGCAGGGAAGTTGCTTCAGTGGCACTCTTTAAAGCTACCCATATACTGAGACACACAGTTCAGGGTGCAGGTAGTTGGGGAGCTTGGAAGCTCCCAGTTCCCCCAGCTGCCCATGCCCCACACCATAAAACAGTGCCTTCAACTGTGGAGTGGAGCTCCCAGCTCCCGCTTCCATAGGTACCCCAGAAAATTTAAAGCAGGCTTGCAGCAGGGACTCCCAGCTGCATGCCTGCTTTTTAAAGGTCCATGGTGCAGCGAAGGGAGATGTTCTCTGATGTTGGGATGCTCCTCTCCAACCCTCCCACATGCCTTCAGGAATTGGATGGGAGGCTGGGTTCAGGACCTGATGCTGCTCCCAGCCCAAACCTACTGACTGGGTAGGGGATGGCTGTGTCCTGGACCCTGGGGAGACCCTACGCCAGATCTCTACTCCCTGCTCATCACTGGGATTGGTCATGGGTCAGCAACAACATGCATGTTCAATTTAAGGCATGATACAAATGAGCCACAAAGACATTATATGTGTGGAATAGCTTTGTGGCTCATATAAGCTACATTATTGCTTCATAAATTGCCTTGAATGTGTGGTCGGATTACTATTTAAGGTGAAATTAACACCTTAATTTCACTTAAATGTAATGTGTCAGGGTCTTTAGCCTTGCTGTTAGATGTTTTTGCTAAATGTTAAGCTATGATATTGAGGTGTTCCTTTATTTAAAAAAAAATCATTGATATTTTGGGGTCTTCAAGCTGAAATAATTACTTACTTTTAAACCAGCCTTCATAGGAAGAGTTAATTGAATTAATACTTAACTTTTCAAATACAATTTAAAATAAAATTATGGTACAGCCATCTGGCAGAGCAGTTCTGAACAGACAAGAAAATTCAATTTAGAAACACAAGTTCATACCTTCAAAGCAGTGCAGGGAATTTAGTCAGACACTTCAAAACGCATGGAAAATACATGGGTAAATCCCCTATACTGCTCCACAAATTCAGCTTATGAACTTAATGTATCCTATAGCGGGCTTTTACCAGTGACAGGCCATTCATTTCTTGTGACCTGCCTGCCTTCCCCTTTGCTGGGGGATTCCCTCCCCACTAATGCCCTGAGGTGTTGCCAGCAGAAGTGTAACTGGTAAGATCTGCATCCTGGCTATTGTGGATGGTTTCATCTCAGCAGCCTCAGCCTTATACCTCATCACCCCTTCAATCCCCAGGGTAGATGTTGCTTCTGCAGGAGATGTCAGTGTGGCCAACAGCAGTCACTAGGTATAAGGAACCACTTCTCGCACACCCCTGTTACTGACAGCAACGGGCAAGTGAGAAAGACAGTGACCGCAGAGGGAGTGCTATGTTAATTTTCTTGAAGCTGGGGGCAGGTAAGGGCAGGCTGGAGTCAGAGCTGCAGCAGCCACCTCCCACTTGTATCTGAACCCAAGGTGAGGTGTTTTTTAGGGCTGTGTGAAATGGCTATGTTTTGTTTCAGTTTTGGATTTGGCCATTTCGGAGGGACAGTGATTCGTTTCAGTGTTTCGGATCACTGTTCCATTTTGATTCGGCCGAATCTTTTTCAGAGTTTCAACGCTGTTTCGGAGATTCGGATCAGCCAGGGAGAGGCATGCATAGCTGGGTGGCTGCAGGTTCTCCCGCGACTCCTCTGGCTGTGCCTGCCTCTCCCCTGGTGGGGGGAGTTGCGGGAGAAGCCCCTATGGCTGCCCTGCCCGCCCCATCCCCTGCCTGGCTCCAGCCTAGTCCCAGCACTTTAAAAAAAAAAGCCCCACACTCACCAGGTGTAGCAGTGGCAATCAAGGCCTCTGGAGGCTTGTGGCAGAGCGCCCTTCCCCCCCCCATACAGTGCGGAGCAGCAGGGATCACACCTGCCCAGCAGCTGCCTCATAGTGCAGGTGCAGCGCAGTTCGGCAGGGCACTGCACTCAGTCTGGGAGCTGGGACTGCTGGGCCTGAGTGGTGCAGCAAAACATACAATTATCTTTCCCTTTAGAAAACTTTTAGGACAGTGGAGGAAATAAGAGGATTGGAACTTCAGCTTTTTAAACCATATTTAACAGAAATCTAATAATTTATCATCCCAGATGTAAGACTATACAAAGTCTTAAATAGCTTTACAGTGCCTCAACTTAACAGTCTGTCTCTTGGTGCCCAAAGACATGCATTAAAACAAAGCATCCCACAATATTGTAAACCTTGGCTCTCTAAAACAGACCATCGTGCTATATAAGATTTTTAGTAAACCTTTGCTTGACTTGCAGAACAAAATAGACTGGTGCTTGTTATCTAGTAAGTAGCTGCAAAAGACTGGAAGAAGGAGATGAGGCATCAGGATAACAGTTTAATCCCCTTCAATGACTAGTGGATATGCATTAGTCAAAGATTATTTTCATGATCCTTTGAATATATATAAAAGAAATTATATTTGTAATGGTGCAAAAATACAGCCTCACAGTAACATGACGTGTATTACTACATTGTCTTCTAGACCTCTTCCATGTCATGTTTGCTATCCTTGTTCTGGGAAGTTTCATGTAGTTGATAGTACGTTAGTAACTGGAGCAATAGTAAACCAAAGTCATAGTTCAGGGAAAAAATGTTAAAAAAGTAGAAGAAAGAGGATATCTGTGAGAGGGAAGGATGAAGTTCAGGGTAATGAGCATGAAGAGGATAAAAGAATATGGGGGAAGCAGGGAGACCTCTTAAGAATGAGGTGAAGGAACAGCAGCAGCAAAGGAAAAGGGTAAGTTATTTTCAGTCGCTTCCCTGATCGCAACTATACAGGCTACAATAATATCTTCTTCTGTTAATACTGTTTAAAAGTTAGCCTAAAAAAACCCATAACTATGGCCTTCCATGTCAACAGAGAAGTGTTTAATGCATTGAACAAATATATGAAATGTAAGAGGAGCCAGGGTTTCAGTATAAGGTCAAATAAAATGTTTTTATGCTAATCTAATGGACATCTCCTGAGACTCTTTTAAACACACCTTAATAGAACTGTAACAAATGTATGTACATTGCCTTCCATTAACAAAATGTCAATCTTAAGAAGTCAGTGATAGTGTCAAAACTAGATTTGCGTCATGACCACTTGAAGAAAATTCAGTGTCACTTAAAGGGTTTTTATACTACCATTAAAAGAAGACCTAAGAAAAAAACTGCTTAGTGTATACTAATAACAACAAGAAGATTCAGGGTAAAAGTTGATATGGTAAAGAAGGTGATATGAGGAAATCATTAGAGTGATGTACTAACTGATGTGCCCAAATGATGTGCCTATGAGGGCAATTTGATACTCTGTTTGTATAGAGTATTCAAAAAAATATTTACAGCTGAATGGGCAGTTAGAGTACTTCACTCTGTCTTCAGGCCATGTATTCTGGCAGCAGTGCAAGCTTCTCTTTGCCAGTGTGTTTAATCCATGTCTACAAGGGTTTTATTTAGTATATTCTGATATTAGATAAAGAAACTAGAATCACATCTCTAGCATTGGGTTAAGTGTTATTTCCTTATTTCTTGGCCTTTCTTCTCAGACTACAGAGTATAGTTCCATTTTGTGGACATTTGTTTATTTTAGATGTAGTCCAAGAATACTAGAGGTGCACTGATATATCATTCGCATGTTGGATCAGCACCAGTAAAAGGAAAATTAACATTATTGGCTATCGGCTTTTTTTGGCCAGTGTAACTGATAATGTCACCAATAAATGCAAGGTGCATGTGCACAGCCTTAAGCATGCACGCAGTTAGAAATGCAGCCAGGCAGCTTGGAGAGCAGTTCCCTGCAGGTAAGTCTGTGGAGGGGAAGGGGCGTCGGGGAGGGAGTGGAGCAGGTCCAGGCTCTGCCCAGGCAGGAGCAGGTGCTACCCAACAATGAGGGCAGTCAATGGGACACCGGGCCCAGGAGTGGGATGGAGCCACGGGTGGCTCATCCAGGGGGCATGTGGGGTGGGGAGACGGGGGTGGCTCCCTGCTGCTGCATGTACCCCCAGGGGAGGCATCAGGGAGGCATGTGCACTCCCCCTGGATTTGTGTGTGGGGGGGAGGTTGGCTGCCTGATGCGGGCTCAGGGCCAGGGGCAAGTCAGCCTCCTTCTTGTGGGGAGGCTGGGCCGGGACTAGGCTTGGACCGGGCAGGAGCAGGACAGGCTCAGCTGCATGGGGAGGGCAGTGGCAGCGCTTGGGGGGTGGCTATGGGGGGGGCTAAAGCAGATTTTAGGGTGGCTATAGCCCCCCCCCAAGCTCCCTCTGGTGCCACCCCTGCTTGGGGCACTCTGCTGCCATTCCCTCAGGAGCCCCACACTGTGAGGCTGGCAGGGGGCATGTGGCTGGCATAGGTCTTCCAAAGGAAAGACAGGAGAGTGGAGTGCCCCAAGCAGGGGTAGCACTGAGGGTCTTGCAGGGACTATGTCCACTCCAAAATCTGCTTTAATCTCTCCCCCCATAGCCACTTCTCACAGCACCGCTGCCACTACCTGCCCTGTGCAGCTGAGCCCACCCTGCTCCCGCCCACTCCAAGCCCAGCCTTGGGCCAACCCAGTCAGTGGGACACTGGGCCTGGGAGCAGGGCATAGCCATGGGCGGCTCGTCCAGGGGGCGTGTGGGGTGGGAAGGGACGGATGACTCCCTGCTGCTGCATGCACACTCAGAGGAGGCATCAGGAGGGCATGTGCACTTCCCCTGGACTTGTGCACTAGGAAGAGCCTGGTGCCACCCCTGGCCCTGAGCCCACAGCAGGGAGCCCACCTCCATTGCATGCACAAATCTGGTGGGGACACATGCCCCCCACATGCTTTCCCTGGGGGTGCACTCAGCAGCAGGGAGCTGCAACCCCTCTCCAGCATCCCCACGCCCCCTGGATGAGCCACCCTTGGCTCTATCCTGTGACCCTTTCTGGAGGCCCATTGACCACCCTGGCTGGTCAGTACCTGCCCCTACCCCACTCTCTCCTTCACTGTGGGTGCCTCGATTTGCCCCCCTCCCCCCGTCTCTTCCCTCCCCCACACCCCTTCACTTCCACAGACTTACCTGCAGGGTGCTGCTCTCCAAGCTGCCCATCTATATTCCTGTAAATCGGATATTGAACAGTATTGCCCAATATCGGCTATCAGTATCGGCCAAGAAAATCTTGATCAGTGCACCCCTGAAGAATACCAGCTTGTCATTTGAAGTCTACCAGATGTGCATCGCTTTGTTAATGAGTTTTGATCATTGTTACCATGTGCAGTATTTGAACAAGTTACTGTGAGAAATGGAATCTGAAACCCGTAAAAATCCCATAGAACTTTTAAGTTGAAGTATATGAGAAGATTTTGCTTACAAATGAGCAATGGGACTGGATGACTCAAGAGATTGATATTGGCCAATGCAACCTATCAGTTCTTGGTAATAAACTTGATGTTACGTTATGACAGCTGCTATAAGTAATCTTCCTTTTCATTCTGTAAAATAGTAGCATTGCCATACTTCAAAGATACCTATTCCTGCTCCAAGTTTATCTGTTCAATCCATTCCTGTGGCTTTATATATCAAAAATTTGTTTTACTTATCACCATGGATTCTGAGTGCTCATTGTCAAGAGAGAGAGAAAACATCTCCTGTTGTACTGTCTGGTCTCTGAGCTTGTACATGTATGTACAAAGGCATTTTAAAATCAAACCAGTCTTTCGACAGGGCTATCATTGGAAGCACAATATGTTCTCTGGTTCTTATTGTTTCCTATTAATTGGATTCCCAAGACCCATTATTTTTAGTTAATGGGATGTTTCTATTTCTTGTTTAAAAGCTACTTGCGCGACTGGAGGGCAGAAGTTCTCTGAGAAATCTTGAACCTTATCTGTTTGCTGATGAAGGATTTCCCATTCATGGTAAAATATATCTTTCTCTTACCTTTAAGAAATACTGCAGTAACAAGTGAAGTGAGGTTTGGGGGGAAGTGTTGTCTATTGGATTACCTTGAGCATGTAAATAGATATAAAATCCTAAATCCAGAGAAAAAAGTTTTAATGTATTTTACCTAGGCTTCTGTAAAGCATCTGATTTAGTATATTCTGATATTAGGTTAAGAAACTAGCTAGTTAACAAGTCTCCAGATGTAATTGTAGATGGCCTAACATCAGGTAGATATGCTTCTCATGGGGTCTTGCAGAGATTGATCCTTGAACCAGTGATTTAACATTTTTATAAAGCCTGGATGACGCATAAAATCATCATGAATAAAGCTGACAGATCACTCAACTATTAGGAGTTAGTAAAGAGGACAGGCCAATAATATTGAATATTTGGAATAGCTTGGCAAGCTGGGCACAAGTAATATGTGTGTTTAATACAGCTAGATGTAAGGTTATACATCTAGGGACAAAGGATGCAGATTGTACTTGGAAGGTGGTCATCTGTCCTGAGAAACAGTGATTCCAAAAAGGATGGAGGTCAAAGGGGACACTTAGCTGGACTTGAGCTCACTCTGTGACACTGTGCTCAAAAGGGTTACTATGGTGTTTGGGTGGATAAACTGGAATTTTGTGTCCAAGTAGACAAATTGGGTTGCCTCCGTGTTTGTCATGGGTGTAACTGCTCTTCAAATAGTGTGTCCAGTCCACAGTTCAAGCAGGATGTTGATAAACTGGAGATAGTCGAGAGAGGAATTAGAAAAGATCCATAAGGATGATTAAAAGTGGAAAATCATGCATAAGAATGAAAAACTTATGGTGAACAATATGCTTAGGTTTTTCAAAAGAAAGTTAAGGGGTAAATTTATTGTGGTCTAGAAATACCCATTTGGGAATCAGAAATTTGACAGTACAGCAAAAGCCGTGTTATCCAGCACTTTACCAACTGGAAAGCTCCACTAACCAGCATCTGTCAATACAAATCTTCCTTCCGAGGGACGTGGCAAAAGCAAAACCAGAAGTCCTGCTTCCGGTTTTGCCTCCACAAGCCAAGTTAGTTGGTGTCTGGAAAGAGGGAAGCATTTGAAATGTAAATGTTTGCAGATGCTGTATTAACAGCAATTTAATGACTTAAAGCCCTCGTGCACCAAACGTGGCATATTTGATTAACCAGCATATTTGATTAACCGGCATCCCCCATTCCCGGGGGATGCCGGATAACAGAGCTTTTACAGTATAAATAGCCCTTCAGTAAGGTGTAACAAGATAAAGCTAGGCATACAGACTCAAGGTACAAGTTTTTAATAGTGAGAGTAATTAATTATTGGGACAATTTGCCAAAAATTGGGTTATGAAAAATTCTTCATCACTTGAAATGTTTAAATTGAGATTGAATGTTTTTATAAAACACATCTTCCAGTTCAAACAGAAACTAATTCAGGAAAGTTCTCTGGCCTGTGTTATGCCAGAGATTGGTACAGGTGATCACAGTAGTCTTTTTTGATTATATAATCCAGGGGTTGTCAAATGGAGGTACGCATATCCCTGGGGGTACTTTGAAAGGTCCCAGGGGGTATGTGGGGGTGGGCAGGGATGGAGCACCACCATCCCGTGCTGCTGCCTCACAGGAGCACAGCTGGGGTAGGGCGAGGGAAGAGGTGCGCAGATGCTGCTCTGCCGCCAATCCAGCACTCTCCACGACCCCACTCAACATACGGCCACTTGCCACCCTCCCCACTCCTGGGGGTGCACTTATTAAAAAGGGGGCTGCCAGGGGTTCAGTTAGTAAAAAAAGGTTGAAAGCCCCCGATATATTCTATAAAAAAAACACTTCCCAATTTGAATGCCACTGTCTGAAAAGCAGCAGTATAATTGAATAGCAAGTGGGAAAAAGCAAGCAGTGAGAAACCACTGCTGTGTATATTTGACACTTTTCACATAAAACCAGAGAGGCTGTTATGCTACTCTAGCTCTGGTGTATCTGTGTACAGCTCTAATTCCTATACATTATTGTGATTTTAGAAGAATTGACAAATGACCAAAATTGGCAATAACATCAAGATACTTGGGAGGAGGCTGAGGGAGCTGTGTCGTAATGAAGACAATTATTATGGGGTCACATGTATCTTATTTCATAAAATTTAGGAACATGCTAGGTGTCTGGCAGTATGTAATCCTTGTTCTGGGGAACATGACACAACAAAGGTGGTAGCTGGTTAGGGCAAAGTAAGATCATGTGGAGGGTAGAATATAGTATGATGGAACAGTTCCATAGTTGGTAGGGTTGTGTGGCGGCGAGGTGCCCCCACAGGCTCTCAAGGGGGAGAGAGTAGAGCCCGCGGACCCCAGACCCCGAGAGCAAGCCCCCAGAGGGGCTAACGTACCTCCCGGAGAACAGCTGGAGCAGGAGCCGCAACCGCAGCCATGTGAACTGGCATTACTCTGGCTGTTTCATCAGCTATTTCTGGTGCGGGGAACAGCTGAGCCAATCCCAGCGGCCATATCGGCCATTGGGGGAAGGTTTAAAAACCCCATTGGAGTGAGGACGGGGAGAGAGCCAGAGAGAGAGAGCACGGGCTGGCAGCTCATGAGGCGGGCTCCGGCACAGGGAGGAAATAATCCAGCTCAAGCAGGCAGCATAGGGAAAGGCTTTAAGCCTCCTGCAGGAGGCAAAGCAGGAGGCAAAATAGGAGGCAAAGCAGGAGCACCCGCACAGCCACCTGAAGAGGCTTACACCAAGGAGGCAAGGGAGCTCCCTGCTTACGGTAGGGGAGAGGAGGCACCTGAGAACCCAGGAGGGGGCTGGGATAAGGGAGACAACCCTGCAGCTCCTCCTTACATGGAGGAATATTTTCTATTAAAAAAAAAAGAAATCTTCCCCAAGAAGGGAGAGAGAGTGACCGGAACCCAGGGGACTGGTCTGAGGCCGTTATACAGGGCCAGAAAACATCTGTAACACATCACCCACCGGTTGGCGAGTGGACAGAGTGTAGGGGAGGCAGAGCCCTGTGGAACATCAAGTCGGACGATCGTAAGTACCGCCGCCTATCAGAAGGCCCATCCAAGAAAGATCTCCACTGCAGACCCCTCTTAAAGTGCATTTAACATCAAAGTCGTGGCAGGTGAGTTGAGGGGAGGGGCCACACCCCAATAGGTCAGGTAGTGAGAGGAGTGCAAGCTTCACAGGTTGGAAGGGACCTGAGCAGATCGTCAAGTCCGACCACCTGCCATGGCAGGAAAGAGTACTGGGGTCAAACGACCCCGGCAAGGTGTTCATCCAGCCTCCTTTTAAAGACCCCCAGGGTAGGAGCCAGCACCACTTCTCTTGGAAGTTGGTTTCAGATCCTAGCCGCCCTGACTCTGAAGTAGTGCCTCCTGATATCCAGCCTGAATCTACCCTCTGCCAGCTTGTGACAGTTATTTCTTGTCACTCCTGGTAGTGCTTGGGGAAACAGGGACTCTCCCAATGCCTGCTGGTCCCCCCTGACTAGTTTGTAAACAGCCACTAGATCCCCCCTCAGCCTTCTCTTGTGGAGGTTAAACAGGTTAGCCTCTCCTCGTAGGGTCTGCCCTGCTACCCCCTGATCATGTGAGTGGCCCTCCTCTGGACCCTCTCCATGTTGTCCACATCCCTCCTGAAGTGCGGCACCCAGAACTGGCCACAGTACTCCAACTGCGGCCTGACCAGTGTCACATAGAGGGGGAGGGTCACCTCCTTGGACCTGCTTGAGATGCATCTGTGTATGCATGACAAGGTGCGGTTGGCCTTCCTGACCGCATCCCCACACTGTCAGCCCATGTTCATTTTGATATCAGTAATCAAGATCCTTTTCTGCCTCTGCACTGACGAAAAGGAAGTTCCCCAGCCTGTAGGTATGCTGCTGGTTCTTCCTCCCCAGGTGCAGCACCTTGCACTTGTCAGTGTTGAAACCCATCCTGTTCTCATCCGCCCACCCCTGTAACCTGTACAGGTCCGATTGCAGCCTATTCCTCCCTTCTAGCTTGCTTACATCTCCCCACATCTTAGTGTCGTCTGCGAATTTGAACAGGGTGCTTTTTACACTCTCGTCCAAGTAGCTGATGAAGATGTTGAACAGTATGGGCCCAAGGACCAAGCCCTGTGGGACCCCACTGCCCACATCCCTCCAGGTGGAATAAGACCCGTCCACCACCACTCACTGGGTGCGGCCCTCCAGCCAACTAGTGACCCATTTGACTGTGTAGGTGTCGATGCCAGTCTCCTAGTTTTTTAATGAGAATGGGGTGAAAGACAGTGTCGAAGGCCTTCCTAAAGTCCAGAAAGACCACGTCCATTGCTACCCCTGCGTCTAAGGATTTTGTGACCTGGTTGTAGAAGGCCACCAGGTTGGTCTGACAGGACCTGCCTCAAATGAACTCGTGTTGGTTGCCCCTAAGCATACGCTCCCCTGCTTGCCCCTCATGGACATGCACCAGGATAATTCTCCAAGATAATAATGACTCCATGATCCCTTTCCGCCTCTGTGCTCACAACGGGGGAGCTCCCCAGCTTGTATGTATGCTGTGGATTCCTTCTCCCCAGGTGCATCACCCTGCATTAATCTACATTGAAGCCCATCCTATTACCATCCGCCCGCTTCTGTAGTCTGTCTAAATCTATTTGCAGCCTCTCTCTCCCTTCAAGCATGCCTACCTCTCCCCACATCTTGGTGTCATCGGCAAACTTGGACAATGTGTTTTCCACCCCCTCGTCCAAGTCGTTGATGAAGAGGTTGAACAGTGTAGGCCCCAGGACTGAGCCCTAGGGGACCCCACTATTCACATCCCGCCAGGTTGAGTACGACCCGTCCACCACTACTCTCTGGGTGCACTCCATCAGCCAATTTTTGACCCATCCAACTGTGTAGGCATCAATGCCGCAGTTGCTCAATTTATTAATGAGAATGGGGTGAGAGACAGTGTCAAAGGCCTTCTTAAAGTCCTGAAAGACTATGTCCATGGCAACACCATCATCCAGGGATTTAGTTACCTGGTCATAAAAGGCCATCAGGTTGGTTAGGCAGGACCTGCCTTTGATGAACCCATGCTGATTTCTCCGGGGCATGATCTCCCCTGCTGGTCCCTCACAGATGTGAAGATTAGAGTTGTGGAAGATTAGAATTATACATCAATTATGTATATCAAAAGGTCCTTCACTGAGTTGGTTTGGGGACAGAAACAGAAAAGATACTCTCCATGGATGCCTAGATGTCAGATCCCAGATCAATATACAGCACATAAATTAATAACCTATATTACATATTATTTGAGAACTTCTTCCCTTTTGTACTGGTGCCACTGCATGCACTTTCGGCATCCATCCATTTTTGTGATAGGTAAAATGTTAAATTGAATCCCAAGATTTAATTCATTTTTTGTTTTCAGCATGATAATGCTAAATACAGTCTCCAGTCCGCTTTTAGGAAAGCCTTTAAAGCTTCTTGTATCAGCAAACTGTCACACAGATTATACATTTTTCAAAGATGCTTGAACACTTTTGCACCAAGGAGCTCTGATACCAACAAAGTATTCCCACTAAGGGCTGCTTTCTTATCCTACCAAAGTAACAAAAAAGCCATTAGTAAAATTGGTGGTAAGCACTCTCAAAAATGCTAATAATGTTTGTGCAAGCATATTTTTCTTTAAAAAGCCCACATACCCATTTAGTCTACCTTTATTTCTAGGGTGCAAAGCTCCCAAATGATGGAGATTTACCTGGGAGGTTTTCTGAGGACAAACTGGAAGACAGCTTCTGCGTCAGCAAATTTAACCTTTGCTGTTTCAGGAAGCCGCATCTGATAATGCCATTCATAAACTTTAGCAAGCTGTATCTTAAAACTAGGCAGGGTTGTTTTGCTGCTACTACTGTCTGGAAAACTGTTAAATAACTTTATTTTTCTGATGGTTAAAAACTATTTAATTTTGTGGCCTGTTCATGCCCATTTGTTCTTGTGCCAATGTTTTCTTTTATCTTAAATATATTTTCAATTTTATTTTATTATGAGCCAGAATAACACAAATCCCAAATGTATATACATCTGAATTTCATGCTGACTAGCTCTAATGGAGCTGCGCAGAATGTAAATAAGTACGTACTTTGAACTGTATACATTGGCTTGACTGTTTATAATATAATCTTAGCACACTGGAAGAATTTTTAAAATGAGTCTCTTACAGCTGTTTACTCAAATCCATATATTTGTTGTTGTGACCTATTTTTCTAATGTTTTGGCTTTATAGCCTTAATGAAAATCTAACTTTTTATTAGTCCAATCCATTTGTTTTTATTTTTAATATGTTGCCTGGACATGTTATAGTGCACTGTCTTTGAAGTTATTTATAAATATAAATATCTTTGCACAAAATTTTCCTCAATGTTATTATTTTATTAAATTAATTACACATTTTCCTGTATTAGTCTATTTGAAACATAGCAATATGTACACTAGTGTTACTAGTGTAAATTATACATAGATTCCATTATAGGCAACCAAGTCTTCATAATGTATAATCAGTGCACATAAAGTAGAAGTAGCTAATGTTAGAGCTTCTGTGATAGTCCTGCTGCTGTTCCTAATCATGATGGAAGTGTGCCGTTCAGGACACATCAACATATTAGATAGCACTATGCTGTGTTCCCAAAGAGACTAAATAGTAATGCCAAAATGGCAGGAGCTTTAAAATAATCTTCCACTACTGCAATTCATGTTTCTCACTATCACTTAGGCATATCAAGCTGAGGTGTGGGTGTCAGTATAAAGCTCTGATTTTTCAGCTGTGTATGACACCCAAAATTAATTTGAAGTAAACATTTCCTCCCCTTCCCCTCACATCCAAAAAGCAGATTGTAAGTGACAGCCTCTGCCCAACATTGTAAAATACGAACTTAGCATTTCCATAACGTGTCTGGCAGTGTGAAAGTTGTACTACCACCAACAACTACTGCAGTGGCCCGACTAAAACTGGCTGAACTGGGCTGCTGTGTAATGGAATCATGTTACCCACATTTGCTAGTGTAGTGAATGCAGGCAAAGTAAAGACTTTTCATTCTCTTTATCATTTGAGCCAGAATAATTGAAATGAACATAATATTCCAGGTGAGGATGTACCAAATGCTTATATGCTGGAATTTTACTGTCTGTACATCACATATAGATTATTACTGTCTGTTTGTCACACATAGACATAATTTTTTACATCTGTTGCACTTTTAAATGTTTTCTTTGACTCCTATACATTGATAACTAGGCTGCCCTATAGGATTACAGCTAATTTGAACTAAATGGGTGGGTAGGTGTGTGTTTGTATGTGAATAATGCGTGTGTTTTATTTTGAATGTGTCAATACTGAATTTCATCTGACACCAAGCTGCTCATCCACTAACTCTATTAAGTCCTCACAGACCTTAGTCTTGATTAACCTGATTAGTTTTGTGTCGTCAGCAAACATTCCCAAGCCATCTGTATGTTTTTCCCCTGTTGTTATTCATCTGCTTTGAGATGATTAATAAATATTGGGCACACCAGTTCTAATATGGAGTCCTATGTTACTGGTTAAATATCCCCAGCTGGCGTGAAGACTAGCCAGCACAGGGCTAGGCACCCTGATGAACTAACTAGTCAGCCCCACCTGGAACCTACCTCCTGCCCTTCCTGTTCCTAGTGTCCTGGATTCTCCGATTTCTTGTCTCTGGTGCTCTTTTGACCATGATTTCTGGATCTTGGCTCCTGGCTTGGTTACTGCCTAGGATCTTCCATTTTCTGATTTCTGGCTCAGTTCTTGACTCCAGTGTGGCGTCTCTGGCAGAGTGGGTGGCTGGTTCTCCTTGTTCTTAATACTGTGCTGTTAACTTTTTTCCACGTTAAACTAACAATGTAGAAAAATGTGTCTTGTCTTGACATGAAAACTGAGAAACTCTCAAAGAGAAACTTTAAAATTAGATTTTTCATATAACGTACCATTTTTTGCACAAGTGAGTGCATATTGGGCTCTAAGGGTCCCTTGTGTTTTGGTATGAATTCATTATCTAGTCAGTGGGGCCTTTTGGCAGGAGGCAAGGAATGGGCGGGGTAATTTTATATGCATGCATATACTCTCCCATGCATTCCTCAGAAAAACATCTTCTGAACTAACAAAATCAAACATTTATTTAACTGAATAACTTTAACAAGCCATATTTCATTATGAAGGTAGATGAAGCAAAACCAAAACGTTTAATTGCTATATCCATTCATGATCTCCATTCAAGGCAGTGGAAGGCTTGCACAGAAGCCAGACACCAAAGTCCGTAGTTTGCCTTCTCTCAAAAAGTGCTTTGCACTGTGTTTCTGAAATACTTCCAGAGACTTGGGAGTGGAGGTGGGGGAATGATACTACATAGCATATTTAGGGCTTCTTCAAGCCATATTTGTATTCCGACATGGTTCTGCGATAGCTGTGTTGTCACTGGTACAGCGTATGTAGTGTAACAAAATAGGAGCTGGCTCCAAGTGACCGAGTTAAAGAGTACAAACTCAGAACAGGAGGAAAGAGGTATAGATTTATCTAATGCGATTAATGGACCTTGCCTTCACTGCAGCAAATTTTGGGAGACCAGTATTCTTCGCAAGTAGGTAAACCTTAGCCACCTACAAAGCCCTCTTTTATCATTTCGCAAATACCAAAAATGGAGAAAGCTGTGTTTCAGATTGTCTGCATTATAGCGAATCGGAGTTTACAGGATTCCGCTGAAGGACACAGGATTGTCTCTTCATGTGTAAATTGCCTTTTTCACTTGCAGTGTATATAGCAAGAGTCTCAGTTTCCTTTTTCTTTTCTCATTCTAACTTCTCCTTGACATTCTGGACATTCATGAACAATAATATCCTCAGGAAGTTGGGTAATGACTTGAAAAACCCTGTAAATTCAGACAGGCGTGAACATGTTGAAATAAAATTTCAATTAATTCTCTGCTCTTACTTTTCTCCTGGGGAAAGCTGTTAGCCCATTTACACTTTCCTGGGTCACGGAAATGCAGAAGCTTGTTGCAGGTACAGTTTTGCAGTTCTCCTTCAGACATGGAAAGGGAGTTAGTTGTCCACCTGATGTGTGCCTGCCTTTGACTAAACTTGCTGCACAGGCAACGTACGTCTTAATGGGAAAATAGTAGCTTCCTAAAGAGAGAGGGAGACAGAGAGTAAATAAAAAAATTGATCTATTTTTTTCTGTAGTGCAAGATCGTGAATTTGTAGGAAGTCTTTGAAGTGTCCTGGATGTATATCAGACAGAAGCATCCCCTTCTTAGTAGTGGGTTATATGTTTCGTAACACTTTTTACATTCTATAATATGTATTTTACATTCTATAATATGTATTTTATTGCAACTTAGGGGAAAAGAAGAATTTACTTAGCAGATCACAGTCTTTCTACAAAGCCTTCTGTCATTTGAGGTGGGGATTTTTTAACTGCTTAGCTCAAGGTGTCTGTGATTCCATTTCCCCAAAAAATAGTTTTGTAGTCACTGTTTAAGAAAACAAGTACTCAATGTATGTGCTGACATTTGTCACTCAGTTACAGGTTTATCTGCCTTACGGAGCTGAGGAAGCATGTTGCTGTCTTGAAGTGCTAAAGACTTGTCTATGCTACAAAAATAGACATGTTAAAACACGATTTTGGCCTCCAACATGTTTTTTCTTGCTTGTTATCTTTTTTTTTTCATATTTTTATTGGAAATAATGATACATAGAGTCCTAGCCAGTCTTTTATGTAGCAGCTTCCTTTCCAAGCCCCATCCAGCTATAATGATAGAGGTGTTGCCAGTCCATGTCATCCAGTTGCCAACCTTTCATAAATAGCACTTTCTCAAATACTAAGTTTCTTTTCCAGCCTTCGTGCATCACCCGTTCTTGTTATTTTACTTTTGATGCTTTCTTTCAAAGTTGAAATAGCTCCCATAAAACTCTATCCAGGGTTTAAATAACTCATATTTTTCTTAGAAACTTTATAGTGTATCAGCAACATGACAAAACAAGGTAAAAATGTACCTAACTAAAATTAATGTGCATCATCATTGATCAATCAAATCTGCTATGCATGTTCCCTCCTTCTTTCAGAGGCCAGGTCAGGACAGTAATGGGAGAAGAAACGTTCCCTGTTCGTTCCACTTGTCAAAACAGCAGGAATCTTCAGAAATCCCTGGACCAAAAGGAAACATTTTCTTTTTAGGAGTTGTAATGACGATATAGCAATATGATTTAACTGTAATTAGTCAGCGTAGGTCACAAGGTCTCAAAAAAATCTTTTGCCTGAGTTTCAGAAGCAGTGAGCACTTGTCATTCCCTGTGGAGTAAATAAGTTCTGCCCTGCACCTTTGAAAAAAACAGTTTAGTAAACATTGATAACAGTCTGTAAGGAATACAGGTACCATCTTACATGCTTGTTTCCGTTTTTGAACAGGAGATGTCATTGAATTCCATGGTCCCGAAGGAAGTGGAAAAACAGAAATGCTTTATCACCTCATCTCCCGTTGCATCCTTCCCAAATCAGGAGGAGGTTTGGAAGTAGAAGTCATGTTCATTGATACAGACTACCATTTTGACATGCTTCGTCTGGTTACCATTCTTGAACACAGACTACCCCAGAGCACAGAAGAAACAATAAAACTGTGCCTTGGAAGGTTTTTCCTTGTTAACTGCAACAGTAGCACACAGTTGCTTCTCACTCTTTACTCTCTAGAAAATATGTTTTGTACTCACCCTTCTCTCTGCCTTTTGATTTTAGATAGTATATCTGCTTTTTATTGGATAGACAGAAGCAATGGTGGGGAGAGTTATAACATGCAGGAGTTGAATATGAAAAAGTGTGTTAAATTTCTTGAGAAGCTTGTCGGAGAGCATCATTTAGCTCTGTTTGCAACAACACAAACAATTATGCAGAAATCTTCAAGCTCTGCAGAAAGTTCCTTTTCCTTAAAACATCAGTGTGAAGCTGATGTAGACTACAGGCCTTATCTTTGCAAATCGTGGCAACAAATGGTAACCCACAGAATATTTTTCTCTAAGCAATGTCAGTCTAGTAACAGCAAAGGTTTTTCAATTGTTTCTTGTCACGTCAAAAGTAACCATGTAGTGAAATGTTCATTTAGTATTGCAGAATGTGGAGTTCAGTTTTAACTTGAATTTGCTTTTAAAGTTATAGTAAATCTTCAGTCTAACTAGCCTTCTGTATTTTTTTACATTTTTGTACCTTCTTAACGATCTTGATTTGTTTATGAATTTTGTTACGAACATTTATTAAATTCGGTGAAGAGCAGAGAAAATCTAAAGATTTGAATGACTGTATAAGTTCAGCATAAAATAGAGAGGAGTGTTGTAACTATTTATGTATGATTGATACATCAAGAGATTAAATCAAGAGAACTAGTAGTCAAGTCATCTTTAACTCTGTCTCCTTTCACTAACATTTTCTAAACAGCATACAACCAAATGCACTGACTTCAGCTCTGTCATAACCCTTTTTACACCTCTTCCTCTTCTAAGCTACACAAATTGTAGTCTAGCTCTGTATGTGGGAGTTGGTGCATAGGCAAATGTTAGTACTTTGTAAATATTGGCCTTGATTGACTCCCACTAGTATAGAGACATACACTCTGCATATACCCTTTGCCAGCAGGCACAGCTGCGCCTCAGGAGGATTCATTTTCTGTGTAAGGAAGGTTCCATTGTCTCTGGCTAGGCACCATCCAGTTAAACCTGCCAACACTTATAGTATCACTGGTCAGAGCAAGGATTACAGGTGTTACCAGTAGCATAATGGGGGGGAAAGAGGGTAAGAGGGGTGACCAGAGCAGCAGCCCTGGACACTTTTTGTAAAAGGACACAAAATAGCCACTGCCACCATTAGCACAGTGGCAGCCAGCGCTGCCCCAGATGTAGGGCTGCTCTCCTACACCTCTGGGTGTCACTGTGACCTCTCCTTTGTCAGAAGGTCTTCAGACATCTTCAGTCCTCTCAAAAGTTGAAAGGACTTAGTGCTATAGTTGAAGGATCCATAGGCCCCTGGCAGCTGTTACAATTAAGATGTGATAAACCTGTTAATCACACCATAAATAATAACTCAGACACGCATAATGGCATGACAAAATGGGAAACCAGCCACAAAAATATTTCACAAAAGATGTGTAACTCCATATGGGAGTTTCAAACTGGCTCCTCCATGGGACTGGGACTATTCAAAATAGACCGGTGCAGTCCTGAGTTGGGACCAACAACTGATTGTTTGCTCTGGGACCACTCCAGTTCAACTGGGCTATGGGTATCTGGCTTTCAATTTGCTGCTGCAGGGGAAGCTCAGGAACTTAGGCTCTCCCTGCCCTGGCAAGTAGCAGTGACATAATTGGGATCTGATCCCAAAATCACACGCATGCTGGGAGGCACGATTGTTAGGATCAGGGATGAGCTCCCACCACACTATAAAATGAACGTGTGCCAGGGGTCCTAGAGCCAGCCCTGGATACTTGCAAACTACTAGCAAGTAGGTAACGCTCTTAAGGAAAGAGGATGAAATTTTTTAATAACATTTGTATTGCACCCTTAAACCAGATAAACCATGTCCCTGGGCTTTATGGGCCACTCTTATTCAACTTGGTTTGTGTAATTTTTTTAGTTCCCCATTTATTAATGTCCCAGTTGGATCTTTCTTTTTCAAGAGCATGTTAATTCATCATAATAGTCTTATTTTCTTTTAGATGTATAACCTCTGTGGAGCTGAAACACAGTATTGACCATCTTAATGCAAAGTATGTATGTATTGTATGAGAACTCCAATGAATTTTACTTTCTCTTGGTTTACATCCTTGTATCATGACCAAAATCATGCTTCAGCATACACTGCTATCTTATGCAGATTACCTCACAAAGTAATGACAAATAAGTGTGAAACTTCTGATTTGAAAAAGGCAGAGGAGAAGATGCTAAGTCAGACAGCATATATTATGATGCTTCACTTAGCTGAGCAATTAACATGATATTCCTTATTCATGGTTACTCTTTAGAAGCATTGTCAAGCAAGTTACTGCATATAAAAGCTATTCTACCTATGCAAAATGAATTTGGATCCAAGTCTAGTTCCTAAAAGTAAGTCATCTGCATTGCAATTGGTAGTTGTAACAAAGAGATTAATGCTCCTGTTACTTTAAGGGAAAACTTGTGGCAGACAGAGACGAAGCAGCAGAATAAAGGTCAGCTGCAAAGGGATAAGCAGCCAGGGAGCACTGTTCCTTAGGCAGAGAGCTGCACATTAAGAAGGAGGAACACCTGCAACCAGTCAAGGGAACATTGCTCAGAGCCAGCTGGCTACAAGAACGCAGGCAATTAGAGGCCAAAGGCTTGAAGTGCCTAGATCAGAGGTATCTCTGCTGCTATAAAACAATCAGGCAGAGCCTAGATGGGTGACAAAGAAGCAGTGGTTATGGTAACTGTAAGGTCCCTTGGAAGCTACGTGGCAGGTCCTGAAGAGCAATCCCTGTAGATGGTAGAGAGAGTCACCTGACCTGCAGGGGCAGGCAAAATATAGCCAATGGGCCAGATATAGCCCTGTCAAAGATGACAAGGCACTAGTAGGAGCAAGACCCAGGAGGAGCCGGCTGCAAGACCCAGCAGCAGCAGCAAGGCCCACCCTGCCCTGCCCAACCCCCAGCTCCTAGCTAGAAGCTTCTGCCTAGCAGAGGCCTCCGGCCTGGTGACCTTGGGGCTGTTCCCAACACTCTCTCCATCCAAGAGTGGAGGCTTAGATGAGAACAGGCAGGGATGCGGGAGGATTGCCGGCAAAGCAGGAACCAGCCTGGCCCAGCCAATACTTCGTGGTTCCTAGCTGGCTCCTACTGTGCCATTTGGTCCCAGCCATGCAGCTGGGAACCATGTGCTGCCAGAGCAGCGGGCAGGTGGGGAGAAACGACAGGTGGGGTGGGGGGGGGAAGCAGTGGCAGCAGGTAGGGAAGGAAGGGAAGTGGCAGGGGAAAGGCAGCTGCGGCAGGTGCCAGGTGGAAAGCAGTGAGTAGGACCGCAGGGCCCTGGGGCCAGGGCTGATGGCAGCAGGAGCCAGCTGGGACCCACAGGGGCTAGGCTGGCTCTTGCTGTGTTCTGCAGTCCTGGCATTGCAGCTGGAAACCACGCACTGCTAGGAGGTGCCCAGCCAGGTCGGCCAACTCCATGCCACACCACAGAGTTCTCAGCTGCAACACTGGGACCACAGAATGCAGCAGGAGTCTCAGCATTGCACGGAGGACTCTGTGGTGTGGCATGGAGCTGGCCGGGCACACGCTGGCACCACACAGTTCCCAGCAGTTTGGCACTGAGCCAACCTGACCCAGCCTGTCCCTTCCAGGCACCATGTGGTTCCTGGCTGCAACATGGGAACCCATGCAGGATGGCATGGAGCCAGCCAGACCAGCCCTGCAGCATGCAGTTCCTGGCTGTAATGCCAGGACCCATGTGGATCCAGCCCAGCCCAATGGCATGCTAGTGCCAAGAGCTGTGGGGAGTCCCATGCCATCAGGCTGGGCCAGATTGTGGGGTTCCTGGCACTCTAGCTGGGATCTGCACATGGAGGTACAGAGCCAGAGTCCCATGAGCCCCACATTGCAGCCAGGAAGCATGTGGAGCCCTGCCTTACAGCCCACATCCACACACATGGACACACACACCCACATACCCACCCACACCCATACACCTGCAGCAACCCAGTGGTAGCCAGTGTGCTTATGTAATAGTAATAACCAGAGGGCCAGATGGGTCTCATAGGGGAGGTTAGGAGGTCCCAGTGGTGCCCGAGTGGCACACAGCTGTTTTAGGGAATCCCGCCAGAGGCCAGGGTCCAAGACAGAAGAGGTTCCTGTCAGGGAGAGTAAGAATAAAGGAGAGAGAGTTTGGAGCACAGTGCTCATCAGGGGCAAAACCAGAGCCTGAGTGGGGGGAGGACCAGGGCCGGGGACCATAGCCTACATGGGGCAAGAATAGACAGGGCCAAGGAGCTCAGCACACAAGGTGCAAGAACCAGGGGCCCATAGGCCAGGGAGCAGAACCACAGCCTGAAAGAGGAGACAACTGAGGCCAGGGGCCTGTAACCTAAAGGGAGTGAGAATAAATAGGGCTAGGAAGCCCATAGCCCAAGAGGCAAGAACTAGGGCCAAGGGCCCATAGCCCAGGAGGAGCAGAAGTGGACGAAGACATAGCAGCCTAAGCCCTAAGGGAGGCAGTGGATGATAGAGACACAGAGCCCTGAGCCTCAGGAGAGGCAGAGACTGAGAAAAGGCAAAGAGTCCTGAATGGACTAGAGCAGAGTCTGGGGCCTGAGTGCCCACTGATGAGTGATCAGTGCTTGCGAGGCATGGGGATGGCTGTAGGGAAGGTCGGAGGCCATGAATAGTCCATAAGGCATCTGGTGTCCTAAGGGGCACGTATGGAGTGCCCACCTAGCATAGGGATAGATTGGGATCAGTGAGATCCGAGTGGGATCCACTGGCCAGAAGATAAACCAAGGCTCACTCTAAGGTCCTTGGGCAGGCTCCTTTTCTAAATCTATCAAGAATACCAAGGTGTGGCAGGTGAGAGCAAAGGAGGGGTAGCTTAGTGGCAGAGCTGGGCAGGAACTGTTTGACCACCAGGGGCACACTCCTGTTACTGTAGTCTTAGAAGCCAAAACATTTTAATATGTAAAGATCAATACAATTTCAATTCTAGAGAGAAAAAGAATACAAGGTTGGTAATGCGGAAACGTGCCAGTTGTAGCTGATAGAGAATGCCTCAGTTTCAGTAGGTGTGAGTTTTGGTTCCTGTCACAGACAGTAGAGACCGTTTTTTTAAAGGGTAAATGCAATACATTACCATCATCGTGGGTGTATATGTTCAAAGCAGAATGAAAGTACTCTGCATCAATTTATGAACTTATACAATTGTGATGTTTGAAGAAAGATCATAGTTGAATATATCAAACGTTATATGGGTGGAATGAATAGAAAGTACAAATAAAGACTGGGGAATGACTGGTTAGCCTGCAGTATTGCAGAGAAGGACCTGGGGGTTGTAGTAGACCTTAAGCTGAATATGAGCCTATAGTGTATTAAAAAAACAAACAAAAGCAGCATACTGTGTTGTATTAAAATAAGTGTCACTTGTAAATCAAGGGAAGTGATTTTTCTGCTGTATTCAGCTCTGGTGAGGCCTCATCTGGAGTAGTGTCCAATTTTGGGCCTCACACTTCAAGAAGGATGTGGACAGTCTGGAAAGAGTCCACCACAGAGCAATAAAAATGATTAGAGGCCTGGGAAACATGACTTAAGAGGAAAGGCTGAAAGAACTACAGTTATTTAGTCTACAGGAGAGAAGACTGAGGGGGGATTTGATAACAGTCTTCAAATACCTGAAGGGTGACTGCAGAAAAGATGGAGATGGGCTTTTCTCTGTGGTCATAGGGGACAGGACTAGGAGCAATGGCCTCAAGCTTCAGCAAGGGAAATTTGGGTTGGAGATTAAGAGAAACTTTCTACTTATGAAGATAGTCATGCATTGGAAAAGACTACCTAGAAAAATGTGTTTTTTCCATCCTTGGAAGTTTTCAAGAGCAGGTTAGACACTTGGCTGGGATGGTCTAGTCAGAGCTGATCTTGTCTTGAGCAGGACTGGATGACCTCACGAGATCTACTTTCCTATGATACCATGACTTTATAAGCAATGCTACTGGTATAAAATCAAGGAATGAAAGCAGAAGATAAGAAACAGCAGAACAACAACTAGTAAAACAAACATCGTGTATGCAGGAAAGCAAGCAACTTAATAATACCTATCAAAACTCCAATATGACCTTTAAAACTATGGAAATAACTAAAAATATATGTTCCTTTTTTATTTGAGACAGATATGACACAACTCCAGAATTTGATTTTGTCCTTGTGTTTATATTTGTAGAGAAGATTGTCTCTTGTGTATGCTGTGGCATTAAGATGCTAGAGCCCCTCTTCCCAAGGAACTCTGCCTTTGAATTCAGAGTCCCTAAAAATAATTTTATTGGGGCACCTCTTAAACCGAAAGCAGTCAGCTTGTGTAATATGCCCCATTTCCCGCTCTCTGATAAAATCTAAGATCTGAATGCTTATGAGTTCCTTTGTTGACTCCCAAGTATGTCTTCCTGTTAAAGCCTAGGACTCTGAAATTAATTTTGACTGTATCTTGTTCAAATCTGATTTGAAGCTCCGTCAGTGTGTGAACACAGATGCATTAGCTGTCCCAGGAATTGCTCTGATTTACATCGGACAGCCCAGAATTCCAAAGTTTGAGGCAACGTGGTTTCTCCCACACGCTATCTTTTCATCACTCCAGCTAGCTGGAACACACCCTCCTGTTTGAGTGCCAGATTTCCTGCCTGGTTGGGACACCGTCTTCGTTCAGTGATTTTCACTGGAACTTTGTCAGTTATCCAAGCTAAGAAAAAAAAGTCTGCAGTGCTAGCGCTGCTGGCTTGCAGGATAATGATACCTCCTCCGTGTTTCCAAGCACAATGTTAACAGTAAGAACACCTATCACGTAAGCTGATTTGTTTTTGTCTGCATGTGCCCTTTTGCTTGGCACTGTGTTGGTGTTGTCTAGATTTGGTGTTGTCTGGGCATTTGAGGCTTTGGATTGAGTTGAGTTTTCAAATACTTCAAGCTATTATAGGGAACTGCAGAACAAATAAACAAAGCAGCTGGAAGAAGCTCCTCCTGAACGAATCCCAAGCAGAACATTTGTATGCAGGATCTGGCATGTCACGAATTGCAACTCTGGCAAACAAGCTTTAGAGCTTATGGGAAATGTCCTACAGCTCTGGCAAAGACAGCATGTTATTTATTAATATAGAGTGCCCTTTGAAAGCTTCAGAGTGCTTGACAGAAAAAAATGTATATTGTACATTATTTAGTGCAAAAAAAAAGCCCGTACATTAAAGCTACAAATTGAAACCACTCAAATAAAGGGGGTAGAATGCCTCTCCCAGCAATGTTAGAGCAATATTAGTTCAGTCATGGTGCACAACATGTTTTATAGTTTGTATTGAATAGACATTAATGCTGTACAGAAGATATTTAAAAAGAAACACCTAGTGGAACACAGCTAGAATATACTTTTACTATGAGCAGCTGAACATATTCATGTCCTGATTCCAGAAGTCAACATTTCAGACTGCGGTGTTCACTGTTAGGTATCTGAATAACCAGCTTGATTTGGAGGAGTGCAGAGAGCCTGCACTTCTTTCATATCCTCTCTCCCAATATTGGCATACCTCCATCAAAACATGAATGGGAACACAGGTATGGGGAGAACAATATAACAATCTAAGAACCCATAACCCACATTTTCAAACTTGGTTGGAAAATAGTTAGGCATCTCAATCCGTGTGTAGATCTTAGAACTGATTGAAAACAACTTTGACCAAACCATTTTCCATCAGCAAAGGCTGTTCTGTTGAAAATGAAATGCTTTGTGAAATGATACTAATTTTTGTCAACATTTTGTTTTTGAAGAAGAAATGGGGAAAACATTCAAGTGGTGTCAAGATGTCCTGTTTTGATATTTTTGGAATAAAAAATATTTTGATATTTATTTTATGCTATGTAATTTCACAATAGTATGTAATAATCCAATTTTAAATTGACAAATGTGAAACATCCGAATGTATCAATAGGAAATGTTTCTATCAAAACATTTTAAAGAACTTTCAGATAATTTTGAAAGTTTCCATTTTAAAGACAGATTTTCGAACATTGAACTCCTTTGCAAAAGGGATTTTCTACCCTCCATGCAACTCTTTTTGGCAGCGGACCAAGTGGCTTGGGTTTCAGAGAAGATGAGCATGAATTCCCAGGGAAGGGTTTGGGAGTAACAACCAATATGTGATCTGAGAATATGCTATCACTAGCCTCTGAATCCAGTCATTTGAATGAATCTTAGAAATTAATACCAAAAGAAATATAGTGACACTGAAGCTGAAAGGTAGTTATTTGCTTCATATTCTAAGTCAAAGATTATCAACCTCCAGCTCATAAGCCAGATCCAGCCCACGAGGCCATGACTTCCAGATGAGAAAGAAAATTTGGCCATGAGGGAGTAGTGGCAGCATTAATTGCAGCTCCCCGGTTGCCAAATTTCTGCACCCATGGATAGCCCTATGAGTCACATGTCATGGCTTTTGTGAGGAAAGGGAGGATAGAGCAGCAGAGTAAGGACCCTGGACTTCAGAAAAGCAGACTTCGACTTGTTCAGGGAACTCATGGACAGGATCCCCTGGGAAGCCAGACTGAGGGGGAGAGGAGTCCAGGACAGTTGGCTGTACTTTAAGGAAGTCTTACTGAGAGTGCAGGAACAAACCATCCCGATGTGCAGGAAGACTGTGTATAGCAAGTATGGCAGAAGACCAGCTTGGCTTAGCAGGGAACTCTTCAGTAAACTAAATCACAAAAAGGAAGTCTATAAGAAGTGAAAAGTTGGACAAATAAATAGGGAGGAGTATAAGAGCATTGCTTGGGCATGCAGGGATGAAGTCAGGAAGGCCAAAGCACAATTCAAGTTACAGCTAGCAAGGGATGTGAAGGGTAACAAAAAGGGTTTCTACAAGTTTGTCAGCAGCAAGAGGAGAATCAGGGAATGTGGGTCCTTTACTGAATGGAGGAGGCACCTAGTGACAGAGGATGCAGAAAAGGTGAAGTGCTCAATGCCTTTTTTGCCTCAGTCATCACAGGCAAGGTCAACTCCCGAACTACTGCACAGTTTGGGGAGGAGGTGAGCAGCCAATAGTGGTGAAAGAACACATTAGGGACTATTTAGAAAACCTGGACATATACAAGTCCATGGGGCCGGATGGGATGCACCCAAGGGTGCTGAGGGAGTTGGCTGATTAGATTGCAGAGCCAGTGGCCATCATCTTTGAAAACTCATGGTGATTAGGAGAGGTCCTGGATGATTGGAAAAGGGCAAACAGTGCCCATATTTAAGAAAGGGAAAAAGGAAGATCCAGGAAACTACAGACAAGTCAGCCTCACCTCAGTCCCTGGAAAAATGGAACAGATCCTCAAGCAATCCTTTTCTAAACACTTGGAGGAGAAAAAGTTGAGTAACATAGGCAGCAGAAAGCCAGGGCTAACAGGGCTTAGCCCCCCTCAATTGCAGGAAAGCAGGTAGGGCCACAAGGCAACCCGAGTGCCCAGGTGGCTGCAGTGGGGGGAGTGGTGAGCACAGACTCAGAAACTCGCAGCCCAGCATATGGATCACTGCCCAGCACCACAGGCAAGTCTCAGTCTGGGAAGGGGAAGGGGTAGGGGGGCAGATCAAGGTCCCCACAGTGAGGGAGGGAGTGGAGCAGGAGCTGGGGTGAATGGGGCCCTGGGACAGGTCATGGGACTATGGGAGCCCCATGCAGCTCGTCCAGTGGCACTGGAGGGCTCCCACCACTGCATGCACCCCAGTGAAGGTATGGAGGGGTAAATGCCCCCCAGATTTGTGTGCAGGGTGGAGGTGGGCTGCCACTGGCTGCAAGGGCTCTGCTCCCCACTGCCTTTGCCACTGCTGCAGGAACTGTGCGATGCCTTGTGCCGGCCACCGCCAGGCAGGCAGAGGAAGCAGTGCAGCCTGGGGGCAGCAGGCACATGGCATTGTGTGGCTCCCAAGGCAGCGGGACACAGAGCCCCAACCCGCAGCAGCAGCCCGCCTCCACCCCATGCTCAAATCCAGGGGGCATGTGCCCCCTGGGCCTCCACCAGGGTGCACACAGCAGCGGGAGCCACCCCTTGCCCCTGAATGAGCTGCCTGGGGCTCAAATCATCCCACAACCCACCCCAGTTCCAGGGCCCCATTCACCCCAGCTGCTGCCCCGCCTATGCCCCACTCCCTCCTTCACTATGGGGGCCTTGATCTGCCACCCCCTTCCCCTCCATATACTTACCTCCCCCCCACAATAATATTTTCTCTCGCCACCTATGGTGATTAGAAACAACATAGATTCACCAAAGGCAAGTCATGCCCAGCCAACCTGATAACCTTTTATGATGAGATGACTGGATCAGTAGATGTGGGGAGGGCAGTGGATGTGACATACCTTGATTTTAGCAAGGCTTCTGATACTGTCCCCCACAACTTTCTTGCAGGCAAGCTAAGGAAGTACAGGCTGGATGAATGGACTGTAAGGTGGATAAAAAACTGGCTGGGGCATTGGGCTCAGAGGGTAGTAATCAATGGCTCAATGTCTAGTTGGCAGCTGGTATCAAGTGGAGTACCCCAGGAGTAGATCCTGGGGCCAGTTTGGTTCAATGTCTTCATCAACGACTTGGAAGATAGCTTAGAATGCACCTTAGTGAGTTTGCAGATTACACCAAGCTGGGTGGAGTAGTAGCTACATTGGAGGGTAGGGCTAGGATTCAGAGTGACCTAGACAAACTGGAGGATTGAGCCAAAAGAAATCTCATGAGGTTCAACAAGAGCAAGTGCAAAGTCCTGCACTTAGGATGGAACAATCCCACGCACCAGTACAGGCTGGGGGCTGACAAGCTGGGCAGCAGCTTTGCAGAAAAGGACCTGGGGGTCGCAGTGAACAATAAGATGAATATGAGCCAGCAGTGTGCCCTTGTTGCCAAGAAGGCTAATGGCATACTGGGTTGCATTGGTAGGAGGGTTGCCAGCAGGTCAAGGGAAGAGATTCTTCCCCTCTGTTCAGCACTAGTGAGGCCATGTTCAGCTTTGGGCCCCCTGCTACAGAAAGGATGTGGACAAATTGGAGAGAGTCCAGCGGATAGCAATTAAAATGGTGAGGGGGCTGGAGGATACGACTTCTGAGGAAAGACTGAGGGAACTGGGCTTATTTAGTCTGGAGAAGAGAAGACTGAGAGGAGATTTAATAACAGTCTTCAACTACCTGAAGGGAGGTTCAAAAGAGGATGGAGCTGGACTGTTCTCAGTGGAGGTGGATGACAGAACAAGGAGCAATGGTCTTAAATTGCAGAAAGGTAATTTTAGGTTAGATATTAGGAAGAATTTTCTTCCTAGGAGGGTAGTAAAGCACTGGAACAGGTTACCCAGAGAGGTTGTGGACTTTCCATCCTTGGAGATTTTCAAGACCCAGCTACACAAAGCTTTGGCTAGGATGATCTGGTTGGGGATGGTCCTACTTTGAAAAGGGGGTTAGACTAGATGACCTCCTGTGGTCATTTCCAACCCTAATTTTCTATGATTTTATGACCCTGCATGGAATCGCACTAGTTCATGGTGGGGATGACATGCAGGGTTGGGCTGACGCGGCCAGATCCAGTGTACAGGGTTGGGTTGGCACACAGCCACATCCAGTGCACGAGGTCAGGCCAACATGTGGCAAAGAGCTGGTGCGTGGGTTTGGACCAGTGCACGGCCAGATCTGGCACATGAGGTTGATCTGGCAAGTGATCAGATCCAGCGTGTGTAGTCAGGCTGCATGTTCTGTTGAGCAGGCATGCATGCTGGGCCAGCATGGTGGACCACATCTGTGGAACAGCCTTGTATGCTGACCCCACACAGCACATCCAGCTCGTGGACTGCCCCACACCACTCATTTTGACTGCAGGGCCAGAAGGTTGAGCACTGCTCTCCTAAATAAGTTTTGGGGAGGAGAAATTGACTGTCAAGTTAGTTCTGCTAATGAACTAAAGGAGAAATGTTGTCATTCATAGATTCGTGGACCTCTGCCCTCCTTGATATAGCCAAATAAGAGTATCCAGCATACCAACCAATGTGGATATCTGTGATTGTGTTTGGAAATCACTCTGGGAGCAATATTGCAAGTCAATAACTTTATTGACTTTATTGACTGCTACATACACCAACTTGGGATATCAAAAGTGACCTGAATAACAAGCTGGTGACAGAGAGAGGGAGTTCTTTTCTTTCTCCTGCTCTTTGTTTTTTGCAACAAGTCATTTGAATAGAGAAGTTTTAGGCAACCTATATATACTTTACTTGGTACTTATAGTTGTGTCATAAGGTTTATACCCAGTGCTAATTCAAATGGTCATGAGTTAATTTGGAGATTCACCACCTCCTCAGCTGGAAATAGTTGCTGGCCTGGCAGCAGCTGGAGGTAAAAAAAACAGTGGCTCAGACATGCTCTCAGCAAAGCAGGGGGAGTTTTTGAGAAGCGCTGTCTGGGAGCAGAAAGTAGGCTGGTTCCTTGTGCTGATGGGAGAAAGGAGTGTGAGATGCTAAGGAGAGAATGTGACATCCAGAGGGCAGTGAAGAAGTTGCTTTAATACCTTCCTCTACACTCCCTGGCTGGAACCCAGGAGTGTGCAGTCCTAGTTCCCCTAACAAGCCCTATGTGGGGGTTACTAAAATCTGAAGAGATTGTGTGGAAGAGATTACCAGAGATCCAGCCAGAAAGCAAAAACAACAGGTGAGAATGGCTACCAGTGACACAGTAGTGTTGAAGTGATGTTGTTGCCAGGATGGTTGGGAAATTATACTAGAGGCAAGAATTCTTGAAGGTAATATATTTTATTGGACCAACTGCATGACTGGTATAGCCATAGATAAGGTTTTGGGCATCAGAGTACCCTTCCTCAGACCTCTGAGAGAAGCAAGCAGAACAGAGCTAAGTAGCAAATGGAACAGAACCTGGTGTAAGACTCCCTATGAAAGTATATTGCCAATAAAAGCAAATAAAGCCAATGAAAGGATATTGCACCTGTTTTTCCACTCCATGCGCTAGACCCCACCTACCCTAAAAAATGCCTGTCCATGTCTCTTACTAAGCAACCTACACAACTTTGTAATACTAGAACTCGACCTGGAAGGGTGTGGGCAGTGGGGTCCCACAGGGCTCAGTCCTTGGACCGATACTCTTTAATGTCTTCATCAGTGACTTGGACGAGGGAGTCAAATGTACTCTGTCCAAGTCTGCAGATGACACAAAGCTATGGGGAGAAGTGGACACGCCGGAGGGCAGGGAACAGCTGCAGGCAGACCTGGATAGGTTGGACAAGTAGGCAAAAAACAACAGGATGCAGTTCAACAAGGAGAAATGTGAAGTGCTGCACCTAGGGAGGAAAAATGTCCAGCACACCTACAGCCTAGGGAATGACCTGCTGGGTGGCACAGAGGTGGAAAGGGATCTCGGAGTCCTAGTGGACTCCAAGATGAACATGAGTCGGCAGTGTGACGAAGCCATCAGAAAAGCCAACGGCACTTTATCGTGCATCAGCAGATGCATGACGAATAGGTCCAAGGAGGTGATACTTCCCCTCTATCGGGCGCTGGTCAGACCGCAGTTGGAGTACTGCGTGCAATTCTGGGCGCCGCAATTCAAGAAGGATGCGGATAACCTGGAGAGGGTCCAGAGAAGGGCAACTCGTATGGTCAAGGGCCTGCAGACCAAGCCCTACAAGGAGAGACTAGAGAAACTGGACCTTTTCAGCCTCCGCAAGAGAAGGTTGAGAGGCGACCTTGTGGCTGCCTTTAAGTTCATCACAGGGCACAGAAGGGAATTGGTGAGTATTTATTCACCAAGGCACCCCCGGGGGTTACAAGAAACAATGGCCACAAGCTAGCAGAGAGCAGATTTAGATTGGACATTAGGAAGAACTTCTTCACAGTTCGAGTGGCCAAGGACTGGAACAGGCTCCCAAGGGAGGTGGTGCTCTCCCCTACCCTGGGGGTCTTCAAGAGGAGGTTAGATGAGTATCTAGCTGGGGTCATCTACACCCATAACTCTTTCCTGCTTATGCAGGGGGTCGGATTCGATGATCTATTGAGGTCCCTTCCGACCCTAACATCTATGAATCTATGAATCTATGAACTGATTTGCCAAGGATGACGCTTGAAGCTGGAGACAGAGCACTCTAAGTCAGTGGATCTATGCCTCTTGAATTTACCCTGCCATAAATATGTGCTAGTGCCTATTGCAAAATATAAAGGTGTGCTAGAAAGAGCTTTGCAACTGCAGCTTCTTTATCAAAGCATATCTTAGAAATGAAAAAGCATTAGGAGTTCAATATCATCTTGCTTCAGTTCAAGGTTGAGCTTTTGTCCGTGTTGGAACTTAGCATTTTAATATTTGCTGATTTGTATGCAGCCTTGACTTAAAGCAGCGTATTCCAAGTAAGAGCAACTATTTGGGAGGGGGGGTGTTGCTGTTTTTGAAAAATGTTCTTTTGCCAAGATATAAAAGTAACTTATTGTGTATGTTTTGTTTTTTAAATGGATTCATAATATTCTACACATACATGTTGAAAAAATAATAATTTTCATCATCTGGGAAAAGAATATGCATACATAAATTTAGAATCTCACCAAACTACTGTAGTACTTCTGTAGAACAACCAAATTTAAGATCTCACCCAACGTCATATGAATGAAGTTCTTCGCTAGAGTATCATTCAAGTTGCACTGTCCTTATGAAAGTGATGCCAACCATTTCATATGCTACAAAAGCTGGAAACTATAGGAGAGAGGGAATCTCTTATGTAAGTGTATTAATGATACAATTTTCATTTCTACTTGGGACTAATCTAATGCACGGAAGGCAGAAATTGTTGCTGATTTGTTGGTTGCCAGAGGTATGACTGAGGGTGGCACGGAGGTGTTTTGTGGCTCATCAGTTAACAATACTTTATCAGGGGCCTACTTCATTAGCAAATCTGTCTCTTGAAATCGATCAGCCCTCACTTAGCTCACACACAGAAGAAAGAAAGTAAATATAGTAGAGGACATTAAATATGTTGGCCCCAATGCAAAGCCCACTACCCAGCCATCAAGCTGAAAATCATATTTAATACTTACAAGAAAAACAAGTGAAAAATGTTCCTTGAAACATTCTTTGAAGGTCACAAACTTGAACAGGAGAGGTGATAAGTGACTTCCACCCAAAAATCCCTCGCCAAAACTTCCTTTTGGATTTAAAAACTGTAAAACAGGTTGGCTAGTTGCAACTACCACAGAGTTGCACAGCAATAGCAGGTTTGGGGAGGAGGTAGCTGAAAGTGGTAACGAGGTCCTAGTAGGCAACAGTTGATCCTCTGGATCATAGTGTACATGTAAGAGGTCTAGTCAGATGCCTGATGAATACGTTTGTGGCTGACAAACCCAACTCGAGCCCCTATTACAAGTTTCACTGATCCATGTACTGTCTGAGTTGGAGTCCAAGTTTACATCATGCTGCTTTGTTCTTTCCCACTTTGCTTCCATCCTCCGGATCAAAGCAACTTTATGTTGAGCTGCACCCAGTGCCAGATGTTCCCTCCAGATCAGACAGGATTTTGTGTGCTCCTCCCATCTTTCTATGTTGCTGTTGAACAACATATCATTTATGCACACATCATGGTACCACCATAGAGGGTGACCTCACGCTCTAGAGCTGTCTCAAATCTCACTGTACAACATATTTCTGGGGATACAGTCTCTTCCCATTCTTTCTAAGTGTGTCAGTCCTGCACACTCCAGAGCCTCTGTGTTAGGTATTTTGTCTTCCCACTTTATTTACACCATCTTACACAGACATCTCATGTGAAAGCTGTTCAGTCTCTTGATGTGCCTAGCATATGTATTCCACGTTTCTGAACCATAAAGCAGGGATAACAGCACACAAGTCTTGTAGATTCATATCTTCACCTTACCTGATAGTTTGCTGTTATTTCATGCACGTTTCTGTAATAGCCCCAAATTCTTACCTGCTTGTCCAATTCTGTTAGTCAGTTCAGTCTGAAGCTCAAGATTTCTGCTGATCATAGAACCCATGTAGCAAAAACTGTTAGCAGCACTAAGAGATTTATCCTCCAGAGCAGGGGTGGGCAAAATGTGGCCCACGGGCCGCATGTGGCCCACCAGGCCATTCTGTCTGGCCTGTTGGGCCCCTAAAAAATTAATTATTAATTTAAAATTAATTTTTATCTGCCCCTAGCTGCCCGTCATGCAGCCCTTGATGGCTTGCCAAAATTCAGTAAGCGGCCCTCCGCCCAAAATAATTGCTTGCTCCTGCTCCAGAGGGATGTCAGGTATTGGTTCTTCCATCCCTTGGTATATGACCACAATCTTCTTGAGACTAATTGCCATCCTAGAGCTGTTGCATGACTCAGAAAATCTGCCCAAGAGATTTTGAAGGGAAGGTTCACTGTGGGCAGGCAAGGCCACATCATCTACATAGAGATCCCTGGCAAAGGGGTCCATTCACAATTAAAAGGCACACCAACAAGGTATGGCTGATCACCTCCCAGTTATGCCTAATAGCAAACTCCTAGTTTGTAAACCTCCAGCCTGTCCCTCCACCCTCAAAGGAAGAGGGATAGCAAAAAATTATTAAGCTATACATATAAAACATTTTAATGAATGGATTCTAGGCAGTTTTTTAAATGTTCACTGACATATTTAGAATTTTTAAAATTTTTTAGCATTTTTAAAATTTTGGCGAAGCATTTAAGTCAAAAGAGGTAACAATGAGTTATGGAACTTTTAAAGTCTACTTTCATGGAGAGGAGAAATTGATGATGCAGAAGGGTATCTTTGTTACGGTCCTGCTTATTTACAAAGCAATGTACAAACCCTGTTTCCCTGAACATAGGAGGGTTCAAACAGAAAATAGTTTCTTTGCTCACAGCTCCAAACTCCATTATGCCCCAAAAGCTAACTTCATTTTTTTCACAGGATAATACATTAGTGCTGTGTCTAGCTTTCTGGCCCTTCGCTGAGGACTTGTCTGTACGGACTATTTATACCAGCACAAACCTGACTGCGGTGCTGTAAAAAGATCTCCACACAATGCAACTTCTTGCATCAATTGCAGCCTGGGCCTGACAGTGATTGCTGCCTGGGCCTGACAGAAGCCCTAGCAAGGGGGCTGAGTCAGCCCAGGCACAGAAGGGTATAAAAGGAGACTTCCCAGGTGACCAAGCAAAATTGGGGAACTACAGCCTCGGCAACTTTACAGTCCAATGGCTGGGGAACTGGCTCTGTAGTCGGACCCAGAAAGTGACAGTCGATGGAACCAAGTCAACATGGTGCATGGTGACCACTGGCATCCCCCAGGGTTCAGTACTCAGACCAGTATTCTTTAATATATTTGTGCCTATTTGTGTCCATCTGGACTTGAGTAGGCTCTCCCGAGCAGATCAGGCTCAGGTGGTCCTGCCTCAGTTGGGATCTTCCTCAGGCACACACGTCGACCATAAATCATCTCCCAAGGGAGGCCCCCAATACTCACCTGCCATGTCTAGGTCTTCTGTTCTAGTGTGGGAGGTTCCCCTCTAGTTGGGCCTTGGGGTGCTTGGAGGTGCTGTCAGAGGATGGCCTTGGGGATCCACCTCCCCTACATCCCTTCCATGCACCACCCTGATGGACTGGACTGCGTGGTAGATGGTCAGAATCTCTCGGATGCCGGCCTTTGCAACATCACCCCAATCTGGCCTCACAATGTATTTTTGTCCTGCCTGCGGGTTCTAGTTGCAGGCTGTCTACTGGATGTGAGTCACTTCAGCTGGATTCATAGATGCTAGGGTCAGAAGGGACCTCAACAGATCAAGTCTGACCCCCTGCCTGGACAGGAAAGAGTGCTGGGGTCAGATGACCCCAGCCAGATGCCTATCCAACCTTCTCTTAAAGACCCCCAAGATAAGGGAGAGCACCACCTCCCTTGGAAGCCCATTCCAAGTTTTGGCCACCCTTACCATGAAGAAGTTTTTCCTGGTGTCTAGCCTCAATCTGCTCTCTGTCAGTTTGTTACCATTGTTCCTTGTTACCCCAAGCGGCACCCTGGTGAACAGAGCATCTCTGATTCCTTGCTGTACCCCCCTAATGAAGTAGGTGGCCAGAAGATCACCTCCCAGCCTTCTCTTGTGGAGGCTGAAGAGGTCCAGGTCCCTCAGTCTCTCCTCATAGGGCTTATCCTGTAAGCCCCTAACTATACGACAGGCCCTCCTCTAGAACCTCTTGAGTCTATCAACATCCTTCTTGAAGTATGGCGCCCAAAACTCCACAGTACTCCAACTGCGGTCTGACCAATGCCCCATAGAGTGGAAGTATCACCTGCTTAGTTCTATTTGTCATGCATCTGCATGATAAAGTGCAGTTAGCTTTGCTCATGATTTTGTCACACTGATGACTCATGTTCATCTTGGAGTCCACTATGACTCTGAGATCCCTTTCTGCTTCTGTGCTGCTGAGAGGGTCATTTCCCAGCCAGTAGGTGTGTTGAATATTTTTACACCCTAGGTGCAGCACTCTGTATTTGTCCTTGTTGTCCTGCATCCTCTTGTCTTCTGCCCACTTTTTTAACCTGTCCAGGTCTGCCTGCAATCGTTCCCTACCCTCCAGCGTATGCACTTCACCCCACAATTTAGTATCATCCACAAAGTTAGACAGAATACACTTCACGCCCACATCCAAGTCACTGATGAAGACATTGAAGAACCAAGCCCTGAAGGACGCCACTACCCACATCCTTCCACGTCAATACCAACCCATCTACTACCAGTCTCTGGGTGTGACCCCCAAGACAATTTGCCATTCACTGGATCATGTAAACATCTATGTCACAGCCTCTTAATTTATTTATGAGAATGGGATGAGATACCGTATCAAAGGCCTTCCTAAAATCCAAGAAAATGACATCCACCTCTACTCCTGTGTCTAAGCATTTTGTGACCTGGTCATAAAATGAAACCAGATTAGTCAGGTGTGATGTGCCTGCTACAAATCCATGCTGGTTGCCCTTCTGCATTATTTTTCCCACTGGACTTGCACAAATATGATACTCAATAATCTTTTCAAAGACTTTTCCAAGGATGGAGGTGAGACTGACTGGCCTATAATTACTGGGATCCTCCTTCCTCCCCTTCTTGAAAATAAGGACCACGCTGGCCCTTTTCTAGTCCTCCAGGACCTGACCTGAGCATCATGAGCACTCCAACAGCCATGCCAGTGGTTCTGCTATGACACCAGCCAATTCCTTCAGAACCTTTGGATGAAGCTCATCCAGGCCTGCCGACTTAAAGGCATCCAGTCCATCCAAGTGGCTCTGCACCAAGTCAGCATTGACAGTTGGTGGGCTGGTGTCCCTCTCATGCCCATCTAAGAACCTATCAGGAGACTTATCTTGACCCTTATTCAGGAACACCAAGGCAAAAAATTCATTTTTGGCCTGCCATATCCATAATGGACCCAGAGGGTCACTCTCTGTCTCTGCCGCTGTGTCCCTTCTGACCCAGCCAGGCCAGTGGGCTTTCTGAACTGCTTCCCTGAGGGCCCCCTAATCCCTCAGCCCTGGACATACTCTATGGGCCTGTGCTTTGGCCTCAAGGGCAACAAAAGTTTACAACAGAATCCAAACAAACTGAAAAGAGACAGGCATGTAACGCTCTGCCCTCCTGACTCACGCATCCTGTGTGTGCGTTGACAGTTATTTCCTCGGCATCCACTCCAGATCCAATGCTTGGCATTGCCCCATCAACAAGCAGACTCCTCTTCGGGACTCCATCCTGGGTCTCTGGTCAGAGCCCAGTGCTGGCCATGCCGGCTGGGAGCTCTCAGCTACCTCCCAGCTAGTGCCCTCTGTCTTCTCCCCGGCAGCCAGCTTTTAAATTTCCCAGCCGGCGCTGCTGGCTGATGTCACCATCTCATGCGAGCTCCAACTGCAGAAAGAAGCAGCTAACAAAGCACGGGGGCAGTTTCTCTCCCAGCTGCCAGCTCACCACCATTGTTTCTGCAGCCAGTAAGCCTTTTCTCATCCCAGGGCTTTTGAGGTTGTTCCCCTGGGGCCATGGGGTTCTCCTGACGTGGTCCTTGCCCTGGGAAAGGGGTTTCCACCCCTTTTCTCTTGTCACTCCGCAACAATATTCATGAATGATCTGGATTTGGGTGTCAGAAGCAGACTGGTGAAGTTTGCAGATGACAACAAAATGTGGGGAAGTGCAGTCACACTAGAGGATAAGCTGATGATTCAGGCTGACCTGGACAGGCTCGCAAGGTGAGCGGATCAAAACCTGATGACATTTAGCACAGAGAAATGCAAGGTGCTCCATCATACTTATAGGCTTGGCAGTGCTACACTCACTAGCACCACGACTGAAAGAAATTTGGGGGTCATGATTGACCACAAGATGAATATGAGCCACAAATGCAATGCCGCAGCCAGCAAAGCAAATAAAACTATGGCTTGCATCTACCAATGCATCTCAAGCAAGACCCAGGAAGTCATCCTCCAGCTTTACTCAGCCTTGGTGAAGCTACAGCTGGAGTACCGGATCCAATTCTGGGCTCCACACTTTAGAAAGGGCGTGGAGAAGCTTTTGAGAGTCCAGAGGAAAGCCACATACATGATTAGAGGTCAAGAGAGCAGGCCTTATGAGGAGAGGCTGAGAGACATGGGACTTTTCAGCCTGAAGAAGCGAAACCTCAGGGGTGACTTGATAATAGCCTATAAGTACATCAGGGGTGTGCATCAGGAACTGGGAGAATGTCTCTTCACCAGGGCCCCCCAGGGAAGACAAGGTCTAATGGTCACAAACTGCTGGGAGACCGTTTTAGACTGGACATAAGGAAAAACTTCTTTAATGTCCGAGTCTCCAGAATCCGGAACAGACTCCCCCCAGAAGCGGTGCAAACACCTACTCTGGATACTTTTAAGAAACTCCTGGATGCTTACCTTGCTAGAGTGATCTGACCCCAGCTGACTTCCTGTCCCCTGGGCAGGGGGCTGGACCAATGATCTCATGAGCTCCCTTCCAGCCCTAATGTCTATGAAATCGATATAACTGGCAAATTACACCAGAGAGCATACTCCTATGGTTCAAGGTCAATATCATATGACAGTAAGTTACAGCTGAATAATGTTCATTGGTTGTGCCTATATTTTGTCAGTTCTCCAGCTGCTTTCCCACAGAGAGATAATGGCTGATGTTTGTTTGTATTCTGCCATCTGGGGCAGATATGAGCTACCACTTTTTCTGAGTTCTGCTTCCTCTCTCTCTCTGTCCTAACCTCCCCGTGCATGCCCAAAGTGGTGCCCTCAATGAAGAGGCAATGCTAGCCTGCCTGCTTCATAATGTTCAGGCTGCCAGCTACAGACCCATCCTCTCAACCAGAGCAACTTCATTCCCTGGCTCATGCTCAGTCCTATCAGTCAGTTTTTTAGGTAGTTGCTCCTCCTGCCTGAACACTGAAGTGCTGTCCTTCAATTCTCAGTATAGTTGCCAACTTCTGCTAACTCTTCAACATCTTCATTAATGATCTGGATTTGGGTATCAGATGCAGACTGGCAAAGTTTGCAGACGATACTAAACTATGGGGGAAGGTGGTCACGCTGGAAGATAGGCTGGGGATACAGGCCAACCTGGACACGTTCGCAAGGTGGGCGGACCAAAACCTATGGCCTCCAATGTAGAGAAGAACCAGCAGCATACTTATAGGCTCAGCAGTGCTACGCTTACTAGCATCATCACCAAAAGAGACTTGGGGGTCTTGATTGACCACAAGATGAACATAAGCCACCAATGCGATGCCATGGCTGGCAAAGCAAACCAAACGCTGGCATGCATCCACTGATGCATCACAAGCGAAACCAGGGACATCATCCTCCCACTTTACTCAGCCTTAGTGAGGCCACAGCTGGAGTACTGCCTCCAGCTTTGGGCCCCCCACTTCAGGAGGGATGTGAATAAGCTTGAGAGAGTCCAAAGGAGAGCCACCAATATGATCAAAGGCCAAGAGGGCAAGCCCTAGGAAGAAAGGATGAAGGACTTGGGACTCTTCAGCCTGGAGAAGAGAAGGCTCAGGGGGAACTTGGTGGCAGCCTACAAGTATATAAGGAGGGTGCATCAGGACTTGTTTACCAGGGCTCGCCAAGGGATAACAAGGTCTAATGGCCACAAACTCCTGGAAGGCCGATTTAGACTAGACATAAGAAAAAACTTCTTTACAGTCCATGCGTCTAGAGTCTGGAACCAACTGCCCCCAGAGGTGGTGTAAGCACCTACTCTGGACTCACTCAAAAGGCATCTGGATGTTTATCTTGCTGGGATATTTTGACCCCAGCAGACTTCCTGCCTATGGCAGGGGGGCTGAACTTGATGATCTCAAGAAGTCCCTTCCAGCCCCTAATGTCTATGAATCTATGACTGTGCCACATCCAAAAAAAAAGAAATACCTTACCAGAGAGATGTGTTTGTTGAGATCAGGTATTCTCTAGTAAAGACATGTTGCATTGTGATCTTGTAAGGGATGAATTTGGAAAATCAGTGTAAGACTGATACAATTGCAATTGTCTTTGAAGGAGGGACTTTTTACCCTCATTAAAATTTCAGCAAGTTTTTTTTTTTTTTTAATCAACAAGCCTTAGAGTTTTTTAACAAGTAAAATCTTTTATCAATGTATTTTGCCGGTCTGATGAAAAAATATTTTTAGCTAATACAGACTATGAGGAAGTAACACATCACATAGTACAATTCACAAGGCACAAATACTGTTAACACCTAGGAGAACTAAAACTCACTGCAAAACAGCATTAATGGCACTGTGAACTTTGAGTATGTCTGCAGGGAATATAAAATGGAATTTTGGATACAGCAAATACTTTAGTGAGGCTCTTGCCTTCTTCCTGGTTCCTAAAGATGTAGCCATGACCTTCCAGGCACACAGAACCTCAGGGCTAGGGACAGACATTGCACATAAACCAGTTTAAGTGATCAAAAACTGGTTTAAACCTGTAACAGAACAGATGTTCAGCGCGCATAAATCAGTTTGAAAATGGCTGAAACCAGTTTGGAATAAACCTGTTTGAACATAGTATCAGACTCAACTGATTTGGATCAAACTGGCTTATGCAATGTCTTTCCCAGATCTCTTCCTGGTTTAAGTTAAATCACAGTCCCCCAGCATCCCAGCATGGTCTCCGGGCTGGTGGGGCTCTCTGCTCCACAGCAGGGCTGGCCCCTCCAAACTGCTCCCTGGCTGCAGCTCGGGCAGAAAATTCAGGTGTCTGCCTGGCTTCCTGGTCCATGCTGTGGGAGACAGGACAAAGTGAAACAGGACAGACTTAGGGCTCTTTGGAGCTAATCAACAGGTAGTTGATAATGTTCCTCTTTCCTTGGAAAAAAGTTGTTTAAGAAGAGCTTGAACTAATGAGAGATTGGTTTGTTTTGGTAATGGGCTGATAAATGCTGTGTAAACCCCTGCTGGCTCCCTCACTGATCAGTGGGGGTGGGGAACCTCTCCCTAACCAGAGCCTCCTGCCAGGGCCTGGCTACGCCCCACCTCAGCTCAACAATGTGGAAGGGAGGGCTGCTCTAGCACACCCCAGCTTCTAGCCTAAACTACTACAGGCATGTGCCTGCATTTTTTCAGTCCAGAGTGCATGTCTGTACAGTTACAAACTGATTCAACCTAGCCAGGTTAGACTAAACTGCAAAGATTGGATCAATTCAGCTTTTTGAATGTCTGTCCCTAGCCCAGGAGAGACCATTTTGATGAGAAGCAGCAGTACATTTCTTACTGAGTTCCCCTTATTTTTTGTAAATAGGTACCGTCCTCTTTCATTACACAGGTGAAGAATAAGTCCCCCAACCTTCGAATTGCCAGCAGAAGTATAACATAGTCACCAGGACAATAGCATATACTACCCTAGGCAAAGCCTAGTTGTTCTGTTAATTTGAAACTGGTCCCAGGGCCTGCAGTCTTCCATATGTGATATAAAATACAGAACAGCACCAAGCCAGCATGTTCTGTGTAGCAGCCACCCACCTACTATTAATAATTTCTGTGAGATAAGGAGGTTTCATGCTTCATGATGCTGAAGAATATATGAGGAAACATAGAAAAGGACTACTATGTCCAGAGTTTCCCAAGATGGGGAAGAGGCTCTTTCACCACCAAATTGGCTAGCAACTGATGGGGCTTTCATGGCCACACATATCTGAATGTATAGGGGAGTCTTCATGATAGTGTGCTGTTCCTGTACCTTCTGGATAAGCTCTGCAGATCTCCAGGAAAGTGCCTGTTGTCATTTGGAAGACCTGAAGCCACTGCTGTTTCTTGCAGATTTGCAGTTATCCTCTTGTCATCTGTAAGTTTTACACACCTCTCCAAAACATCCAGCGGGGATGCTATACTTTTTTCTAAAGGCTGGAGAGCAGTCACAGATTAGGAAACCTACTCCCTGGATTGAATATGTGCTGTCATTTGCACTGTTCAGTGATGGTGTCCTAACAGTTTTCGTTTGGACTGAACCGAGAGGTCATCTGGACTTTAAAAAGGGGACGAGGGCTCCACAAGACAATGTAGGAGAAGGATATAAAGGAAGTATGGAGGAAAATAAAGTAAAGATGTGAATAGGACAAAAGTTGTGCAGAGCCTGGATGCCAAGAATAAGAACTTTAATCTATTCTTTCCTGGGTTTGCCCATTATAAAATTATACCATCATCGAGCTAGAATCCAGAGATGCAAACAACCCCACGTATCGTCTAACCTCAGAAGGCCAAGGCAAATTTTCCATAGCTCTGAACAAAATACCCATTCCCTGAATCAGCTTAAGCCAAAAGCAAGCTTTTAAGTATAGTAAAACAATGTTACCTCAAATTAGAAAACAGTCACTTAGGCTAATAAACACAAAGATTTAATATGAAAGTTCAGAGTGACTTTGGCCAGGAGTCTATGTTTGTATTTTGGTGACTGGTCAATACTTGAACCTCTTGCCCCTGAGCATTTGAGTGTCAATGCTATCTGCCCATACACACAAGCATACAACCCTTCTGTTTATTTGAAACCAAATTCTTTATCAGTGAATTACAGTTAACTCTTCAGCTTCTCATTCCAGCAATCATTTAACCTTAATTAGGGGGTGGAATATGCTAAAACTAAAGTGTCAGTTCATTCCAAGACTAAAACACACGGTTAGCACAATCCAGGACTCTTGGTGAGTGTGAATGATAACAGAGACAAATAGAAACAAAAAGAATTTCATTCAGGGGAACAGTTTCGCTATCAAGTCAAATGCACAGAGACTGCTGATAGTTGGAGGAAACCTTTTCATGGTCCTGCCTGGCTCCATATAGTATAATGGAAATTTGAATACAATGTGAATTATATTGCAGTATTTCCACTGATTTCCAATTGTGTTACTGCATGACATAGGATATGAAAGTCCAAGTCTACAGAATTCCTAATGTCAGAAGGGCTATGTCCAGACGAGCGCAGCCGTGCAGTATGTAGTGCCACAGACACATCTGCAGCTCTACATACCGCATGTGCAATTGTTTTTTGTGCTGCAAAGGAGCAACACGGAGGGTTGTTTTGACCCCTGGATATCCAGGGGTCAAAATAACCTGTGGGGAAAAAAAGCAGAGTGGCACATACGGCGGCAATGTGTGCTGCTCGAAGCCTAAGCCTGGCCAGCCAGAGTCTCACTCCACAGCTAGCTAGGATCCACATGGCAAGATCACCACTGCTGCAGCCCTGGGAGGCCCCCAGTACCCCAGGTAAGGCTGCTGGGGCCAGCCCAGTGCTGGACCCAGCCTCCTCTACCCCACCAATGGTATTTGCCGCATGCCAGAGTGTACATGGCACAGGCACTCCTCGGGGACAACTAGCAGCAGCACAAGGTGTCCCTCTGCTAGTTGTCCTCAGGGAACCAAACATCCACGCACATCTGGATGTGGCCAAGAAGAGCATAAAATGTAAAAGTATTGGAAGGTATATTTGGTCTTCTTCATCCTTTGGACTCTCTCTGACCAGCACATTTGGCTATAATGCCCCAAATTTGGTGCTGATAACCTTGTTTAGGGTGCTATTGTAATTTGTGAGCACAAGAGAAAAAGGGCTGTAGACTTGTAAAGAACCCAAAGAGACCATTCTACAAAATTCAGTAGAAGTCACAAACCCCCATGAATGTAGAGGTTGTTAGCAACCAATGGATAATTGGAACCTGCATTTTCTACACAGCTTTCAGTGACATAATCTACTTTTCTCTTGCCCTTTCTGTCAAGAAGAGTCCCAAAGTGCCCATATATAAATGTATGCCCAGCCCCTACCATATTCTTCGTTTTTATTGTGCAGAGGATATTTAGGATTAGTGATTTTGGTATTCTCATTTGTAGGCCCTGATCTTCCAAAGACCTATGTATATGTTTAATTTTAAATGTATGCTTAAAGTTAAGCATGTGCATAAGTCATTGCAAAATTAGACTGTAGTTTGCATTGATACCCCAAAATTTTCTTCAGTATCTTTCATTTGAAATAAATGTATATCACAGTATCACAGCATCAGATTTCTAACACTGGCCCATCTTACCCTTACACAAGAAAAATCCCACAAAGGTGACAATGTCTACAACTTTCATCTGATCATTTTGTGACTAGAAGGGGCCTGGATTAACATCCCCTCTCCAACTTCCTGGACAGAATGGTCAGGAGGCCTACTGGGAAGAAAACTGTTGTAGTGGAAGTGGACACCCTCCCCAGACAAGTGTGCACCTGCACACACACACCACTGCAAACTCAGAATGGGGTGGGGGAAAAGAAGGAGATACATGTTGACAGTCAGTGTTGTTTTACACTGTGCATTTCCATGCAATTAGCTGATACTTATAACTCTTTGTGCATGGGTTAGTGAATTGTTGTCCAATAATTGGACTTATCCTCTCTTCCATTCTTCTCTGGATTGAAATCTGTGACCTACAGATGAAGGATGCTATAACCCTGTGCCATGGGTGTCTGGTGCCTCTTGAGTCAGGAGGGGCCTGTGCCTCCCCTGAAACCAGTCAGCGACCAGGAAGGGGGGGGGTCCCCCAACAGCCAATCCCGCTGACTGGGGAAGTGTCCCCCAGCAGCTGCTCCCACTGGCCGGGGGGGGAGGTCCCTTGCGGCCTATGCCGCTGCCTGGGGGGACCGATCCCACGGGTAACGAGGGGGCCAATCTCACTCACCATAAAAGTGGCTACGCTGCTTCTGGAGCATTGGTGCTCCTGCCTGACCCCTGCCTGCCAGCTACACAGGGAGTGTGGCCTGACAGGGGCTGGACTGGTACTCCCAGGGGGTGCACGTGCACCCCTGTGCACCCCCTATGTGTTGCCCCTGCCCTGTGCCAGCCCCATGAATGGTTCATAGCCCAATCTCCAGTCCCATCTTCCCATATACAGTCCTAATATCTATGCTACTTCTTATCCTGTTGGTTGTTTGCCTTTATTGTAAGCCATCCTGAGCCTTTCTGGATAGGGTGGAATATAACTCTAAATAATAGTAATTATTATTTTTATTATGATAATAAAGAATCTATGAAATTGTACCTTTACTGTCTCTAGTTCATTTTCTGTCTACCACAAAATACAGGACTATTTTAAGGTGTGGTTGAAATGCCTTGCTTAGTGGAAAAGTGTTATTTTTTAGCACTGTATAACCATGGCATAAAAAGCTAATAATAAGTTCTCTAGTAAAGGCAAAAACCTTCCCTCAGTTAATGCATTCCTTCAGGTTCCAAATGTAACCCAAGAAGTTGTTACAGGAAAGGAATGGGAGACATTCCCATGGTCTTCCCAGGTCAGCCAGGTCATTTCTCATTGCTGGATACAATGAATTTATTTATTCATTCATTCATATGATTTATATGCTACCCTCCCCAACAAAGGCTTTGGACAGCTTACAGTAAGACAGAACAACTTAAAAGGCAACTAGAATTAATAGAACAAAATAACACTTTTTGCGCCGCACTTCAGGAGGGATGTGGACAGCATCGAGAGGGTCCAGAGGAGGGCCACCCGCATGATCAGGGGGCAGCAGGGCAGGCCCTACGAGCAGAGGCTACGGGACCTGAACCTGTTCAGCCTCCACAAGAGAAGGCTGAGGGGGGATCTGGTGGCCATTTACAAACTGACCAAGGGGGACCAGCAAACTATGGGAGAGTCCCTGTTCCCCGAGCACTACTGGGAGTAAAGAGGAATAACAGCTAAACGCCCCCAAGGCCCAAACAGAAAGGTCTTACAATGCTTCTGAAAGATGTCCAGACTCGGGCTCAAGAGGGAGGGAGTTCCAGAGCTGAGGAGCAGCTGCCAAGAATGACCTCCCACTCGTTTTCTCCAAGCAGACTTGGTGCTGTGATGTAAGAGGTTGCTCTTGGCTGACCTTAGGGATCACAGTGGGGCAGATCCTGTTCCTAAATGCAGCCAAACAGTGGGAAAGGACTGAGACTGGGGCAGGGGAAGAAGAGAATCAGGCACTGGAGGGTTACTGGCATTCAAATGGTAGAACTTGTGTCCGGACACCCTGGAGCACGCATTTAGATGGTATAGCTTGTGTCCATATTACTGAATGGGCCAACTCCCAGCTTGAGTAAAAGAGGCACATGGGCCAGTTGGTCCTGCTTTAAAGCACCACGTGTTGAGAGAGTTTCATATATGGGGAGGAGCAGGATTATGATCAATGCCTGGATAAGAGCCTGGGCTAATTCTGCAGGAGAGACAGACATGAAGCATTCAGAAATCCTCTCCGCATCTATTCTTTGCCGAAAAATTTTAAAATGCCAAAACCTCTCATTCCTTATTCACTGGATTATTTAGCTTATAAAACCTGTGAGTGCATACTTGTTTTTCATCACCCACACAGGGATGTATATTCAGCTGTGGAATAGTTTCCTTGGAGGGTGGTAGAGCCCCTTAGTTTCCTAACTTCAGAACTCGTACACCAGACAAAGTAGTCAAAACACTATTGAAAGGGACAAGCCTATCCTGGTAAGAGATGCAGTACAGGACTCACTGGATCTCTTCTATCCCTAACGTCCAAATCTAGAGAGACAACAAACATATCTTTGCTCATTTGTGAGCAACTTTCTGCCCTATTAATTCTAAAAAAAAGGAAAACAGAAAAGGCTCCTTCTGGGTAACTCTAGATCATGATTCTGGGCAGCCATCCAGTCTTAAAAACTCCTCCTCCAGGCTGGGAAATCACGTTAGAAGGCTGTATAATATTTTTCATTGATTTTTTTTTTTTTGGAATAGCTGCCTTAAATGATTGGTTTTGGCTTCCAGAAGTGTTTGCTTACCTGGCACCTGAGCCTCAGTGATGAACCTTAATGTTCTCCTCAGAGTGTTCACACAACACAAGAACTAAATTCACAGCATGCTCTCGAGTTACAAATATGACATTTTTGGAAAAAAATTAAAATCAGATGGTGCTCATTAGAACCCCCAGGTCCTATCAACCCATCAAGATCTAAAAGTTTTAAAAGCTTTGTTTAAGCCTGTCTCAATTCTACGGATGGAATAGACTTTAATATTTTATAGCTCTGACTTGCACTTCTAAAAGTCCTAATTAATCTCACTAGAGAAAAATTGGCACACAATGGCACAAAGGAGAATAGCTCCATCTTTCCTCGCAGCAGTTGTGTGCCAGTTCATCTTGGAGCATGTAATGATTTACTGTAATAGTTTTAGGCCCATAATGGGGCCAATAACTGGCATCTGGAAGCTGTGATGCACTTCCCAATGGATGCCATTCACATATAGTTATTTAATTAATTAACAGCTCCTTTAGCACCAGCCCGTAAAGGCTCCATTAAAGCTTTTTCATATAACTTCCAAAGTAAGAACATATGCTACACTCTGCTTTCCCCTTGGAGACTGCTTAGAGTTGCAACCTGTTTATCTTATGACTGATTTTCAAATTCTACCTTAACCAGCTGCTTTTGCTTGACTTTGGGATTCAGCAGAGAACTGGCTGCAGCGCGCTCGGTAGGAGCAGCAAAATAACATTCTACCTGCATGCGCTCATTCTGTCCTGAGGTGCCAAGCCCCTGGAAAGGGTTAGGTCGTCTGCGTGCAGTTCCCAGACAGCACATGTGACACTTTCACTTGCCCATTTCTGCACTGAAAAGAGGTGGGAGTTTCTTTGGAACAAGTAAAATATCAGTAGAGAAATAAAGCCTGCCAGAAGCTTTCGGGAGTTGGTTAAGTCTGTAAAAGTATTTGAGAGCCCAGTCCTGTATGAAATGTAGGAAAACCATCAAGGGGCTTGAAGCTAGTAATTAATGGGCTTGGTTTAGGCATGATGCTGATGGGTTTTGCTTTCTAAACTGTGAAGATTCTTAGTCCCTAACAATTCAAGTGTAGTTAAACGTTGATCAGGTCTTAATGTACATCTGTTGCTTTGAAAAACGGCGAAGGAACCTTCATCAACATTGGCAATCCCTCGCAGTGGAGGATGACTCTCTTCCATGATTGTCTTATCTGTGGGTCTGAAGATGGTTGACAAGGCCTATCTGGGATCAACAGACTCTGTTGCAGCTCGGGCATATGTTTCTATGCGGAGTGGGTAGCTCTGGGTTCTTGGTTCAGTCTGCGAGACTCTGTTTCTGCTGATCCCGTTTTTCCCCTCTCCTGCTGTGTTGTAAGGTTTCAAAGTACGGAGATCCTTGCAGCAGACTGTTCGGCCACTTGGGGTGGTCCTAAGTAATAGTCTCCCATAAGTTGATATCAATGTTGCATTTTTTTCAAGTTGGCCTTGAACATGTCCTTGAATCATTTTCTCGGCCCTCCTCTTGAGCGTATGCCTTGACTGAGCTGAAAGAATAAGATTTGATGTTGAGTGATCATCTCAGTGCTCGTGGTGTTTGCTTGCGAGAAAACACTAAATGTCAGTGCATCTGTCTACCCACTGAATTTGAAGGATCTTCCACAGGCAGAATTGCTGGTACTTCTCCAGAAACTCGAGGTGTCTCCTGTACATTGTGCACATCTCAGCATACAGTAATGTGCGGATCACGACTTCTTGATAAACCATGACCTTGGTTTTGGATCTGATGTCATGATCTTTGAACACCCATTTCCTCAGGTGCCCAAAGGCTGCACTTGCACATTTGAGGTGTTATTGGATTTCTTCGTTGAATCAACCTTCTGTGAGAGATGGTTTCTGAGGTCTGGGAAATACTCAGTGTTCTCCAGTCTCACCTTGAATCTGAATTATTGGAGCTGGGATCTACTCATTAACAGCTTGTCGATGGAGAACTTTAACCTTCTGAATGTTAAGCATCGATCCCATTTTCTTGTATGCCTCAGCAAAGACATCAATGATTGCCTGAAGGTCTGCTTCTTAGTGAGCATGCACTACAGCATCATCAGTGTACTAGAGCTCAATGACTGAATCAGGGTGGTCTTGGTTTTGACTCTGAATCGGCTGAGATTAAACTGTTTACCATCATTTGCCTTGTGAGAGAAGATACATCTTACTTTGACGAAAACTCTCTCACCCTGAAGGCAGAAAAATGACAGAAACGGAAGGAAAGGAAACAAGACCAAGAAATCCATGGTTCGACCTTCTCTTTAACCACCACCCGTGGTGTCTGTCAGAGAAGCTGCGACTCTGGGATCGGCCCTAGCCATAAATGGACTCATCTACAACCCTTTACTTGACCCATGGGAGTGATCATCCTCACTGATGACAGGGATCCTGGTTTTCTCTGATAAAAATTCACAAATTCTCTGATTTAAAAAACAAAATCTGTGATTAAAATGAAACACCACTATCTATATAGGCATCAGTTGAACACAATGTTTTATTGATCTATTTTCAATTTTGCAGCAATTTGAAAGCCTACCAGTGCTTCAATCACTATAGTAAAATAAATTCTAAATACCTATAAATGTTAGAGTTTGCTTTTGGGCTTTTTATCATGGAAAATCAGAGCTCCCTCTGCCCCTTCACTCACCAGGGTATAGGTCCAGCTGTGTCTGCTCCCCCTAACTGCTTTGTGGTGCTGAGCAGCCCCGATATGCCGGTGCCCTGCCCCTGCCATTGCCCTTCACTCCCTACCCACAGCCCCCCGACCCTGCTGCTGCCCCTCATTCCCCACCCACAGCCCCCCTGGCCCTTCCAAGAGGAAGCAGAGCCAAAGCAGAGCCTGTCAGATGGGGAGGGCACAAGCTGCCCACTGCAGGCTCGGGGCTCCCCATCCTGCTGCCCTCCCCCCAGGGCCTGCACAGCCCAGTGGGCAGGAGCTGGTGTGGCAGGACAGAGTCGGGTGAGGAAGCTCGGTGCCACCACCATGAGCCCCACGCTGCCATGGTGAGGCACCTCATGCCCAGCAACCGCAGGGGTGTCAGTGCAGGGTTGTGCCCCATGTTGCTGCCAGGCATGCAAAGGGTGCTTCACCATGGCAGTGCGGGGCTTATGGTGGTAGCACCAAGCTTCCACACCCTGCTCTGTCCTGCCATGCTGGGTCCTGCCCACTGGGCTGCAGAGGCCCCAGGAGAAGGGCAACAGGGCGGGGAGCCACAACTGCCCCATGCACAAATAAGGGGGGCGCATGCCCCCCAAGCTCCCTCAGGAGTGCATGCAGTGGCAGGGAGCCAGCCCTACCCCCCACCCCCAAATGAGCCACCCACGACCCTGTCCCACTCCCTGCCCAGACCCTGCAGCCACTCATGGCCCTGCACCCTAAGTCCCATGTACTGCCCAGGCTGGGCACCAGCCCCAGCCCTGCCCAACTCTCTCCTCACTATTAGGGCCTCAATTCCTGTCTCCCTCACCAGACTTACCTGTGGGAGCTGCTCTCCAGGCTGCCTGGTGGCCATGTGCATGTGTGAGCACGCAGACGCACATGGCACTCTCTGCCTGACCGCCCTCCTCCCACTCCCCACAACCCCTTGCAGGTTGGAAATCTGCCACCCTGCAAGGCGAAACCTATCTTAACCCACATTTCTGTCCTTTAAAGGAGAAAATCTGGGTTTTTCTCCTTAAAATGAGAAAATCTGGGTTTCACCATGTTTTTTCCATTGCAAACGGAAAACCCAGATTCCTGCTGATGACGATGATGAGAAATTGGGACTCAGAGACTTGGCTTTTTCTGACTCCACTCCTCCGTCATTTTTGTACCAGTTAAAGGCAGTTAAATTGGTGCAGCCTCCTATGGTATACACAGTATAAAAGTGTTTATTTCATTAAATTAATAGAAATAAATTATAGTCATATAAACAGCTATACCAACATAGCTGTGGCCATACTGAATGTACCAATTAATTGTAGCAATTTCTAAACCAATGTAATTACATTTTTACAAAAGCTGCATACAGACTGGTACTAAACCAATAAGTCAACTGCAAAATAAGCACCAGATTCACTAATGCACCTTTGTCTGCTTTGCGTTATTCTAGCAATGCAAGGCAGCTATAAACACAGCTTCGTTAGCTATTGTGCTTTCACTGGTTTGCACTGCTCTGCTACTGCAGTGAATACGCTCTTTAAAAAATGGAAGTTTAATGACCCACGTCTTCAATAATATCTTCAAATACCATGTTCAAATATCACCCAGTCTACTTAATACATAGACAAATAATACAGTGCAAAAAAAGCTAATGACAGACATACTGGAATATTTTAGGTAAGTCACAGCAAGCAATTTTTCCACTGCTTTCAGCTATAGTGAGGCTTTGCTTGCATACTGTGTCCAGTTTTGGGCACCAACCTCTAAGGAAAATGGGGACAAATTGAGAGTCCAGAGAAAAGCCACAAAAATTGTTAGCGATCAACAATTCATGATTCAGGAGGAACGTTTGGAAGAACTGGGCTTTCTAGACAGGACAAAACTAAGGGGAATTTGATAAACCTTCAGATACAAAAGGGTTGTTATAAAGAGGAGGGCAAACAATTGTTTTCTGGCCAGTGGGGACAGGGTAAGAAGTAATAGGGTTAAACTGGAAAAAAAGAAGGTTTAGATTAGATATTTCTAACTATGCAGGTGGTTAGCACAGGAACAGATAATCTAGAGAGGTTGTAGGATCTCAGTCACTAGAAGTTTTTAAGTGCCAGCTGGCCAAACATTTGTCTGGGGTAGTTTAGACAGGGATGATTATGCCTTGAACAGGCCTCCTTTTCTCTTGCAATTTTAGAGGCAAGTCAACCTGAAGGGCTGACAGTGAGGACAACTTCCTTTGATGCTCTCAGTCACAGAAGAAAATGTTTCCATCTCTCTGAGTACATGACTAAACAGAAGCATGACGGATCACTGTTTTCATTCCAGCACTGTTGCTGGATGAGCAGCAAACATCCTGGAAACCATATAACATGACTTTCACTGGACATATGTTGTATATTGTAAAAACACTCAAAGGATTAGCAGCTATCAGTGGATGTATCTCGAGCTGTGCACATATGGTGAATCTACAAAGAAAGGACTAGTATAGGATATGAAAGTATAAGAAAAAAAAAATTACAGTGAAACCAAGAATGAAGTCCAAAGAAAAAGGTGTTTTCCTGGATCTATAAGAAAAAATTATGGTGAATCCAGGAATGAAGTCCAAAGAGAAAGATCTAATCCTGGATTCTGTTATGTTTTATAGAAGTCACTTTTTTAATGTTATTTATTTGCATTGTAGTCGCATCTACAAACCTCTACAGGCATTCAGAGTCCCATTTTGCTAGATGCTATACATAGATGATGAAAAAAAATGTTCCTTCCTCAAAGAGTTTGCAACCTCTAGTGGCTAAATCCTGCAGTGGGATCCACACACATGGCTATGGGTATGTCCATCCAGCTCCATTTTCATGACCTACCCTCAATAGACTTTATTAACTAATAAATCAAGTTATTACTTAGATGCTTACTTTTTCAAACATATTAATTATGAATGTTAAGAAGGCAAAAACTGTATTACCTGCCTTTTTTTTTTACATAAAATTGAAAAACTGAGCACAATTGCACATGCAAAATATGTCATACGGATGGTGCATCATGCTGCTGTCCTTAACAGGCTGTCCTTATGCTAAAACCTAAAGTCCACTGGACAAACGCTTGCAAACCTGCTTCACTTAGAATAGAATCACCAAAACACAGGGCTAAAAAAGACCCCTGTAAATCATCTCAACCAGTTCCTGCACTGTGGCAGGATGACAGCACCTAGACAGGCTTTCTGTTTGACCTATGCTTAAAAATATCCAGTGAAGGAGATTCCACACCCTCCATCAGCAATCTGTTCCCGTGCTTCACAATCCCAAGATTAGAACATTTTTCCTACTATCAAACCAACATTTTTGCTGAAAAATCAAGATTTTTTTTCCTTCCCAATCTCCCGTGAACATAGAGAAAGAAGGGATCACCAAACACATTCCCTAGAGACTATTATCATCTCCCACACCCTGCTACTAGTCTTCTCTTTTTCTAGATTAAACAAAGTCAATCCTGTATGGGATAATCTTCCCCAGATGGCATGGAAACCAGTCAACACAGTGCCAGGCACTCTGATGAATTAGTCAGCCCAGCTGGAGCTGGGCAGCCTTCCCCTTTAGCCCGCTTGTCTGGTTGGCTCCCAGACCAGGCTTAAGAGAGACCAAGCAGCTGCACCAATGTACCTTGCTCCTAAAACAGCCTTGTTTCTTAGCTCCTGCCCTTGCCAGTTTGTTGTCCCTGCCCAGGTGTCTCCTGTGTTCTGGATTCCCTGACTGCTGGTCTCAGCCACTGTCTTGATCGCTGTCTGAGGATCTTGGCCTATGGCTTGGTTCCTCTGGCTTAAATCTTCTGAATACTGACTCTGGTCCATGGATTTTTCCCTGATTTGGATGCTGGTTCTGTCTACCCAACTAGGCTGCCTATGCCTTGGTCCTAACAAATCTTTCCACCTTCCTTCAGGGGTACCATTTGCCAAACCCCCTATTGTTCATGCTGCTGTCTTCTGGATCCTCTCCAGTTTTTCTGCATCCTTCTTATAAAGATGTTCAGAACTCTAGCTGAGGCCTCGCAGACAGTACAGGAGAGCAATTACCTCTTGCATTTTATATACAATGACCCTGTTAATACATCCCAGAACAAGATTTGTCTTTTTTTTCCAACGGTATCACATTTTTTATTCCTACTCAAATTGTGATGCACTCAGACCTCAGATCCTCCTCTGCACTTCTGCCTAGCAGGTTACCAATATTTCCAGTTTTATAATGGCATGTTTGAGCTCTCCTTCCTGGATGATGGAAGTATGCAATTGATCATATTATATATCATCTTTCCTGGCTTTGGACCATTTCTTATCAAGACCACTTTGAAATCGAATCCTGCAAATGATTATAAGTGTTCTCTCTATACTTTCATCACCTCTTTAATGAAAATACTGAGTAGAACCAGGTCCTCTGGATCCCACTTGAAAATGCTTTCCTAGTTTCACAGCAAACTATTGATGACCATTCTTTGATTGTCGTTTTTTAACCAGTTTTGCACCTCTTCAGGGTGATTTCACGTAGACTGTATTTCCCTAGTTTGCTTTTAAGAATGTCACGTGGGACACTGTCAAAAATCTTAACTAATTAAATATATGACCCATCTAGTGTTTCCCCCTTATTTTCTAAGCAGTCATCTATTAAAAAAAAGGAAACAGATTATCCTGACATTTTCTCTTGACATTCGCACTGGCGGTTTTTATCACATTATCCTCTAGGTGCTTTCAATTTGTTTAAAATTTTGTTCCATTATCTTTCCAAAGATGAAAGTTAAACTTACTGGTTTATATTGACTTGGGTCCTCTCATATAAACATAGATAGTGCGTTTCCTCTCCTCCTTCCCCTGAGACTTCAGTTGTCCTTCGTGAGTTTTCAGAAATAATCCCTATTCATGAAGAGATTGCTTCATCTAGTTCTTTAAGTACCCTGTGGTGCATTTCATCAGGTCCTGCCGACTAGTATGTAACTAGTTTATCTAAATATTCTTTAATCTGTTAACATTAATGCTTGATATTTGGTCAAGAATGAAGCAAAGTTGGCTTTGAACACTTTTTCTTTTTCTGCTATCTGCTACTTACAGGGGGAAAGAGCCAATAATGGACCTCAGTCTCTCTTGTCTTGTCCTCTCTTGTCTGATGTATTTATAGAATCTTTCTTGTCACCTTCTTGTCACTTGCTAATTGTAACCCATTTTTTATCTTAGCCTTTCTGATTTTTACCCTTACATGCTTGTGCTATTTCTCCATACTCAACCTTCATCATGTGTCATTGTTCCACTTTCTGTATGATTCCCTTTTGATTGTTCAGGTCCTTATAGAGTGCTTGATGCAGCCACATGGGTCTCTTGCTACACTTCTATCTTTCTACCTTACTGGTATAATTTGGCATTGTGTTCTTAATGTAGTATCAGTAGCAGCCAGCTGTCCTGAACTTCTTTTTACATTTGATTGTTTTCCGTATGTGCCAGTTCCTGGAGTCTGTTGAAAGTCCGTTTTCCTTGTGCTCGCTCTTTTTCTTTCCGTGGATTTCACTTTCATTCAGACTACCTTTGACCTTTAGATTTTCAGCCAGTGCTTCCCTGTTAGTTAGAATTGCACCAAAATAATCAGTACCCTAGAAATGGCCTCTCCTTTCTGAAAGGACATGTTCTTGTCCACTTTCTCTCCCATTTTTCCTCTAAATCTTACCTTGCTTTCCTACTTCCCTTTTACAGCAATCCCTTCTCTGCCTCACATCAGCCCTGTGTCCCCAACTCTAATACCACTGTTCCGCATTAGTTTGAATATGATTATCTGATCATGATGTGAATCCAATTTTCTCAACATCTTTGTGTTATAGAGGCTGGGTGGCAAAAGTGGAATGGGGAGCAGTTCTTATTCTCTCTAAAGCTCAGTCAGTCGTGCCATAATAGAAGTCCCATCCGAGGAAAAGCTTTTCAGCATACTGATATTAGACAATTAAATAGAATTTCTTCTATGGACTAGTCCAGCATTCAACAACCTTTTCAGACTGTGAGCCAGAATGAATCAGCTTGGGTCGAGGGCAAGCAAGTGGGTGCTGGGAAGGACTGAGTCATCGATGCCACCGGTGCTTCTCCCCCTTCTGTGGCACATGGCAAGCACCTGTGGCTGCCACTTCCCCTGCACCCGCCAGAAGTATGGGGGAAGCACCTGCCGCTGAATGCTGCTGAAGTTCCATGTCTGCGAGCCGGGTCCAGATCCGTGGACCGTAGGTTGCCATCCCCCGTTCTAGTCACTATTTGAACCCACTTCTCTAGAGATACAAGGCACAACTCTGCCCCCTGGGTTTTGAGGTGGTCTGGAATGAGGAAATCAGACTTTTGCTGAGGAAATTGAAATGTTTCTATGTGTTCTTTTTAAAATCTGCTTGTTAGTACCTAGCACCTAACTTGAGTTGAGAAGTGACTTTTTCTCACTACAGGCTAAATAAAGTACTGTACTGTTTTTATAAATGTCCTCGGCTTTGCCAGAACGCTGGCAATAAAACAGGCTGGCAAGGGACAGGCACTGCCTCTGTTCTGTATCGCGGAAGTAAGTCTAAGGACTCTGGCCAGCGCCTCCCATCAGCAGGAATGTGACCAATTAACTCCCCGATGATGTCATGGCATGGCAAGAGTACTTCCCTCTCATAGCACTTACTGCTTTGCCAACTCCAACCTTCAGTGTATTTTCCTCAGTCTGGTCCATGTACTGTAATAACTAAGTCAACTGGAAAAAATATTGAAGAAAAGACTGAGGAAAAACAGCGTGTAGGGGCAGCTGGAGCCAGCAAAGAAGGCACACTGAGAGCTATAAAGGAGCATTGTGCAGCAACTTCTCTCGACTTCAGCGTGTTTAGTTCCACGGGAGTTGGAGAAGATGGGTAATAAGCTGGCCTTTATTTTAAGGGATATCCCTTGGAGTCTCAGCTGCATAAAGATCAGCCTTTGGGGTGGGTGGAAACAGTGCTAACAGTATCTCTCTTTCAACAACTCCTGCTACTTGCTCTGTTGAATGGCTGTGGTCCAGCAAAGAAGAAAAAAAAAAAAGCTTCAATGCAGAAATGGCCATCAGGCTGCGAAAGGGAAGAGGTGATGAAAATCAGTTAGATGTGATGAAAGGAGATTATTCTTTCTCATATAACATTTATATTGTCATAACTATCAACCCCTTTTCAGCATTAATCCTGATTCCTGAACCAGGAAGATAAAGACAGGATCCCTACAACAAAATGCTACAGTCTAAGGTCCAAGTCCTGAAGGCACTAACACGTGTGCTTAATTTAAGGCATGTGAGAGGTCCCACTGAAGACAAGAATACAATTTGGAAAGTTAAATCATACGTATCTTTGTGCCCTAAGAAGCTGGCGGAAAGGCGAAGGATACAATTGACTGCTACAATGTTCTGAACACTTATAAGCTTTTTTTGTATTATTATAAATGAGTTCCCATTATCTCTATCCATCATTAATTTGCTGATTTCTTACTGCTGTTGTGGCGGAGATGAGTTTTGAAGAACAACTGGAAAATGAAAATAATGGCCTGAGAGGGCTGCTCAGGGAGAGTGTCCCATGCAGCTTGGCAGCATACTGAACAGATCAAAAACCAAGCTTACTATTTAGAAATGTTTTATCTAGGAAAGAAAAAAAATACCCTGAACCAAAGTGCCTGGGATGTACCACACAGATTGTCTCAGCAGGGCCATGTCAGGTGTTTTCCTATCCAAGGTAAACCAGCAAAATGAACTCTTCCCTGTTTGGAGTCACCTGCATAAGCAGTTACTGAACATTTTGTAGCACTGGATATTTAAGTGATTTCCTGTTCTGTCTCCAGCGGGGATCTGGCCCTGCATCAACCTCTCAAGTTTGGTATTAGAAAGATGGAGAGCAAAATGACATTATTGGTACAACCACTACGTGACTGGAACATTGTTAGTAGCTGCAATATGCTGAGACTCCTGGTGAACACAAAATACTGAATTTTTCAGATGTAATTTAAGGTTCCCAGAGGGACTGATCCTTGCCTTGCAAAATGCTTTGTGCATCTTCCAACTGGCAAAATGTAAAGTGACACTAAGTGAAATAAACCACCTTATAAGTCTGTCCTAAGTATACCCAAGAACCATATGACCAGATTATAAACTGTTTAATAGAAGTAAAGTGCTTATTTTTTTTCACTTTTAAAACAAGAAGAGGTGACTTTGATTCTCCAGAAAAATATATTGTGAACAGCGCAGTTACCTGCATCTCAAAATTGTGTAGTCCAGGCCTTCTGTATGCACAAGCGTATTTGCCTTGAGTTCTTTTCTTGCAAGCTTCATCTTTCATCCTCTCTTATCAGAAAGGAATACACTTACTCAAGGATGTGAGAGAAAGAGAGATATTTCTATGATTATAAATTGGCCATGATTAAACTTAAGCTGAAAATTATAAGCTTTCTAACTATCAGAGGTTCTGGAAGAGCCTCCCATTGGGATTAGCGGAGGACAAAACTAAAAGTCTAATTACTTCTAAGCTGGAGTTTGTTCAGTTTATGAAAGGGGTTATAGATTGTGATTGGCTGCAGTAGCAGGGGAGTGGATGCAATGACCCAGGAGACCCCTTCAAGCCCTAGGCACATAGATATCATTGTGCAGTGTGCATTAGAAATACCTATATTGGGTTTGAATATGTTTCCTTTCAGTCAGTGATATAAACAGTATCTATGGATCAAGCCCATAGGTCATTCATTCTTGACCATTTCACTAGAAAGAGATTTGGTCTGTTAACTGAGGGTACATCTACACATTCATTAATGCATCTTTGCTATTGCAAATTAGGTTTAGTACTTCTAATATAAGGTATTACATAAAGGCGTATTAGCCCATGCTAATGCACAGTAACAAAGGTGAATTCTTTTTTGTGATGCTTAATATGCAGTAAACTAATTCTACTCTGCATTAGCGCATTAGCACAGTTTTTGCCACGATGTGCTAATGAACAGTAGAATAGGCTATTGCGCATTACGGCACTTCATGTAGACATGCCCTGAACCACATGAACTGTTGATTGTGATTAGTAGAATTGTGACAAACAAGATTAAAAACTGTCTTTTCAGTATTTGTTATTTTAAAATTCCTTAAAGCTTTTTAGGACACTGGCTTTGCTCTGAACACTGAGGGACTGATGTCTACCAGGCCAGACCTTCCAAGATTTTGTCTTTCAGTGTTAATTTTTCCATAAACATCTTTTCCACATTCTCTGGATGCAATCCACTGTATAGATAACTACTTATATATAGTAGAAACAGGGCACTTCTACACGTGCAATTAGTGCACATGAATAAACTCCTGAGCTTATTACTCCAGAGTTTTTTGCTCTCAGGAGCCATGTCCACATGAGTGCAGATATTTGTTTCCCTGGGGGACACCTTGTGCTGCTGCTACTTGTCCCCAGGGAATGCCTATGCCACATGCCCTCTGGCGCATGGCAGGTTACCCTGGGTGAGGTAAGGGATGCTGGGGCCAGCAACTGTTGTGGCACTCCTGTAGCTGGGAGCCTGGCCAGCAGCCAAGTAAGAGCAGACATAATCTCCCTACAAGCATGCGGTATACCAGGGTAGAGGGATTATAAACGCTTTGAGAAAAGGTGGAGATGGGGACTACCTTGGTGGTTGGGGGCAAATGAGAACAAAGCGACAGGGGTAGCAATAGTATTCAAGAACCCAGAGTAAAGCAGGTAAAAGAAGTCAAAGAAGAGGTAGAACGAATGATATTATCACTCAGGGGAACAGAATTAGAAATTTTCAATGTATATGCACCACCAGAGAGGGAGGGAAGGAACGTACTACTTAGCTAGCAGTTTATGTGATTGGAGGGAGACCAGTTTATGTGGCTGGAGGCAGTCTCTGGTTGTGGGTGGTGTGTGCTGCTGCCATGTATGCCACCCTGCTTCTTTTTGGCATGTTTTTTTTTGTCCCCAGGATCTACTGGTACACTCCTTAAAAAAGATTGAAAACCCCTGGTATAGGGAAACAGTGAGTCAAGTCCAAATGAACGGGCATCTAAGCAGAGCCTTTAAAATCCATACAGGAGTGAGACACAGGTGCCCCCTGCTACCACTACCATTTGTATGTGGCATGGAACTGTGAGCACAAAGAATAAAAAAACCAAGGTTATAAGCAGAGTAAAGATACTGAGAAGGGCTGCAGTAAAATGATGATATGGATGATATAAATGTAGTAGTTAGAGATGGACTTTCAATGGAAAGGGTGCTAAAGCATACATCAGAGTATGGAGAAGCAACAGAGGCTAAACTAAATGATCAAAAATCACCATAATGGGAGTGGGGAACTGGAGGGACTTGGAGGAGTTGGGCCTTCAAATAAGAAAGAGAGAAATCAGAGTGCTAGGGATCCCAAAGGATGTCAAAGGGAAAGGCAATGCATCATGGGAAAAAGGTGATGGCAAAGCTATAGCAAATACTTTGGTTATGGTCTGGAAGGACACTGAGCTTTGCTGGAAGAGAGGAAGCAGTTAAGGTTGTGCTACTGCCAATTATTCTTTATATAGGCATTGTGTTCTCACCAATGTGGCAGAAGATAGCAGAGGTATAGAGGGAAATATGTGTGTTCTTCTGGAATGCAAAAAGAGAAAGCTTGGTTAGATCTGAACTGTACGAAGTGGGAGTGGTGGGCTGTTTGTCTCTGTGAACTGCATTAGCATGATATGCAAGGTTGTAATGGAAGGGAGAAGGAAAAGCAGCGTGTATTACCCAATTTCACAGTGCTGCAATTCTGAGGAAATGGGGAGTATATCAGAATTCTTTAAAGAGTTCATGGGCGTGGCAACCACCCGTCATTACATCAGGAAAGAAGGATTCATCCAGAGGTATAAAATAGGGAAGGTAGGGCTGGAGGTCCTGAAGACTCATAAGAAATTGATGAAAGAGATAAGAGAGAGAGACAGGATGGCGCCAGTAAGAAACTTCACAGAAGGACAAGTAAAAGCGGTGGCAGGTAAACAACAAAAATAGGAACATACTGACCTAGCATGGATGGTTGTAAGACATATCTTGCTGGTGAGTGAGGTGCAACAAAGATGGGGCTTGACAAGCCCATTAAGGTGCCCAAGGGAGAGGTGTGGGGAAGAAGAAACTGTGGGACATGTTTTTTGGGAGTGTACACATGCAAAAGGGGGTATAGGAAAAGGACACTTTCTGAGTGCACCAAAATAAACCTGGCATTAGCGCAGGAGATGGTACTATGTGGACTTATACCAAAGAGAACAGAGGAAATGTTATTAAGAACTTGATTAGCATGTGTTAAAACTAATTTATGAAAAATTAGAAACATCTGGGCATTTAAGAGGTTGGCTTTCACTAAAAGAGAGTTCCTGAAGTTGGAACTACATGAACTGAAATACTACATTGTAGGACTGTGCAAAGCTTCAGTTCCTGATTCGATTCAGTGGAGATTTAGCCCAGTTCAGTGGCTGAATCTCTGAATCAAAACAGAGGACCCTTTAACCTCTCTGAATCAAATCAGAATCCTCCGAACCGATTTGGAGAGATTTGGAAAGATTCAGAGATTCAGATATAGGCACAGCTTTAAATGTTTTTTCTACATACCTCTAGGTAGCAGGTGGATTTAGCTCATAGGTGGCTCTGTGGTGCAATGGATAGCATGTTGGACTTCTAGAAAGTGAAGGGATTCAAAGGTTCTGGGTTCAAGTCCCAGCAGAGTCATGCTTTTCTCTTGCTGGGATCACTTGATCCCAGCTGACTTCCTACCTATGGTATGGGCGTTGGACCCGATGATCTCATGAGGTTCCTTCCAGCCCCTAATGTCTGTGAAATCTATGGATGCTGGGGCTCATGGAGTGAAGCACTTCTGGTCCACTTCCAGGTTCACCGCCAAGCACGTGGAGGGCCCCCCCGCACTCCTGTGGGATGCTCTATATGCCCCAGCATCACAGCATTCACAAGCTGCGCTGGTACTTCGAGGTATGTAGAAAAAACATTTAAATCTGTGTCTATGTCCGAATTGCTGATTCTCCAAATCACCATTGAATCTACAGATTCAGATTTGGCCGAATCGAATCAGGGGCAGTGGTCCGAATCCACGAATCTAATCACTGTCCCTGATTTGGGCTAAATCCGAATCAAATAGGGCCCGCTTCGCACACCCCTACTACATTGATCAGGACAAGGAGATGTAATTCTTAAACATTTTCACCGTCTGTGTCCCTTCCTGTTAGCAAAGGAAAAAAGATCTGGTGTAGTTCAGGGTGAGTTTATGGATGTCAAAAAGAAAGAACAGTGTTGAATAGAAAATATTTGAGTGGACAGAGAAGCTTTTCTTTGAACATCAGTATTTCATCTATCATAATACTAGGCTGTTTCAGTGTATGTTATAAGGCATGAAATGCATTCAGGCCTCTTGCTACATGTTTTGTCAATATGCAATATGCAGCTTCTAGTATTTGTGATTGGAGAAGGAGATTTTCAAGACACAAAAGATGTATAGATTCCTAACTCCCATTTAATGCCAAAGGGACCTGAGCGTCTAACTCCAATTTGTGCATTTGAAAATCTCCCCCTTTGGGGAAAAAGTAACTGATTGAATTTACTCAAAGTTCAACACCCAATATCTTTCAGTATTCTAGCACTTCCTGATTGAGCAAATATCATCCCTTTTTTCTTTGTCTGTCCCCACACCTGTAATCTATTTATCCTAATGGCACTGGGAGGGGAAACTTAACAACTTAAGCTCTGTTCTCTACAGGTAATGTTAAAATAGGTTGTCTTAGATAAGAACTACTTTTTAAAAACATTAGCAATTTTTTTTGAGATCTGGCCATGTCCGATAGATTGTCAGAGGTTCCAAGCTGTTTGCTCATTAGGCAATTCATCCTGTCATAATCACGTCCACTCAAGTTTGTAGAAAAGTTGAAATGGATTAAAAGAAACAGTTGAAACCCTCAAGCTTTTAGAAAGATCAAGAGTAGAAATCAACAGCATGTGAATGGTTTCTTGCTGTGTCTGAATGGATTGGTATTGAATATGGGGGTCCTGGAACAAAACTGGTCATTATATCATTGTGATTCCAGAGATTACAGCTATCATTCTACTGCATGTCCTTGGGAAAGTCCATACTGAAAAGGCTGCACTGTGCTGAGATGCCTGAAAAATGTTTTGGGTTGTGGCTGGCAACAAACATCTATTCATTAAAATCTTAGAACTGCAAACCAGCCTTTAATCTTGCACTGGATCTATAAAAAAAGACTGAGAGTGACTATAAATGTGACTATAAATGTGTCCCTTGAAACAAATTATGGAAGACATTATAGGAAGACTGGTTTCGAGCCAGCTTTTCCATCTTAATGAATTCATTTCATTTCAAGGAAGCGTGAAAAATGCATTGAGACTACTGGTAAGTGTCTTTATACTGCTGTGGTGAGATTGCATAAGAGGTCCATACTATGGTATTCTTATTTTTCCATTCTTGGAGAGAAGCTGGAAAGGAATCTGAAATGAAAATGCCGCACTCCAAATAATGTTCATGGTGAGAACAGACCTAATTGAAGACTGGAACTTCTGCTCAACCCATCATTTAAGATAACAGGAACCATTTTCCAACTTCCATTACAGTAAGAGCTCATTATCTCATTCATTCACAGGAGTAACACTTTAATATGCTCATATAAGCTTCAGCTGTATCTAAGGAGGAACAGAGTACAATGCTGGTCAAGGAACACATTTCACCAGATACCTTTACAGTACTTTGTATTTATAGCATCTCTTCCAATAAATGACCTTTAATACTTAATAGCTACAGATTAATTACAGCATTGTGGAGTTCATAATCGTTTTCAGTGTCTCCATTACGAAGGGAATTGGGACACTGATCTGTATTTAGCTATGTGCTCTTGATGGGAGGAGCTCTCCATATCCTGGGTCTCAGTCCTGCTTGCATATGCCTCAAGCCAACCATTCTGCCCAAGACATGAGGAGGGTCAGAGGAAGCTGAGGGAACTGTAGTGTAAGCCATGTGGAAGGAATCTGCAGAAGAGGATAGATGGGAGAAGAAAGTAGTGTGGACTTCAGACCTGAAATGCCATGAGGACCTGGGGAAGTGGGAAAGAAATGGCAGAAAGATGCCAAGTGTACAAAATACAGAGAGAATGGAAAATGGTTCAAGAGCCAAGGAAAGAATGAATATGGGAGATAAATGAAAGGTACTAAAAAGAAGAGAAATGAAAAATGAATCAAGATTTATTTTAAAGGTTAGAAACCGTTCATTTGTGTGACTTGGCTGATGGCTGTATTAACATATCCTAGTATTCAGCATTTGACTGATTATTACAGTGAGATACTAGAACAAACTTACATAGCATATATAGTTAAGAGCTATTAGACAAACTGTACATATTGTGCTAAACATCATCAGATTAATTATTCTGGTTAATGTAGCATAGTGCTTTGAAGCTTTACAGTGCTATATAAATGCTAAGTATTATCATCTAAAAAACTATACATACTAGAATAGGTGTCTTCACACATAGCAAAAATTCACTACCATTTTACTTACTGCTTTACAGTTTACGTATCAACCGATTGCATTTTTCCTTAATTAATAAGACTTAGATGGGTACATTAGTCTATTTTATATATATATGGGTGTCAGACGACAGATGTATCTTGCTACGTACTATCCAAACTGGGCTGCCTAAACTGGGGCTGGTTGGACTATCAGTTTTGAAAATCTGACCCACAATGCAGTTTCCCCTTTTGTTGTTTCTCACATTGCAGGTTTAAGTCTATATTGATTCCTTATGTAATTCAACTGAAGTCCAGCGCGGTAATTGAGGAGCGTACTTGTTTCAGGCAGTTCTCATATAGCTAGGATGACTGTGGCTTTTCTTCTTCCTCTTCCTCTTCTCGTGCCCTTGTCATAAACTAGATGCTCTTCTAGAATCATGCACAAGCAATGGCTCTTTCCATTGCTGAAGCAAGGTCCTCCTTCATACAAATCTTACCAAGGAGTCAGCAAATGAGCCTGTGCTCCATAGTCTGCTCTTCTCTGCACTCACATGTATTTATCAGGAGAAGAAATGACTGAGGTGAGGTGGTTTTGGGACAGTTGTGAACGGGCAGAGAGGATGGGCCAGAAACAATGTGGTGACTGTAGTAATTACTAGTTAATGATGCTGAAGCATAAATAGGATCAGGGAAGGATAGTTCTATCTCAAAGTTATTTATTGTGGGGGCACATAATCAAACCAGTGATTGCAAGTGCAGTAAACATAGCATACTCCACCCCGCACTGTATTAACAGCAAATATTTGCCATAATTTAAAAGAAAAATAAAACAGTGGGCCAAATTCTTCTACTGAAGTTAGTTGGAGTTTCACCAATTTCAGTGGAAGCACAAAGGGATGAGCAAGTGTCCAAACTTTTAATCCACTGCTGGATATGGCAATGGTGTAGATATGGGATTAAGCAGCAGAGACCTTAGTGGCTACTATGAAAGACAGTTCATTTCGGTTACAGGGATGTCATTTTTAGGCACTTGAAAATACTTATTAGCATCAGAACTAAAATGGGGTGAGGAGGTCTTAGAAAGTAGGAAAGGGAATTCAGGAGGATATGCAGGCTGGTCTCTGAAGTGCACGACAGGTGAAGAGATGCAGGTCTTTCCTTGTCATGTGATTTCCAACTTTTAGATGTTTCTGGTCTATCTACCTTGTCGTGTGATTTCCATCTCCTTGATGTTTCTGTTCTATCTACCTTTTGTGAGGACCCATAAGGCTGAAATATATCCCACGTACATCATAAAGACTTTTTATCATCTTTCATGTACAGGTAGAGTATCCTGAGAGAGAACATTTTGCATCTGAAAGCTTTTCTGACATCTCTCCCAGGCATACAGTTGATCCAATAAAATATATTGCCAGATACCCCTTGCTTCCTGCATATTTCTTGGACCAGCCTGGGAACAACAGCACTCCAGCCTTACTACATGTGTAGGTAGACAAGATTGCCTTATGTCCTTAAACACAGTGGAGCACTTGGATACCCACACGTGGTTATAGAACATATAAGCATATATCTGACAACATTCAACCAAAAGACTTAAATGTTGACAAGCTTTATGGTTTCTTCAGCTTTGTGTTATTGCAGATTGGAAAAACTGTAACAGCCCCCAGTAAATTAAGATACAAAGGGTATTGTTGAATTCAAAATTAAGCTTAATAATAAACTCAAGCATCCCTTGAGTTTGTTTCATTATTGAATTCTATTTATATCAATCTTTTTCTGTTTTTTATAAGTTATCAAAATCTGTGTATTACTAACCAACTCAGTAGCTTATTAGATACTTGATGTCTCCTGGGCATTCAGGTAGAAGCCGGAGAGGAAAAGTCAGAGTCTGCAGTATGGACTCTGCCACCGTTGTCTATGACTCTGTCACCTACATGATGGCTTACGTTATCATTATAGTAAACTATAAAGACCCTTTGGCAGGTTCAGTTGAGTACCTGAAAGGCCATTAAGAGGTGAATGGGTCCTTCTCCTCAGCTGTTGTGGATTAAAAGGGCCTTTTGACTAGAGGCAGTCAAAATGTGCATATTACCCCAAGCTCCACCTGCTCCACTGGGTAATTCTTCAGTTCTGGGCACACTTTATGTTTTTATGTTCCCCATAAAGCCATTCATGATTGGGAATTCAGTTATCAAATAATTTGCCTCCACATGGTCCTCCAGGATAGCTTAGCTTTCTAAGTCTGACAGCAGAGCATTCTTGCTTTGTCCATGACTTGGCAAATTTCAGAACACGCTGCAAAGCGCTTTAGTTCAATCTGGCATTTTTCTTTGTCACTATGTTATTCTATTTCTATTTTGCTTTTGGTTTCTTTTTGGAGGGAGGTTGGTATATTTGGGTAAACTGAGTATCTTTGACCTGGTGAGTTTTTCTAAGGGCAGGATACTGTCTGAATTTTAAGGGTAGAATGGTTGGTATAATGATAGTTGTTATGGGCTCTGTTTTAGAAATACGTAAGCATGTATGTGGAAGGAAAAAACAAACATTTGTAGTTGGTACAGGGACTATTACACCTTCACCTGAAAACCAGATATTAAGAAGTACTGTCAGCTGTAAATGTTCAAAAATCAGAGCGGAATCCCCTAAAATCATGAAATTGACTTAAAATTAATAAATATAGAATTCTTTTTCTTTGCTTTACATTTTTTGAACCATTCGGTCACACTTCATTTATACTTTCAAACTACTATGTAATCAATAGAAATAGAAACTTATTTTTCAGGGTTTGTTTTTTTTAAGAATTAAATTCTATCTTTTGTTATATGGCTCCAGGAGATGGACTTTAAGTAAAATTCCAAATATCACAATATTTATAATTAAGTCAGGAGGCCAAACAACACTAATTTAGACTAGGAGTAGGAATCAGAAGGGCAACAGAGCTAACTGATTATTTTGTTTAAATGTAATGAGGCTTTTTAATGACTGCTTTCTGTTGTCTCTTTTTAGTAGTTTTCACCTGTCATTTATTCATTGTGTGCTTGAGCATGACATAAAGTACCACTTCTGCATTAATACCAGAGGCCAGTTGCTAAATTTGCCCTTCCATCAAACATTACATGAAAAGGTAAAAAGAATACCATGATACTGCTCAGTATCCGTGTCACAGCTGAGAAATATAAAAGCATAGATTTCAACTCCATAGTAAGGGTGTGTTGAGATTTGTACTTAAGAAAAAATAAGATTATTTTTTGTTTTATATGATGACAAAAATATATATTCCCATGTTAATGGTACTTACTTTTCTAGTTAAAAATATTTTTATGGCAAATTTACAAGTAGATCTAATACTTACTGAATTAATGTTCATTTTAAAACGGGTCCTTAAAAATTAGCACTAATTATCAGAACATTTACATCTCAAATAAACGTAATAAAAGATAATAGAAACTCCAACCTTTATGCATCATTAAACCTCATTGAAATCTTACATTCAGATGACAGTAGAAGAAATTAAGTAAAAAATAAAGTTATTAATTGTTGTTACAATTATAAACTAAAAGATGGGACAGGACCACAGGTCAGTAGTTCAGGGCACTTTTAGGAGACACCAGAGTGGCATCTGAGGTTTCACGGATTTCATAGACATTTGGGCTGGAAGGGACCCCAGAGGATCATCGAGTCCAGCCCCTGCCCCAGGGGCAGGAAGTAAGCAGGGATCATAGAATCCCAGCAAGATAAGCATCCAAATGTGTCTTGAAGGCGTTCAGAGTAGGTGCTTGAACCACCTCTGGCGGCAGTCTGTTCCAAACCTTGGGGGCTTAGACAGTAAAGAAGTTCTTTCTTATGTTCAGCCTGAAGCAGTTGTGGCGGAGTTTGTGACTGTTTGATCTTGTCATCCCTTGGGGCGCTCTGGTGAACAGACATTCTCCCAAATCCTGATGGACACCCCTGATAAACTTACAGGTGGCCATCAGATCACCCCTGAGCCTGCGCTTTTCCAGGCTGAAGAGTGCCATGGCTCTTAGCCTCTCATCATAAGGTCTGTTTTCCTGACCTCTGATCATGTGCATGGCTCTCCTCTGCACTCTCTCAAGCTTCTCCACATCCTTTTTGAATTGTGCAGCCCAAAACTGGATGCAGCACTCCAGCTGCGGCCTCACCAAAGCTGAGTACAGGGGGAAAATGACATCCTGGGATTTGCTTGAGAAGCATCTATGGATGCAAGCCAGCATTTTGCTCACTTTACTAGCTGCAGCATCACACTGATGGCTCATGTTCATCTTGTGGTCAATCATAACCCCCAAGTCCCTTTCATCTGTAGTGCTAACCAGAGTAGCACTGCTGAACCTATAAGGATGCTGCAGGTTTTTCCTCCCAAGGTGGAGAACCTTGCATTTTTCAGTGTTAAACACCATCAGGTTCTCATCCGCCCATTTCGTGAGCCTGTCAAGATCCGCCTGGATCACCCTCCTGTCCTCAGGTGTAGATGCTTTACCCCAGAGTTTGGTGTCATCGGCAAACTTGGCCAGTCCGCATCTGACTCCAATGCCTACATCATTGATGAAGATGTTGAACAATACAGGTCCAAGGACAGAGCCCTGGGGGACCCCACTGGTCACAGGACACTATGACGATTGACTTCCATCAACCACCACCCTCTGGGCCCGACCATGGACCCAGTTCCCCAAACAGTGGATCATGGTGAGGCTGATGCTGCAGTTAGCCAGTTTTGCCAAGAAGTGATCATGGGATACCAGATCAAAGGCTTTTTTGAAGTCAAGATATACGTCAATCTCTCCCCCCTTGTCCAGGTGATAGGTCACCTGGTCATAAAAGGAAATGAGATTGGTCAAGCAAGACCTACCTGCAACAAACCCATGCTGGGTATCCCTCAGGAGATTGTCTTCAGTTAGTCTGTTAAGAATGGCCTCTTTGATAATCTTTTCCACAACCTTCCCCACAATCGAGGTCAGGCTGATGGGCCTGTAGTTTGCCGGATGTACTTTCCTCCCTTTCTTGAAGATAAGCATGACATTGTCCCTCTTCCAATCTTCAGGCACTTCACCAGAGCACCAGGAGCTCTCAAAGATCCATGCCATGGGCTGAGCTACAATGCTTGCCAGCTCCTTGAGTACCCTTGGGTATAAACCATCAGGGCCAGATGACTTGAAGGTATCCAGCCTGTCAAGGTGTTCGTTCATGAGGTCAGCTTCGATGGAGGGCAAGGAATCTCCCTCACCTGGGCCTCCCTGACCCACAGTGGGCAGGGGCATCCCATGGGACTGGTGAAAAACTGACACAAAGTACCCATTTAGCAAGTTCACGTTTTCCTGGGCATCGGTTGTCAGTTGCCCCATCTGGTTTAGCAGGGGTCCAATGTTGCCCTTGCTTTTCCTCTGGCTCCCCACACATCTAAAAAAGGACTTTTTATTGTCCTTGATATTTGTAGCTAGCCGGAGTTCCATCGCAGCCTTGGCTTTCCTGGCTTGCTGTCTGCAGGTCCGGACCAGAGCAGAGTATTCCTCCTTGGTGGTGGTTCCAGTCCTCCATCCTTTGTAGGTCTGCCTTTTAAGACGCAGGAGGTCCGCTAGTTCCCTGGAGAGCCAAGGGATCTGCTGTGCCCTTTTGCTGCCTTTCCTCCGAGACGGGATGGACTTTGCTTCTACATCCAGGAGCAACCACTCGTCCTGAACTCCCCTCTGCTTTGGGTTGTGGCCCTTTAAGGCCGCTCTGACAAGCCTCCTTAGCTTTTCAAAGTCAGCTTTCCTGAAGTTGAGGACTTCTGTATTACTGACTGACTTGCCAGCTTTATGGCAGATGGTGAAGGTGATCAGCTCATGGTCACTGTCACCCAGCTTCCCTTTGATCGTTAGGTCACTGATTAGGTCATCCCCAGTTGCCAGTACGAGGTCAAGCAGCACTTTACCTCTCGTCAGCCCGTAGACTTCCTGAGTCAGATAGAAGTCATCCACGCATGAGAGAAAGCTTTGTGACTGCTTGGATTTGGCCAAGCGCTCCTCCCACGAGATGTAATTCAACCAATCATTGTTCTTCCATTATTTCAACTAATTTTTATTCTGCAATTCTATTGTGTGAAATGAGTAAATTGCATGAAGGGACAGTGTATACACACACACACACACACACATACATATATACATATAATATACACACACACACACATACACACTAGCCAATTGCCCATCACGAATGACGGGGGGGAGAAGGGGGGAACAGAGCCCCAGCCCCTCCCCCAGTCCAGGCCCGCTCCCCCTTCCCTCCTGCTGTTTGGGGTCCAGGCTCACTCTTCCCCTCCGTGCCGCAGCGGCAGGGGGGTGGGGAGAAGCCAGTCCACTGTGGTTGGGGAGCGGGGGGAGCAGTGGGCCCAGGCCGACTCGGCGGCAGTGGGGGGACAGAAGGAGTGGGGGAGGGGGAGGAGTGAGCCTGGGCCCGACGAGGGGAGGAGGCTCACTCCTCCCTTCCCCCCGCAGCTGCCGCATTGGGCTGGGCCAGGCCGGGCCTGCTGTCCCCCCGCCACTGTCATGACAGGCCAGCTTTTCCCTTGGCTCGGGCTCGTTCCCCCCTGCATCGGGCCTGGGCCCACTCCTCCCCAGGCCCCACCATCACCGCCGATGCCATGACTCACCCGCTCCTTTCCCCCCATCGGACCCGCTTGGGGACAGGAGGAGCAGGCTCGGGGCGACACGGGGGGGGGGGGGGAAGTGGGCCTGGGCCCAAGGGGTGGAGAAGGCCCTCTCCTTTCCTCTCCCAGTTGCTGCTGTGGCTGCGTGGGGCCGGGCCCACTGTTCCCGCCCCACAACACGGCGAGCCAGCTTTTTGCCTGCTTGGGCCCACTCCCCCCCCTACCCCCACATTGGGCCCAGCCCCACTCCCCCCACATTACCTTCTGTCTGCTCTGTTGCTGCTGCCTCCAGGGAGCAGGGTGGGGGGGCAGCATCTGGCCTTGCCCCCACACAATCCCCTGTGTCCCCACCATCATGGTGGTGGGCTGCCTTCTGTCAGAATGCTTCTTCGCGTTCTGATTGGCTGTTTGTCAGCCAATCAGCGTGCAAATAAAGTGTTATGGACAGACAGACAGACTTTTATAATATGAGAAAAGATGTGTGTGTGTGTGTGTGTGTGTGTGTGTGTGTGTGTTTATATTTTATATATGGGGTTCTCATTTGATAGGTTTCTTGGTTGCCAGCTACCACTGAACTGGCCTCAGTGTCATTGCTCTTAAAACTCCCTGCCTCTTTACAAGTCAGTTTATAGCCAGATTCATTAGAATGCTCCAGCTTTTGTGTAATAACCCAAACGTTTTAAATAAGCTGCTTTGCACTACTTTTGGGGTGGAGGTGTGGGAGAACAAGGGAGGAGGAGGGGGCAGCCAGAGTATGCCAGTGAATCTGGCATTACAGTTAATTTTAAAAAACTGATGTCAAGTTGTTTCAACCTGTCTTTATGTCAGAAATTGGAAGGACCAAAACACAACTAACAAAGAATATAAAGGGTAAGGAAACCTTCTGTGGGTGCATCTACATGTGCAAATACTCTGAGGTGGGACTCTAGAGTTAATTACTCTAGAGTAAACCCACCCTGGGCAGGTATCTACACAGGCAGGGATGCAAGAGAAAATTTGATGCTCATGGAAGCAGCCTACTTCCGCCCCTGCCGGCCCAGCACCCGCTCCCTGCAGCAGCCAGGGAGAGCTCTAAGCTCCCCCTGGGTGCTAACCCAGGGGCTGGCAGGGAGCACCAGGCCAGGAGACAGCTGTCTCCTGGCACAGGCTGGAACACTGCTCCCTGCCCCTGGGAGCTGCCTGCTCCTGGGGTGGGCTCTGCCACTGAAGCCTGGGCAGGGACAATGTCCCCCTGCCCTGGCAGCAAGGAGAAATTGGGATTGCAATCATTAAGTGAGGATTGAGAGGTCCCTGCTGCATGGGTAGGGGGACATTGTCCCTGCTTGGGTACTGGTGGTGGAGTTCACCCTGGCAGCAGGCAGCTCCTGGGGGCAGGGAGCTCCTGGGGGCAGGGAGCAATCTCCCGCCCCATTGGCGACACGTAGGGGGTGCATCCCCTGCAAAAAGTGCTGCCAACACTGCCAGCAGTGCCTGCAGGCAGCCGCTGCTCGCCACCTCTCCCCCCCGCCCCTGCTGCTGACACCACCAGCAGCATCTGCAGGCAGTCCGCAATTACTACTGGCCACTGCTGACGCTACCAGTGGCATCTGCAGGTGGTTGCCAACCGCTGGTCGGTTCTCACCACCACCACCACCCCCCCCCCCCCCCGCTGCCAACACTGCTGTTGCTGCCTGTGGGAGCTCCCCAGTCACCACTGCCACACCCCCACCACCGCCACTGCCACCTGCAGGTGGTCACCATCCCCCCCAGCCTCCCAGGGGCATGCAGCACTCATGTCTCGGCCCCCTGCTGCCCAGTTGACCGGGAGCACATTTGCTTCTTATTCAGCTGTCTACACATGTGCTACTGCACAGCAAGTAATTGGGAGTAAATTTGCTACATGTATTTACAGGTAGCAAATTTACTCATGATTAGAGCAAATTACTGCACAGTAAGCATCTGCATGTGTAGATGGTGACATTTACTGTGCAGTAATTTGCTCTAATTTCAAGTAAAGTGTCTCATGTAGATGTCTGCAGTAAGTACAAAATTAGTAAAGAGAGGAAAGAGTTGGCCCATTATTCAGTGAAGAAAGCTGAAATATCTCATTCTTCTTTTGATTTAGTTTTCACTAAAAAAGTTAGAATTACTTTGAAATTGTGGACTTCTATTTGAACTCTCTGGCCATATCCACGTGAGCATGAACATTTGTTTCCCTGGGGACCAGGGAAGGTATGTGGACTGGTTTGAAAACCATACTCAAGGAGTAATTATTTACAGCTAAATCATCAGCTGAAGAGATGCATCAAATGGGGTTTCTCAGGGACCTTTCTAGCTCCAGCACTATATAATATTTTCATTAATGATTTGGAACATGGACTATTACATTTGCAGGTAATACCAAGCTGTGGGAGGTTGCAAGCACTTTGAAAAAAGGACTTAGAATTCAAAATCATATTGAAAAATGGGATAAATTAACTGAAATAAAAAGGATGCAGTTCAATAAGGGCAAATTAAAAGCACAGTATTTAGGTAGTAACAATCAACTGCAGAAGTACAAAATAGGGAACAACTGGTTTGAAAATAGTTGTGCATTATAATGGATCACAAACTAGATATGAGTTCAAAATGTCATATTGTTTCTAAAAGGCAAACAACACTGCAGGATGTATAAAAAGTAAAATGTGACAGAATCCTTTCACTCCATTCAGCACCAATAAGGCTTTAGCCGGAGTACTACATTCAATCTGGAACACCATGCTGCAAGGAAGAGATGCATCAACTGGGGAGAGCAGAAGAGTTCAGACGAGGGGAATAAAAATGTTCAGAAATCTAGAAAGCACAACTCATGAGGAAAGACTGAAAGACATGAGTTTGTTTAGTTCAGTGAAGAGAGGAGCAAAGACCTAAAAACTAGGCCTGTGCGAAGTGGCTAGTATTCGCTTCGGATTCAGATTCAGCAGATTCAGGGGACAGTGATTTGATCTGATGATTTGAATCGCTGTCACAATTTGATTTGCCCAAATCTGATTCAGAGATTGGGCTGCTGCCAAATCAGCCAAGTCTCCAAATCACACAGGCCCCGTCCCCCTCCCGCTCTCCCAGCCCCGTCCGCCCCCGCTCCCAGGTCTTTGAAAAGAAAAAAGCCCAAGTCACCGGCTGCCGCCAGGTGGCAGGACAATCCCTGATGCCCCCCGCTGCATGGGGGGCTCTGCCACGAGCCCCCAGAAGCCCCAAGGCCACTGCAGGAGCCAGTGAGTGTATTTTTTTTTCCTTAAAGGGCTGGGAGCTGGGGCAGACGGGGCAGCCATGGGGGGGCCTGCGGGAGCGGGTGGAGGTTGGGGGGCTTGTGGCAGAGCCCCCTACACAGCAGGGGGCAGCGGGATTGCCCCCCCCCAACCTGGGAGCACCCAGTGACTAGGGTTTTTTGTTTAAAGAGTCAGGAGCTGGGGCGGGTGGAGCAGCCATGGAGGGGCTGGGGGAGCAGGCAGGGGATGAGGCCTCACAAGGGCCCCCTCGTGGCCCCCCCCTCTCCACCCCTGCCCTCTACTTACCAGCTTGGAGTCCAGGTCCAGCTCCCTGCTGCAGTGGGCGGGGACTGTTCAAATCACCGAAGCGCTCCGAATCTTTTCCGAATCAATTCAGAGAGCTTCAAATCAATTCGGACCTTTTAATTGGTCCCCTGATTCGATTCAGATTCAGAGATTCGGCCACCAAATCAGGCCAAATCTCCTCTGAATCGAATCAGCACCCAAAGCTTCGCACAGCCCTACTGAAAACAGTCTTCAGATATGGGAAAGTTACTGCAAAGAGGAAGGTCATACAATGTGTTCTGTGTCCACTGGAAACAGAACAAGAAATAATGTGCTTAAATTGCAGAAAAAGAGTTGTTAAACATTGGGGAAATTATTCAAACTCTAAGGATAGTTAAGCAGTGAAATAGGTCACCTAAGGAGACTGCAGAGTCTCCATCATTGGAGGCTGGGTAAACATCTGTCAGGAATGGTTTTGATATAGGTGATCCCACCTTGAAAAAGTAGAACAGATTACATGACTTCTTGAGGCCCCTTCCAGCCCTATTCTGTCTCTGCTCAGTCATGAGCAATACTGTGGAGCTCATTATATCTAGATATGATTTGGTTTGAAATGTTCAATACTGTTTATATGAAATGAAAAATTTTCCATAAGAATGATGTTAAGCTGGAATTACATTTTAAAAAAATCACCATGTAAGATTTAATCATCCACCAAAAACCCCCCAAAGAAATTCAGAATTAAGTTTGCAGCTCAGAAATACACAATTAGGGCACCGAAACACCCCTACCATTGCCCTTTAGTGACACCACAGAACAACCACACGGTGCAGATTAAGGCAGTTAAGTTTTTGTGGACTCATAATAAACTGATTTTTAAAAGATAAACTAGTTTTATAAAGATTTTTCTCATGCTAATACTCCTACTTCTCTGGGGTTTGGATCTGACACCATCGTTCAAATGCAGGACCCATCTACCTGCTAATGGCTTTTTAGAGACTCAGTGTAGGATAAGCTAGGATAAGCTTGCATTTGCCAGGGTAGGATAAACCTGCATTTAGACATTTAGATATCTATGCCTAATAAAATATATGGGGAAGAATCTGGCCCTAATTTTTCTAAAAACCTCTGTTGCAGAGGCCAAAGAAGGAAATGCTCTGTCATCTTTTGTCTTCTTTCTTGGGGGAGCACTGAGGTTAGCCTCCTAGATTTAAAATCTCACCACAGAGACAGAAAACAAGGTCAGCTAACCACAATGACTTGACTCACAGAATTAGCAACATTAGAAGATAGGCTGAGAATGAAAGGATGTAGGCATTCCTGAAAAATCTGCAGTCAGACTCATGTCAAGTTCTCTTGATAAATACCTATATAAAATTCGAGGATAGAAATCTCCACACTTCACAGAGTTTCACTACAGCACAAATCAATGTTTCTTCTCTTCAGAAAAGTCAGATTATGCCTGTGAACCAACAATATGGAAGGGGAGAGACCATATTTTGTATTCTACATCGGATCTAATATAAAGAAAAGGCATGTATTATGCCAGATCCGAAATGGAAGCTATAAGTTTGTGTATTGTTTTGACACCTTTGGCAAGATAATACATGAAGAGAGAAACACCCCAGTCAGAAACTTCTGCGAGCCCCCTCCTTTGTTTAAATTTTTGATCAAGTAGGAGGTCATCTGAGGGTACACCTACACTGCGGTGACTGTAGCTCATGTCAATACATGCAAGCAGTAAACTAGCTAGCTTTCAGTATGGCTAGTGCTGTGGCCTTAACAGTATGGAGCGCAGTATTGGCTAACCACCTGAGTAGTTACTTAGCATCTCAGATGGGTTTTGAAGACCATGCTGAGCTCTGTGCTGTTCTTCATATCCAAGCAAGTCCGTTTTAAGCTAATGCAGGTATGTGTACACAAGCTGCAGTGACTGCTATACCCTTAAGGCGCATCCAGGCACATGCAGTTTGTGGCACCACAAACTGCATGTAGGGAATGTTAATGTGTGTCCCAAGCTGCAAATTTGCTACCAGGATTTCCTGGTAAGGAAAAAAACCAACATAAAAGGCAATGCAAAGCTTGCAAAAACGGTATGTACCGGGACAAATGCAAAGACAGGGGAGCAGCCAGCCTAGGCTGAGCTCCGTACTGTTAAGGCCCAGGCTAGGCTGCCTGCTGCCCCATCTCCATGCGCTGCAGATCCCCCTCACTGACATACA